>NW_011499845.1:4263874-4313958 GCF_000495115.2 Populus euphratica | reverse complement strand
CAGCTACTGCAATACCAAATACTACCTCAACATTGTGGTTGCTTCTATGTTTATCATTGTATTTTAAGAATATTTTAAAAAAATTTTAATTTTTATTTTATCAAGATGAGAAAATCATAAGAACTATTTTTACCTGAATGTGGCGCTGCTAGAGGTATCAAGAGAGACAGTTAGGCTAGCCTATTGAAACTATTTTTCTTTTATTCAACCACGATAGCTATTCTTAATAGTTTCTCTTTTATTCTTCCTCTAGTCTTCGTAAGTGTTGCTACATTTAAAGATGATGATGACAATGATAGAGGGTTGGTCTACTAAAACCATTTTCCTCTCTTTTATTTTTTCTTTATTCTTCCTCTAGTTTTTTAGGTGCTCTTTTTATTTGGAAAGTGAATTAATTCAGTCTCTACAAAAATTCACTCTCCATTGCTGTGAACAATGGAGAGTGAAATATTATTAATTCACTCTTTGCAAAAAAAAAAATTATATTTTATTAAAAAAATTAGTATTTAATATTATTTAACAACACTACATAAATTAGAAAGAGATCACACAATAGCATGATATTTGCAGAATTTGATCGTGATTTTAATTTTATTTTTGATGATATTTTACCTGATTTTATTGCACGCTTAAAAAATCATGGAAACTATAGTTCTTGTTTGATGAAATTCGTATGTAATAGGATCATAAATAATTTAATAAAAAAATAAAAATATTTTATATAAAATATTATTTATTTCATAATATAATAGCAGTAGTTAAATTAACAGTATTTAAATTAAAAACTATCAATATTAATATATATTTTTTAAAATCATTTTATAACCTCAGTTTCAAAAACATTTTTAATCAAACACATTAAATTATTTTTTCTTCAACCTCAATTTCAACCACAGTTTTAATCAAACATCTATTTTTTCAAACCAACCTCAACTAAAAGTATTTTTAATAAAATAATTTTTTTCAAACCATAACCATAACAGCTACCGCAATACCAAATACTACCTCAATATTGTGGTTGCTTCTACATTTATCATTGTATTTTAAGAATATTTTTTAAAAAAATTTATTTTTTATTTTACTTTAAATTAATATATTTTTAATATTTTCAAAATATTTTAATATATTAATTTAAAAAAACTATTATCGTACTTTCAAAATACTATTTCTATTTACTTTATAATTAATTTATTTACTATAATCACATGGTTAGAAAATCTTTCAGCTTTTTAATTTTTCATTTGAGGTAAAATAAATCATAGAAACAATATCTAATTAACTGCTCCAGTCACATAAATCAATATTATTTTATATAGATTAATCAAAATAAAATTATATATTTATAACATGTTTACAGAGAGTCTTCATTTTTATTTTTTTATTTTAAAAGAAATACATATATGAACAACGATATATTTAAAACCCAAGTAATGATTTATAAGGATTACTTCATTTAATCCAATATAATTAAAACGAGTTACTTTTTAGAAAAAACTCAAAGCTTATTTTTTTATTTTAAAACAAATACATATAGGAACAACGATATATTTAAAACCCAAGTAATGATTTAAAAGGATTAATTCATTTAATCCAATATAATTAAAACGAGTTACTTTTTAAAAAAAAAAACTCAAAGTTCATTTTGAAGGGGAAAAGATTGAGAAAATCAATTTAAAATTTGATTAAATTAACCAAATCATAAATTAATTTTATTTTAAATCAAAACTAAATTAGGAGTCAAGTTTAATTTGTTAACCTATAAAGCAGGGTCGAATTTAATAATTATTCTTTAAAATATAAGAAATCCAGTAAGAGAACTAGAGTTCCTCATAGGAATAATTTGTTCTAAATATGATGGATATTAATCCAACTTGACCTGAATAAATATATATTTTCTGGAATTCATAAATAATAGGTGGGGTATGTATATTTTCAAACCAACAAGAAACCACTCCAACCTAACATGATATGTACAGTGGTTACCATTACCATCTCTTAGTTACTTCAGTTGTGCTGACTCCTCAAGAATCACTGCAAAAGGGAAACTGGGCCAAGCTTATTTTGTGGAGGTATCTCAACACACTTAACTCTAAACTCTCGTGAATTCATGATTAATATAGACATTTATAATTGTCAACTTAATGATTTATTTTCTAATTTTACCTTTATTTAGGATGATGTTGATATCAGGAATCTCTCTCTAGTTTACACTCTAGCTGGAGGTAAACGAAAAAAGTCACGCATAAGTTTTTGAATGTTGATGTCGACAAGGCGGGTTCTTGATTCTCTGTGTGGTGAATGATTCTGCAGTTGATTGCAGTGATCGTGCTGTCGATGCGTCAGTGGTGAATGCTGTAAATGAAGGCATTGAAGCAGCAAGAGAGATTGTTTACCTTCGAAAGCCTTGGGTTATGATCAGTGTTAATGATGATGAAGATCTTCACTTTCAGAAAGCTGGTACAGGCTCCCTTTTTCTAATTTAGCTTAACTTCCTGACTAAAAAATCGCAATTAATTAACTAAAAGATCGTATAAATTTAACTGATTAGTTGTGGTCATTTTTAGGATTTCCATACGATGTTACGGGGACACTTAGCTCTCGCGTGGAAATTGGGATTGAATTCTGTTTATTCTAGTCTTATTTTGAATCATGTGATTTATTAGTTGATGTATTATTAACCACCATTAACTTAGTCTTAAGAGATTCTTCATTGAATAGTACAAACTTTCCTATTGTTCCAAACCCAAGCTGATAGACAGCCGCTTTCCAGTGTGAATTTGTGTGGCCGTATCTTTATAATCTTATTCGAATTTGAAATTGGCTTTAGATAAAGGGCAATCTAGGTTTCAGTTGTCAACCCAAGAGATGGACAATTAATGACCATGTAAGGAGCATGAGCTCTGTGGCTTCATCTGATTGTGATGCCGAGTTCAGTGCTTTTATTAACAGAATTTGATCCCGAGTGTCCAGTGGACTGTTTAAGGATCTGTGAGACTATTTTTCTTGCATGTGCAACATCATTAAGCAACATCAATCAATAACAGAATTTTCCTGTGGTGCTGAAACACTAGATGTATTAAAGGTCTTTAAATGATATATGTTCCGAAGTTTATGGATATTCACCCCATATTATCACCACAATTCATATATTTGTCTGTAATTGACATTAATATTGCATGGGGGAGTGATGTCTGAATGCCATTGTGGCTGTGGTCGTTGCTTTCCATTTTGCCCATATGATGAAATAAGTTGGTGGTTTCTTGTCAGTTTTTATGCGACTCTTTTCCAATACTTCGGCCTTCCATTTTCTCCGTGAAGAGCTCTTCAAACCTTTTTCCTTGTAAAATCACAAACTTCTTGTAGCTTCCCTCTCTCACTGTTTGCAGTATGTTCAGTTTAAACTAACGTTCAAATTGATCTAGGAATGGCTGCATATGTAAGAGATGCTGCTGCCATTGCTGAACTCCATAAAACAAATAATGTCGATGCTATAGAGATACGTACAAGTGGAAGGTCTGATTCCAAGACAGTTAAACAGTATACAAAGCAAATCCAACAGTATCTATCATATGGATCGGGAGCTAGTAAACCAGCTGGCTGTCATATTGAGTTCTAGGTGATTATTAATGTGTACAGGCTAGCTTACCGTATGCTGGAGATTCAACAATATCTTCGATGAACACAATGGCGGAACCTCGTCTGGCATGCCTCAATTAATGCAGGTATTCCCTATGTATTTCCATCCATTAAATATGATTCCAAGACAGTTAAACAGTATACAAAGCAAATCCATTAGTATCTATCATATGGATCGGGAGCTAGTAAACCATCTGGCTGTTGTATTGAGTTCTAGGTGATTATTAATGCGTACAGCCTAGCTTACCTTTCTGGAGATTCAACAATATCTTCGATGAACACAATGACGGAACCTCGTCTGGCATGCCTCAATTAATGCAGGCATTCCCTATGTATTTCCATCCATTAAATATGATTCCAAGACAATTAAACAGTATACAAAGCAAATCCAATAGTATCTATCAGATGGATCAGGAGCTAGTAAACCAGCTGGCTGTCATATTGAGTTCTAGGTGATTATTAATGCGTACAGCCTAGCTTACCTTTCTGGAGATTCAACAATATCTTCGAATGAACACAATGGTGGAACCTCGTCTCGCATGCCTCAATTAATGCAGGTTTTCCCTATGTATTTCCATCCATTAAATATGTTTCAAATATCATCATCATAAACCATAAATAGCCTCTGATAACCCTTATGATTGAAGTTGGATGGCCGTCCCATGAGTGGAGACATTGGCCAAGGTGCCAAAAGGGGATCAATTGCATTCGCTCTTTGTTTGGCTGCTGTGAAAGATAAGCCTGTTGTCCACACAGATCCACTTTGCTGTGCATTTTTGACAACCATTCATGGTTTATTTTGCACAGTTTCCGCTTCCCACTCAATCATGCAATTAAAGTTTGTATTCCACCTTTATATGATGTAGGTTTCTTGCAGTTGGCTGTTGGCACAAATTCTCACCCGGTTGAAGAGTTGAGAAGGGAAGGGCTTTTCCAAACAACACTAGTTTCCAGTAATTTTTTTATCTAGTTCTCTTCTCCTGTAATCTAATCACCCTTAATTGTTTCTCAATTTTACTTGAACCTTTTCTTCTTCAGAGAATTCGAAGGATAGGAAATTAATGTACTCTACCTGCTTCATCACATGCTTTAGAAGATGGAATAGCTTACAGCAGCAATGCATGCAAGGTCAGTATTTATTTTCTTCTAGTATCACAGCCATTTTTTAAGCTATTATGTTTGAATTTTGATTAATAAAATTTTTATATCTCAGTAACTTCAGATTGTTGGAATGGTCTTGAGCAATCACAGCATGGTCTTGCTTGTATTTAGGATTATCCAGGGCATCTCTTTTGAGCACTTGCAATGGCCCTTGATTTGGTTGGAACTGTCAAAATTTATGATCCCGATCTATAGGATTACTGAAGCTTCCTGGACTGCGAATTCACATTTCCAGTAACTTGATAAGGTTATACATGTGGTTTTGCAGCCTGTGGTTGTGGTTGTGCTATATTGCCTGGGTCTAGAGTAAAGTTATAGACAATTCAATCCAGCCATGATATATAAACCAGACTTGGTATATAGTAATCGATGCTGCCCGTATTCCTTGAATCTTGAAAACAAAAGGAATGATTAGATACCTTACGCTGTCACTGGGGCAACGTTGCAGTCCATATAGTGTTGCTGATAAAATGTTAATTAATTGAATAGCCATTTTGACCATTTTGTAAACCTGAACTATCCTTTTGAATTCAAGTAGTTGATCGTGCATCCTGATATTCCACTTCCTGATAATCAATCCTGCGACATCGAGCCTTTCAACTTTATAAAAGGATATCTTTTCCACTTGAATTGATGGTTAATCAAACCCTTTTCAGATTGACTTGCAGATATAAAAAGAAAACAAGACATGGACTTTTGTGTGAGTCAGTATTCAACTTTGTCTACAGGCTTCTAAGCGCTGAAATCTCCATATTAGATATATTTTATTTTATTTTTGTAGAATCGCCTCCTAACATTTTAGAATTGTGTTAATTGCATCTTTCTGTCAAATATCATTGAAGAAACTAACGGAAAGCAATTTTTTTTTAGTAAAATAAGTTCCAAAATCCAAATCCTCTGTTTATGGTTTAATAGTTTCCAAATAAAGATGACTTGATATATGATGTGTAAAATAATTGCTTGCATGCAATCTGACTTGGTCTCAGGGAAAAAAATTGAATCCTTTTGCACTAGTTTATTGAGGTACACGAGTGTAATTTAGAGTCTGTTTGATATTTTCTTATCAATTGTTTTTCATAGTAATCTTGGCTGGAAAATCTATTTAAAAAATATTTTCAAAATACATAAACAATTTTAAAATTTTAATAGTGATTCCTGTAACTATCAAAAGGCAACTGGGAAGGATATTTTCACAAATAAATCATAACTCGGACCGAATTTTACATTGATGACCTCCGAATTATTATACTTCTAACGCTTTTTGCAAGTCAAATGTCAACCTCGACCATCACAGGCTACTTGCGCATTTCTTTGCTTTGTTATTTTTTTTTCCTTGAGAATTTACGCATGCATGTTGGAACAAGTAAAGCCGCCTTAAACAATTTATTAACGGTACCCATTCTTGGAAAAAAAGAGAGAAAAAGTTGCAGTTTATTTCTCTTCTTATCGTCCAAAAACTTGATTTAAAAATAAAATCAAAGGACTCGAAAGGAGGTGGGGAGGCAGAAGAGTGTTCGTTAATCAAGTATCAAGCCCTTGCTCTCAGCCTATATATTACCAGTTAATTGATAAAACTGTATAACTATATATTTAAATTATTTTTATTCCATACATACGAACTCGGGAAAAAAAAGAAGAAGAACGGAGCAGGTTCAAATAGGAAAAATCTTGGGAAAATGAAGACTGATGCGGATGTAGAGGCTTGAAGCAAAGGCTTTGTCGCTTTCACCAAGCTCTCCCGCTTTTGTAATGGTTCTTTTCACAGCCAGCATGCCCGGATTTGATCCTTGTGTTTGGAGTTATTATACTGCTGACTGGATTTTACAGTATGACCTGGACATCAACAGATACTCTGCGCGCTGGATTTTGTCGACTTTTTATTTTCCCTGCAATTTCTCGGTCTCCTCGGCATGGTTTATACGCTACTTCAATTGTGCATGATGCGCCGGGGACCAAAAAAAACGTCTAGGTCAATTTTGAGGGGTTGCTTATATGACTAAAATATAAAACATGCGGGGGGGCATCCACGAAAGGTTCTACGGAGGGGGTTTTGCGGTGCTGATGCGGTCGCACGGCCAAAACGTTTTTGATCACGGTCAACTTTTCGCCATCACCCATCGGAAAAAAAAAATCCATGGAAACGTCCCTGTAAATGCTCTTGCTTACATGAATATAAATGCAAGGAAAAGAGATATTTCCAATAAACTAAATTTATACATATTAAAAAAGGGGATTCACGTGACCAAATTGAAAGAATACTTAAAACATAATAGTAAATAAACAAGTGTACGTCATGTTTTATTGATGGTTGAGTTTATAACCGTGTCCTAAGGTGAATAGAATCTTAAGAAAAACTACAAATAAGATATTTTACTATTATTATTATTATTTATGTATATTTGATAAATGACGTCTTTAATAATCTTTATTTTATACTGGATTTATTAAGCAGAAATTTTGAGAGTCTTAACTTAAACCGGATTTGTAATTTAGTTGCTGATAAATTACGGCCGTTCTAAAATCTTGGATGAACAATTGCTTATATAAATAACTGTCTAACCATGTTAGAGCCGTACGTTCAAGTGTCACTCATTTATTTACTTTCACCGTTTAATTATTTATTGTCTGCTCTGCCACTTGTACATAAGAGACTCTTCATCGTTACAGACACAACTCGCTTCGTCTGCCAGGCATTCCACGTCCCCGTTTCACGTTTCTTTTCACAAGGAAGCATGGTGACTTCTACTTTATAGATGATTATTTAGCAGGAAAAGTCTGTGCAAATAGAATCTTTATAAATAAGTTTATTATAAATTGATGTGCAGTGAGTCAATCGATATGATAATTAGATAAATTACAATTTTTATTTGTAGTTTTTTTTTTATATATTTTAGCTGTTTGTATATTCTTTATTCAATATCAGTTCCGGTATTTTTATTAAATTAAGGCGTTACTTTAGCCGATGCGACCGTTTGATTTGAGATTAGCTGGCTTTAAGCTTCATTTATGTTTGGTAACGGTTCAGGGGTTAGCTATATTGTGAATCTGCGGCTGTGATTATAAAAATAAAAAAAAATGTTCTGTTAATATGTATGGTTAAAATTTAATTTATAATGAAGATAATTAGATATATCGAATAGTGAGATAACTTTTTATATCAAATATATATTCAATATCTAACATATATATATGGATTGCAGTATGATTTGTCCAGAATTTTCAAAGAAAGGCTGCAGAACCCCCCCCCCTCTCTCTCTCTCTCTCTCTCTCTCTCTGTATAGATACACACACACAGCTTTCGATATAAATAAAAAGATTTAAAATGACATGTCTTTTAAATTTGTGATTTAAACCATAAAACTGAGCTAACTTCATAGAAAATAAGTCAAAATCAAATATGAAACTCAATTTTCAATTAACTCAATGTTGAAAGCTGAAATTGAAAAAAACTGAAATTGAAAAAAAAATCAATTAAAAAAACCAAAAAACAAACAACTCAAGTCAACTCGTGTTAACCTGTTAAACTTGCAACTCAGGTTATGTGACTGTGATAACTCTATAGAAAATAAATCAAAACAAATTATAAAACTCAACTCCGAAGCAATCTAATATTAAGTGATGAAATTATATATATATCAATTATGAAAAAAATCTGAGTTAACTTATATATATATATATATATATATATCAATTATAAAAAAAATCTGAGTTAACTTGTTAAACTCATTACCTGTGTAATGAGAATTGGATAATCTTATAGAGAAAAAAATAAAAAACCTAATTCCAAATCAACCAAATATTGAAGAATAAAAAAGAAAAAAAATCAACTAAAAAAAACAAAGTTAAACTACAACTCGGGATAAGTAAATCTAATGTTAAAAGATGAAATTAAAAAGGAATAAAAACATTCATATCTAATGTTAAAAGATAAAATTAAAAAAGAATAAAAACATTTACCTAAGTCAACTTGGGTTAATTCACCAAATCTATGATCTAGGTAATGAGACTAGGATAACTTTATAAAAAGCAAAATAAAAAATAATCATGAAGCCTAATTCTAAATTAACTAAATATTGGAAAAAAAAAAAAGCAAAACAAATCATATGACCTGAATTAATCTGTTAAAGTCGTGGTACGCGCAAGCTGATCCGGACACTACACGTAAATAAAAAAAAAATGATAACCACACGCTACAAGCTGCAGCGGTGGGCGCGATACGGCACCCAAGCTAATCTATATGATCATCAAGAGAGTGGGGCCATTCATGAATTGGCATTGAACAGCATGAAAACAATAGGGCGGCTTCCAAAACAGAACAAAATTATTTTTAAAAAAATGTGTTTAAACATTAAAGTGAAATTCAATAACTGGATACGGTTGTGCTGGAAATAGCGTAGGCTCATTCAACTACAAGGTATCTTCTTCTCTAAAAAACTAGAAACATGGCCCGTGACTGTTTATTTATCAAGCTAGCAACGTAATCATCGATAACCTTTTTATATACAATATCATTAATTTCAAAATAAGTTTTTGTAAATGGTTTTTATTACCGATATTCTACAATTCGACGCCTCAGTTTGATTGAGGGTTATATAGTTCATTATAGTGGGCAGAGGCAAGGGCTAGAGAGTGGTGCAGCCGTCGCTCCTTCTCAGAGTGCAACGCGAGACTTTTAATTTAATGGATTTTTTTAAAGAAAAATCTTGTTTTTTAACAAAATGGCGTTTTCAAAACTTGTAAGTTAGTCACGACCCTCTGTAGTTTGAATAGTTCAAATACAAGAAGAACTTTTTTACATCAACAAGATTGCTGACTCTGCCTCCAATTCTATTTTGTTTTTAAGTCAAATTGTTTCTAAAAACTACTTTCAAAACATTTAAATATTTATTTATTATTGTAAAAGTTGGTAAACTTCAAACACCTTCCCGTAAAAAAAATCTTATTCGGTTCCATTAAATTTTTTTTCTATTTTAAATAGAATGCATTTTTTAAAAGCTATAAAAAAATAAAAAATATATATTATTTGTTTATTATGTCAAATTTGATGTTCAATCTCTTGATTGTTATATATTTTATTTTGAATTATTTTTTATTTGTTTATTTATTTTAATTTTGCTTGTTAGAATTTAAATTAATTTGATTTTTAAATATACTTTAGTCTTCTACAAAAGCTGGTAAACTTCAAACACCTTCCAGTAAAAAAAAAATTCTTATTTGATTTTTATTAAATTTATTTTTTTCTATTTTAGATGGAATGTATTTTTAAAAAATTATAAAAAAATAAAAAAAATTATTTGTTTATTATGTCAAATTTGATGTTCAATCTCTTGATTGTTATATATTTTATTTTGAATTATTTTTTATTTGTTTATTTATTTTAATTTTGCTTGTTAGAATTTAAATTAATTTGATTTTTAAATCTACTTTAGTCTTCATTTTTTTATTATTTGTTTTTCTCTTGTTCTTTTCTTAATTAATTTTTTGTTTTTTTGTTTTATTTGATCCCTATTACTTTTATTGTTATTTATCTCATTTAAAATAATTTATAAAATTGATTTTTTTTAATTTATTATTTTTTTATCTGTTAGATTTTGTTCATAGTTTTTATTATATTTATTTTATTTTAAATAATTTATAAAATCTAAGGTTTTTTTTTTCAATTTCATCATCATTTAATTATTTTATTTATCAAGTTTGGTTTTTTTTTATTTTAATAAACTTGAAAAATATTAATAAATTATTTTTTTGTATAAAATAAAAAGTATTTTTTAAAAGTATTTTTAATTATGATGTTGAACAGAAAAAAAAATTAAAATTATTTTGCGTCAAACAAATAAAATGAGAAGGGAAACTACGTGTCCTGCTGTAACCATGCACTCATCCAAGCTTCACATAAATTTCTATCTTGAATGTAACAAATACAAGCTACCGTGTTATATTAAGATTTTGGTTGTTTTTTCATTTAAAAAGTATTTTTTTAAAGATAATAAAAATAAATTTATTATTTGATTTAAAATAATTATTTTTATTATTTTTAAACTCCTTTTGTGTCAATATTAAAAATAAATTTTTAAATTTTTAGGAATATTATTTTAATATAGTTTAAATAAAAATAATTTAAAAGACAGTAGCAATCGCCACAAATAACATGCTCTAAATAACTAAGTGGTATGCAACACAAGCCACGATATGGCTTTTAGGATTTTAAGATGAGACGAGGCGGTGAGCATTCACACGTGGTTTGATATCAAGAGTATATTAGATGTACAGCTATATCGTGAATATTTTACTATTTTAACATAGTTTGATAAAAATATTAAAAAAATACAGGTTAAAAAATATTAAAAAAATTATATGATTTCAACATATATTATTTTGAATGTTACGAATAATTGTTGTTTACTTAAGAAATCAAAAGTAAAATTTATTAACATGTACAAGAGTCAATATAAACTGCACGAAGAATTAATGAATTAATGGTTAATAAATAAAATTTAAGATTTAATGGTTAAGAAATAAAAAAGAAGATAAGTTTATGTAGCATGAGAGAAAAATAAAAAAAGAAAAGAAGATAAGTTGACGTAGTATGAGAGAGAAACAAGAAAAGAAATAAAAAATTAGCTATCGGAAAGATACGGAGGTTCAATTTTTATATATTCAATATTATTAAAAATATCTTGATAAAATAATTACAATTATATAATAAAAGATATCAAACAAGATCGTAGTTGATTAATAATTTTGTATGAGGTTAACTAAATTCTAAAATACCTTCACCTAAGTTTTACTCATATGAAACCCAATCAAAATATGGATAACATGCGAGGCGAACGAGTTTCATAGCTATACTTTCAACTATATAAACCTATTTTGTACAAGGAAAAAAAAATTCAAATTATTTTTAAAGTTCCTATATAAACCTATCAAAATATGGATCTTATTTATTTTAGTTGATAAAATAATTTTATTAAAAATATCTTGATAAAATAATTACAATTATATAATAAAAGATATCAAACAAGATCGTAGTTGATTAATAATTTTGTATGAGGTAACTAAATTCTAAAATACCTTCACCTAAGTTTTACTCATATGAAACCCAATCAAAATATGGATAACATGCGAGGCGAACGAGTTTCATAGCTATACTTTCAACTATATAAACCTATTTTGTACAAGGAAAAAAAAATTCAAATTATTTTTAAAGTTCCTATATAAACCTATCAAAATATGGATCTTATTTATTTTAGTTGATAAAATGGTTTGTCACTCTACAGGCAACTCGCAGTTGATTTTCACCTACGCAACAATGGAGAGAAATTAAAAAACCTTCCAATGAAAAAAATAAATAAATGAAAAGCCTGGGGAGGATATATAAAGAGCCTAAAAAAACCCTTGTTCCTCGAGTATATTACTACCATCTGAACCAATTAACTGTTTGTGTTCAAATCAAGTCGTCGACTCTCGAGCTACCCTTGATCAAGTCCGTTCGTGCAGCTCTGTTCCGAGGACATGGCAAATCTTGGTGGCTGTTGAGTAAGTTTGCTTTTGTTTAATGTGTTTATACTAAAAATAAATTTAAAAAATAAAAAAAATATTATTTCAATACTTAAAAAAAAAATAAAAAAATATTATTTCAATACTTTAAAAAAAAACCTTAAAAACTAATCGCACTATAATACCAAATGACCTGAAACATTAATTGAATTGATGAAAAAGATATTCATTTTTTTTTTAAATTGCATTGACCTGACCAATCATTCAAACTCGAGGGACTACACCAAGAATAATTTTACTGTATTAGAATAAGGAAGTGCTGCAGAGGAGCCCAACCCTTCTTTCAAGTCAAGCTACCTCATTTCATGTTAGATAGTTGAATCTACCTAACCCAACTACCTACCCCTCTCTGCCCCCCTTCTCTCCCCGTCCCCCTCTCAGCATTCAACAAAGGCAAACTAAAAATCTCAAAAAACAAATAACAACATTTCGTTTTTTGCAAACACGAAAAGAAAAATAATGTTTAGCAGCGCATTAACAAGTCGTTGGTGGATGGTATGGTCTGTGAGCTAACTAAGCACCATCTAGCAGATAAATACCGCCACGTGAACCGTCTTACCATTCCCCCTCTACTTCCCCTATATAATCGCCCCCCCTCCCCCTCCGAATTTCCTGTAATAATCCACTTCATTAACATTCCCCTCTCCTTCTCTTCAAATCGAGGCCAGAACATAGAAACAGAAACAGGAGTTGCAGAGTCCAATTCTGGTTAGTTAGATCCCCCTTTTTAACTAGGAGTACAATCAAAACAAAATACTCCTAGTTTCCTTCTCAGATCCGCTTTTCTCTCCATTGCGATTCCATTTTGTGTTTCTTACTGTTGTCTGTATTATTATTTTTTTCTTATTAAATCACAAACGTTCCTCGTTGACATCGAAAATACGGTTTAATCCTTCCTCTTGTTTTTCTTTCTTCTTTAGCTAAACCACTTGAAATATTTATTTATTTATATAAATTCCTGTCGTTTGGAAAAAAAAAGATCCAAAAGTGTTGTTTGGCAGCTGAAGAGATTTTGTAAACGACATTTCGTTTTGATATTTTTCTCTCTCATCTGTTAAGGATCTGTTTGCTAGGTAGGTGTGGTTTGATGTGTGTTTGTTGTAAAGTTAGGTGCGATGGCGTTTGTCTGGTTACTTGTTTAACGTTAGATCTGCATTTGGTAAAACATGGATTTACCTTTTGCTCGCATTTTTTTTTTAATTAATTACACTATTAAGCGTGCTTCATTTTGTTATTGTTGTTTTTATAAACTGAGGGATTTTTCTTGTTTGATGGCAGGCCAGTTTGAGTTCTTTACAATATGGCGACAGGACAACTCTTCTCTCGAACAACACAAGCTCTGTTTTACAATTATAAGCAGCTGCCTATTCAACGCATGCTTGATTTTGATTTTCTTTGTGGTATGTTTTTTTTTATTCGTTTTTATCGAGAAAGGAAGAAATGTTATTGAATTGAATATATATTTTTTGGATTATTGAGTTTGCTGTTATGTGATATTCAATAATTAATTTATTTATTGCTGTGTTTATAGGGAGGGAATTACCTTCTGTAGCTGGAATCATTAACCCTGGTGCTGAGGGATTTCAGAAACTCTTTTTCGGTCAAGAGGAAATAGCAATCCCTGTGCATTCGACGTATGATTTTCTTTTCTTTTCTCTCTCTGTTTTCTATTCCTTTCACTTGTTTTGTTTCTGTTTATACGATTCATTAAATGATTTCTGTGCCTGGTTATCGATCTTGGAAGGGTTCATTTGTTATGTTGCAAAAACAATTAATTTGGTTTGATTTGCTGAGGTTGAGTGTTTTATGATACCAAATCACGATCTGTATCAAGATTACATTTAACTGTTATGATACTCTGCGTTCCGGAGTGCTGATTCATTAGAACAGCAACTCCTTGATGATGAGGCTCCGGTCTACTCAAATGTCATTGGAATATGAGTTGTTGGATGTCGATCATGTGCTGGTTTTGTTTCTAGTTTTACTAGTCACTTCGTGATTCAAGTACCGATTTTGGAATGGTTACTCGTTGTGTTTTGAAAAAGTCCATCTAATTTGTTGTGATACTAGATCACGACTATTATTGAGATTACACTTAATTTGTATGACCTTTTTCTCTCCCGTATGTTTGTTCACTACACTAACCATGAATTGTACCAGTATTTTTCTGAGGTTTAGTTTCCCACTTTTGTTTCATCGTCTTTCTTTGCAGTATTGAGGCAGCTTGTGCTGCTCATCCAACCGCTGATGTGTTTATCAACTTCGCATCATTCAGAAGGTCTGTATTTGTTTGCTTGGTAGGATCAAAGATTGCATGTTTTTGTCTGAACTGTGTAATAATCATCTGTTAACTTGTTTGCAGTGCGGCTGCTTCATCCATGGCTGCTCTGAAGCAGCCAACCGTTCGAGTTGTGGCTATTATAGCTGAGGGTGTTCCTGAGGGAGACGCCAAACAATTGATTGCATATGCTCGGGCTAACAATAAGGCAAGGAAAATGATGCAATGCTATTTGAATTGCAATGAATGAAACATTTAAATGGCACAGTATCTTTGGGTCCCTGAGTATTCATTACCCGGTTGACTTGAGTTTTTGCTAATTTAGTGCTGCTGGTGTTTCAGGTTGTTATTGGTCCAGCTACTGTTGGAGGCATTCAAGCTGGAGCATTCAAGATAGGCGATACTGCTGGAACAATCGATAACATAATTGCTTGCAAGCTGTACCGGCCTGGATCTGTTGGATTTGTCTCAAAATCAGTAAGCATTCATTCCATTTCTCCTCTTTCTTTTCTGACATGTTTATCAATTAAACCTGAGGTCTCATTTGGTCACTATACATGTATGACATGGAATTTATCATCAATGAAAGAGCTGTAATACCAGAAATGGAAGGAATATCATTCTAATTGGTCTAGACTTGCTATCGCACTCCTCTTACTCACCATTGCTGTATGTTAAGGGTTCTGAGAATTATGCATCTTTTCCAATGCAGGGTGGTATGTCTAATGAACTATACAATACCATTGCCCGTGTAACCGATGGAATTTATGAAGGTAATTATAATTACACATGCTAACTACTTTTTTTGGGTTTGTTTTTATGGCTTCCCTTATGCGGGCAGATTTCAATTGGAATTAAATAGCATTATTTTTGTCAATCTTTTAGGTATTGCAATTGGAGGTGATGTGTTCCCAGGATCTACTCTTTCTGATCATGTCCTGAGGTTTAACAACATCCCGCAGGTATATTATTATTTCCACGTATTTTACATTTAATCAAGAGCATGTGCTTTTTGTTCCACTCTTGTTGACAAAGCTGGCAATACATCAAGTGCCAAATTTGTATACATGCTCATTCATAAAGTTAATGTCTGTAATTAGTACTGTTTTATGGTAGATTTGTAATTCACTGCAACTCTCTGCTGCGACCATTTACTGATTTTGGCAATCTACACTTTAAACTGCTGCATATTATCATATTTGAGGCCTTTTCATGTATTTTTGTGCCTTCTCCAATTTTATTTTCTGATCTTACGCAGGTTAAAATGATAGTTGTACTTGGGGAACTTGGTGGAAGAGACGAGTATTCTCTTGTTGAAGCCCTAAAACAAGGAAAGGTAAGCAAGCCTGTGGTTGCTTGGGTCAGTGGAACTTGCGCGCGACTCTTCAAGTCAGAAGTGCAATTTGGTCATGCTGTAAGTGGTTGCCCAACTTTATCACATTTATCTGTTTTAAATCACAGCTGCCATTGCAGTACAAGAGGCATATTCTGAATCTCCCTTGTGACTTTGTAAACTAGGGTGCTAAAAGTGGTGGTGAGATGGAGTCTGCTCAAGCAAAAAATCAAGCACTGAAAGATGCTGGAGCTGTTGTTCCCACTTCATATGAAGCTTTTGAGACTGCAATTAAGGAAACATTTGAGAAACTGGTTAGTCTATATATGCTATAAACTTTTTCCCTTGAGTAACTCTCTAAACTTGGATAAATTAAAAGAGTAACTTTCCAAACCAGAAAAGAGACACTCAAGTTTCCCTTCAGATGCTGACATGCTTTGAGAATGTTATTTGGTGATTTGCTTCTAGGTTGAAGAGGGGAAGATATCATCTGTTAAGGAGTTTACACCTCCACAAATCCCGGAAGATCTTAACATTGCAATAAAGAGTGGAAAAGTTCGAGCACCAACTCATATTATTTCTACCATCTCTGATGACAGAGGTACTTTTACCTATGCACCCCGAGTTATTGTTATGGTGCAAGTTGGCTTAAATGTCTAATAATGTACTCTTAACCCCACTTTGCAGGCGAGGAACCATGCTATGCTGGCGTGCCCATGTCTTCCATTGTTGAACAGGGTTATGGTGTGGGTGATGTCATCTCTCTTTTATGGTTCAAGCGCAGCCTTCCACGTTACTGTACCCATTTTATTGAGGTAAGTTTCTCATAATTAATTGTATGACCCTTATTTACACTTTTATCTATTACACTGAGCTTTAAGTTCTATGTTGCACTTGCCTTTTTTCCCTTTTGTTTTCATAGAATGACATTCATTTAGAAGCAATTTTTGGTCCAGCTTCTTTTTAACTGATACATGTGAACTCAATCAGATATGCATCATGTTGTGTGCTGACCATGGTCCCTGTGTCTCTGGTGCTCACAACACTATAGTAACTGCAAGGGCAGGAAAGGACCTAGTTTCCAGCCTTGTCTCAGGTACACAATGGGCATGGGATGATTTATTTTCGTTTCTTTCATGAAATTCTCTACACTTTAATCAATGGTAAGGGTTTTTGAGATAACATTACCAGAAAGAATACTGAATCATGATCTTCTGAGACAGGTTTGCTCACAATTGGTCCCCGATTTGGTGGTGCCATTGATGATGCTGCTCGGTACTTTAAGGATGCATATGACAGGGTAAGGCATAATAAATTTTGCATGTACATTTGAAATTGGCCTCCCATATTTCTGATAGTTTGTAGAGACTTGGATTAATTTGTGTGCCATTTCTTGTCAGGGTCTAACACCCTATGAGTTTGTTGAAAGCATGAAAAAGAAGGGAATACGAGTTCCTGGTATTGGGCACAGGTGAGAGTTTTCTAGAATTACATGCAGCTTAATTGCTTTCATTGGTTTCCATTGCTAGTATGAATGATGGAAATTCTTATTTACCTTTTTGGAAAAGGATCAAGAGAGGGGACAACAGGGATAAAAGAGTGGAGCTTCTACAGCTGTTCGCTCGCACACATTTCCCTTCTGTGAAGTATATGGAGTATGCTGTTCAAGTTGAAACTTACACTCTCTCAAAGGCCAATAACTTGGTACTTAACGTCGATGGCGCGATTGGGTCCCTTTTCTTGGATCTCCTTGCAGGCAGTGGAATGTTTACTAAACAAGAGATTGATGAGATTGTTGGGATTGGTTATTTGAATGGGCTCTTTGTGTTGGCTCGGTCCATTGGTTTGATTGGGTAAGTTGGATTCCCCTTCAAAATTTCCTTATCGCATCCCTTTGGACTTTCTTATGCTTGTCATTAGGTTACTTCAAACCCTTGATATTGACACATTGACAGTGAGATCACCGACATGATTAACTGTTTCATTAATATGCTTCTAAAAGCTGAATTCCTTGTAGTCCCATCATAGAATTGGCTGGTTGTATGGCTGCTCGATGGATATGACTCAATTAGGACACGAGAGCGCATAGTGTAATGTGTTTGGGGTATCCGGCTATATTAGCAAATGCCTGGCTTATGTAAAATAAGGTTCAGTGGTGGGTAAAAGGACCCTGTAAGGATGAGTGGCATGGACCACCATGTACTACTGCAAATTTGCGTCACTACATGCCTACATAATGTTGCATCTGACCCTACAAGTGTTTGTTGTTTCAGGCACACCTTTGACCAGAAGAGATTGAAACAGCCTCTATACCGTCACCCATGGGAGGATGTTCTCTACTCCAAGTGAGAGAATTACAGGTAGCAGGCGCAGCTCTCACGTGCTCTACACAAGCCTTTTGTTTTTCAAATTTCTTGAGTCTTGGCTGGAATGTCTGGTCAGTTGTTGGATTAGTGATGTGCTGCGGCAAGGTCAAGCGTTCCTTTGTGTTTGGAAGTTATAAGTAGCCTTTTATCATTTATTAAACAGATGCTGCTATAAGATGGTAGTTTCAGATTTCAAGAAGGAATAACTATGTTGCTGGGATGTATGGGTAAAGAACATTAACCATCACCCTAATGTAAGAGCATTTGTCCTTTCTTGGTATTCCTTTTGGATTTTTGGTCACATTCTCCTGTTGTGGATGCTGATAAAGGAAATGAAATAAGGGTTTTTTTTTTTTCAATAGCTAGAGCTACGAGAGTTTTGTTATAATTATTCTTGTTTTCCGTATCATTAACGTTTTTGAATTATTACGAGAAACTATCACACATCAGATAATGTTGGTCCAGTCTACGTGAACTTGGTCCGTGTTATAATTTCACATCTTTATGTTCATCGAAGATGCTCATCAAAGGTGCTTAGCTATCTTTCAAAGGATGTATATTTTTGTGTCAGCATTACGATGCAGGTTGTCAGTTCTGGCTTTCAAAATAGGAACTTCCGTGGAAACGATGGGTGCGTTGTTACACAAAAACAAAAGACAAGACAGGTTATGGAATAATATAGTATCTCTCACGTGGACGAGATGGTCATGAGGGGAATAAATCACATGGGCATTATACTTGGTTGTCCCCTGCCCTAGCTCATAAAATAGAAAAAAAACAGTTTTGGTGTCGGAAGCCTTGTCCTGCTCTCTTGCCTTGTTTTGTAAAGTTTGTTGTACACGTTGTCAGGATGGACGTGATGCGGGGAAAAAAATAGAAAACCCAGAAGCAAGCAAGGAAAGAAAGAAGCCAGCAATCATGGTAGGAAGAAGATAGAATTTAGATGCGTAATAATGTGATACTTTTATTAAATCAATAAAATTTGCGACACAAATTGAAAAAAAAAATATAATTCTAAATATCCAATTATTAAACTCAACTCGTCAATATAAATGAAACAAAAATAATAAAATAGATTCAAATAAGACCAGTCTCCTAATTAAAAAGTAACAAGCGGAGCACATGTTTGTATAACTTGCTGTGTGGGTACAATGTCCCACCGGTACCGCTTCTCTGCGTTTGGTCCCGGAATAAAACCGACAAAATAAAACATTTGAAGACATTTTATTTTGAGAAAAAAAGTGAAGCTTGCCAGTCATGACGATCATGATATCTTTTAGAGAATGCTCTCATATGTGCGTGTCGCAACTGTATATATATGTCTTGATAAATGATGAGTTTTTAAGGTGTAACGGGTAGTGAGATAATATTATAAATTCAAAAATAAATTGTGGAAGAATAGCTTATTCTTAACTCTGTTTAGAATTGTAATTATATTTTTTTAAAAGTAATTTTTACTTAAAAATATATTAAAATAATATTTTTTTTATTTTTTAAAAATTATTTTTGATATTAGCACATTAAAATAATCTAAAAACTCCTAAAAAATATTAATTTAGAGAAAATAAAAAATAAAAAATTAATTTTTTTAAAAAATACTTTTGAAACACAAAAATAAATAGATATCTATAGTATTATTTATTTTTTAAAATATTTTTTTATTTAAAATTATATTTAAAAAATAAATTTTATTTTAAAAAATAATCTTGACATTAAAAAATATTAAAAAATACATAATTTAAAGAAATAAATCAATTTTTTAATATAAAAAAATTGAAATGTAAAAGGAAAGCAAGTATAATAAATAAGATAGAACTCGGAGATCGCGTCGAAGATTATGGAAAATGGTTTGGGGATCCTTGACCTTGTACTTGGCTGCTTGGCATGAAGAAACATGCTTTGGAAGAAGATTTGTTAACTAATCGTGTTTAAGAATATGTTTTCGTTCTCGGGGCAGTCATCCTAATAAATTAATATATTCTCTTCTGGTTTTAGCTTCTTGAGTACTCTGTTAACTTTTTTGTCTTGTCTGACAGAAACTAATTTTTTAGAGGACACGGCTGTCCCGCGGGATCTGTGTGTTTTTTTAAGGTTGTAACTTCATTGCATGAATTTGCTCGTCTTTAAAAACTGGAGATTTATTTTGGTAGTTGAGAGTGTGCTGAAAATAAAAACCTTGCCTTTAATTGTCACGAGATTGAAGACATGTCAAAATGTTATTATAATTATTTGTCGGATAATTTTTTATGTTAAAATATATATCAATAATTTTTTTTATTTAAAAAAAATTATTTTAGATATTAACATATATTTAAAAATGTTAAAAATATATTAATTTAAAATAAATAAATAAATAATAAATTTAAAAAAAAATACTTTTAAAATATAAAAACAAACAAAGAATGTATAGGTCTCATGACATTATTTTTAATACATTTTAAATCATCTTGAATAGTTTTAAAATAAATCTGCCAGGATCGCTAATGAAATCTAAGAAAATAAAAATAATATTTTTTAATTAAAAATATTTTGATCTCAAGAAATTTCATCTGGATCTTTTTATTAGTATATTTATGTTACTCATGATTTTATCTTGAATTGGAACTGAAATAGCAACACGGGGAAGCATATAGAGTTGATTAGTTGGTCGCATTAGATTAAAATGTAATTTAAAAAATAAATAAATTTCTAAGTGTTTTACTATAGTTATATCACAGTGCATGCTCCCGTATTTTACTTTATATTTCAATGGTGGATTTTCTTTAAATATTTTTTAGAATTAAAGGTTTTTATTGGATTTAAAAACTTAATCGGAGACCAATTACAACTTGTAGCATAAATATATAAATTTAAGAAAAGTAGCTAAATGGAGAACTAGAAAAAAACAGCGAGGCTTTTCTAAAATTTGCGTGAAAAAAATACATTGTAGTCCATATATTATTCATCGACTCCATTTTTAGTCTCTTTAATTTTAGAATTTTAAGTTTTAGTTTAAAATTTTATTTTACTTGTGTTCCAGTTTCCAAGTTCGGGCGAGGAGATAAAAAATAGTTGAAAAACGAGAAGTAGAGAATAAGTGGTCAGCTGACCATGTCATGGCAATAAAAAAGAAAAAACAATATTGATATAAACATGTTTTATTTGACGTGAGGATTGTTATTAAGATGTTTTTTATTTTTTGTATTGTTGGGGAAAAAAATGGATGATCAAGCTTTTATTTATTTATTTGGATTGATTTTGTGTTTTTCGGTATATTAAATGATAATTTTAAGATTATCAACGGGTTTATTGAGTATTTTAATGTATTTTTTAATTTTTTTAAAAAAACTAGTTGAAAATAAATTTTTTGAATTAAACAAATTAAAACATGGTATTTTGACCATCTTATACAAAAGCACAAGCAATTATTTAATTGATCATTTTATATAAATTTATTATGCCTGATGTTTATTTAAGTTTGAGAACATGAATATCATATTATATATATTTTTTGTTTTATTGCATACAAAACAGCGAGACATGATGTTTAACATGTTTTCCTAATTAAAACTTACTTTTAATATCATACTACGTTTTTATATTTAAAAAAAATATTTCTCATAAGAAATTATTTTTGTTAAAAAGATATGATTTTTATTTTATCTTATTAGATATATGTATTTATATTTAATTTATAATTTATTTTAATGTTGTTAATAAGATAGTTTTTGAAATTGTGGTAACAATTATTATTTTAAAGTGTTTTTTATTTAAAATATATTAAAATAATATTTTTTATTTTTTAATTTTATTTATGAAAATAATATATCAAAACTATTTAAAATCATAAAATAATTAATTTAAAATAAAAAATATTTTTTAAAAAACAATAAAATTTTCATGAGCTAAAAAAGTAAGAAAAGGACAGGGTCGCAATCCCAAAACCCCCTCTTCCATTGTCCACCAATCAAGTGGTCCTCTATTGGCATCCCTCTCTCCCTTTTCTTAGTGTTGGGCATTATATTTTAAAATATTTTTAAAAAAATTAAAAGGTATTTACTTTTTATCTTATTTTAAAATATTTTAAAAAAAATTAAAAGGTATTTATTTTTTATCTTTTTAAAATTATTTTAGTATATTAATATTAAAAATAATTTTTAAAAAATAAAAAATATTATTTTAATATATTTTAAAATAAAAAATATTTTAAAAAATAACCAATAATACCACACACGAAACGCCCACGCCCTCTTTACTCTTCATGCCCGCAATTAAAATATTTCCATCACGCGCACACGAGCTGTAATACAAAATAAAATACAATACAATATATAAAAGGACAAAAAAAAAAAAAAGCAATGAAACTTTTTCGTCGATTTTCTTTTCGGGTTTTAATGGTCTTCGTATCTTGAGATCAGACGTCGGGACTAAATTTGTGCTGCTGTCCAGCCTTAAGCAGGGTGTGTGCAGTACCCCTACTTAATTTTCTATTCAAACATTTTCTTTCCCTCATATCCAAACTAAACTCTCTTCTCCTGCCAATCCACACACACACACAAGATCAAAAAGAGCAGACCAGACTTTCTTTGTTTTGATCTCCTTCCCATTTTTCTGTAACCCAAAACAAGATCCCAGTAGCCCATGTGAGGTTTTCCTTCCCTCTTGTCTCTGTTTTGTTGTTTTTTTTCCTTGTGACTCTCCTGTCCACCGCTAAATATACTAGGTTAAACCAAAAGCAAGGAAAATAATTGAAAAAAAAAAAGGAATGGCATCACAACCAAAAGCAAGGAAAATAATTGAAAAAAAGAAGAAGGAATGGCATCACAATCACAATCACAAAGACAAAGCAACCAGCGGCAGCACCAGAATCAAGCGGCGCAGTCTTCTGGTACTAGTAACATAAGGCAGCACCATCACGCCACAGAATCAGTAAGCAAAGCAATTGCACAATACACTGTCGATGCACAACTCCATGCAGTTTTTGAACAATCTGGTGGGTCTGGAAAGTCGTTTGATTATTCACAGTCAGTTAGAACTACTAGTCAGTCAGTACCCGAGGAACAAATCACCGCTTATTTATCAAAAATCCAAAGGGGTGGTCATATCCAGCCATTTGGGTGCATGATTGCTGTAGATGAAGGGTCGTTTAGGGTCATTGCATATAGCGAAAATGCTAAAGAAATGCTTGGTTTAACTCCACAGTCAGTCCCTTCTCTAGATAAACAGGAAATTCTCTCTGAGGGGACTGATGTAAGGACTCTTTTTAGGCCTTCGAGCTCCGCTATGCTTGAAAAAGCATTTGGTGCAAGGGAAATAACATTGTTGAATCCAATTTGGATTCATTCCAAGAATTCCGGGAAGCCCTTTTACGCAATTTTGCATAGGATTGATGTTGGTATTGTTATTGATTTAGAGCCTGCTAGGACTGAAGACCCTGCTTTATCTATAGCAGGGGCTGTTCAGTCTCAGAAGTTAGCAGTTCGTGCGATTTCACAATTACAATCACTTCCTGGTGGGGATATTAAGTTACTGTGTGATACTGTAGTGGAGAGTGTCAGAGAGCTTACCGGGTATGATAGAGTTATGGTTTATAAGTTCCATGAAGATGAGCATGGTGAGGTTGTGGCTGAGAATAAAAGGGCTGATTTGGAACCTTATATTGGTTTGCATTATCCTTCTACGGATATACCACAAGCTTCAAGGTTTTTGTTCAAGCAGAATAGGGTTAGGATGATTGTGGATTGCCATGCTACACCTGTCCGTGTTATCCAGGATGAGGCGCTTATGCAGCCTTTATGCTTGGTTGGTTCAACTCTTCGAGCTCCTCATGGTTGTCATGCTCAGTATATGGCGAATATGGGGTCAATTGCTTCATTGGCCATGGCTGTTATTATTAATGGAAACGAGGAAGAAGCTATTGGTGGGAGGAATTCAACGAGGCTTTGGGGTTTGGTTGTTTGCCATCACACTTCTGCTAGGTGTATTCCATTTCCGCTTCGTTATGCATGTGAGTTTTTAATGCAGGCTTTCGGACTTCAATTGAACATGGAATTGCAGTTAGCGTCACAGTTGTCAGAGAAACATGTCTTGAGGACTCAGACTCTCTTGTGTGATATGCTTCTCCGTGACTCTCCTACTGGCATTGTTACTCAAAGTCCAAGTATCATGGATCTTGTGAAGTGTGACGGGGCAGCTCTTTATTACCAAGGACATTATTACCCATTGGGCGTGACCCCAACCGAAGCCCAAATAAAAGATATTGTGGAGTGGTTGTTGGCTTTTCACGGAGACTCAACTGGTTTAAGCACAGACAGTTTAGCTGATGCTGGGTATCCTGGGGCAGCCTCACTTGGCAATGCAGTTTGTGGAATGGCTGTTGCTTATATTACTAAGAGAGATTTTCTTTTCTGGTTTCGGTCTCACACTGCAAAGGAGATCAAATGGGGTGGTGCGAAGCATCACCCAGAGGACAAGGATGATGGGCAGCGGATGCATCCACGTTCTTCATTCAAGGCATTTTTGGAGGTGGTGAAGAGCCGGAGTTCACTGTGGGAGAATGCAGAAATGGATGCCATTCATTCGTTGCAGCTTATTTTGCGAGACTCATTTAGGGACGCTGAAGCAACCAATTCTAAGGCTGTTGTACCTACCCAGCTCGAGGATACAGAATTGCAAGGGATGGATGAGCTCGGTTCGGTCGCAAGAGAAATGGTAAGACTAATAGAGACTGCAACTGCTCCGATATTCGCTGTAGATGTTGATGGCTGCATAAATGGGTGGAATGCAAAGGTCGCTGAGTTGACTGGGCTCTCAGTTGACAAAGCCATGGGGAAGTCTTTGGTTCACGATCTTGTTTATAAGGAATATGAAGAAACAGTTGACATGCTCCTTCATCGTGCTTTAAGAGGTACCTGCTTTATATCTCACATATTTTAGTTGTCTATCAAGTAAGATTGTCATCTCATGGCAATGGATTTTTTTTCTAAAGTTGCATCTGAGCATGCAGGTTTGCCCCTTTAATAGAAATAAATCTTGGAAAACGTATATGGGTTTGGCAAAAAGCTGGAATTAAAAAAGTTGATAAATGGAAATGTAAAAGAAGGTCAAACTCAAATCCTGGAAATAATTCTATGCAATAAAATGTTTCATTAAAAAATAGAAACTTTCATCAAACTAAGAATACAATTGGCTCACTCGTAAGTGTTACATGAAGTACATTGTAATAGTTTCATCTGCATGGGATATCTGACTAGTCTTCTGATCAAATGACTTGAAAGAAGTAACGTGTATCATTGTTTCTCTTGAATGCCCTCTGTTTACAAAGACAAAATGAAGTGCTGATGCAGCAAAGGCTGTGGCAATGCACAATTTATTCAAAATTAGCAATAAATAAAAAGGAAATTAAGGGCTTTGGGCTTTTAAGAGGAATCAGCTGGTCAGGAATTTGAATACTGCAATGGAGAAGAATATATTTTACAGGCATCATTCACTAGGATCTTGGGTGCCTCATCTTGGGCAAAATCCAGTAGACATTCGCCATTAAGAAGAGCCTAGAGGGTGAAGTATTTCTCATCAAACTTTCTTTGAAAGTGGATAACTGCAGTCTTGTGTATAACTTGCCATTGAGATTAGTCCGTATTATATGTAGCAGCTTAGAAGCAAAGCCCTAGCATCCCTATTATTTTAAGACTCGTAAGGACTGAGAGGCTGCTGACGATATAGCTCTGTGTTCATAAGATCCAGCCTTCGAGTAAATCTCTAGGCCCCTGAATGCTGAGGTAGCTCCAGGGACTGAGTCTCCACAGCCCTAAAGAAACTGCTGATAATTTCCAGGGAACGAACTTGCACTCAACACCTCTTGTGTAAGAAAATAGTTGTTCTCACATGCTATAAACTCTAAAAAGTTAGTGAAGAGATCAGTTCCCTCTTCCAAGTACTTTGTAACTGTTGGGTGGATCCACACGGAACATGTTTGAAACGACTCCTTTAATCATGTTTCAAGCATGTGATGGGCCTCCATAAAAAGTATGTGCTTATTGCTTACATTACCTTTATCTATGCATTTTTTTAGGTGTCAAAGAGAGTATAACCTAGAACACTGTATGTTATATCGCTACAATAACTCAGTTTTGATTAAAAAAAAAAGAACAGAAGATAATTCTCATGCAATGGTTTGAAATAGAAATTTGATAGATGCCTCATCCTACAGTGCTAATATGGACAGTGCATGTGATCATTCTTATCAACACTTTAACATAACAGTAAGACATGCTTTGATATAGTTTTGAGGAACTGAAACAGAGCAACATAAAACTAGGCCACTTATTGTGGTTTGATATTCTATTAATTTTTTATAATCTTTTGCTTCAATTATGTTTAACTGATGCAGGTGAAGAGGATAAGAACGTGGAGATAAAATTGAGGACATTTGGCTCTGAACACCAAAAGAAGGCCCTTTTTGTGGTGGTAAATGCTTGTTATAGCAAGGATTATATGAATAATATAGTCGGAGTCTGCTTTGTTGGTCAGGATGTTACAGGTCAAAAGGCGGTAATGGACAAATATGTCCATATACAAGGTGATTATAAGGCTATTGTACACAGCCCCAATCCTTTGATCCCTCCTATATTTGCTTCAGATGAAAACACATGTTGCTTGGAGTGGAACACTGCCATGGAAAAATTCACGGGGTGGTCCCGGGGGGAAGTTATTGGGAAGATGTTGGTTGGGGAGGTTTTTGGCAGTTGCTGTCAGCTCAAGGGTTCAGATGCACTGACAAAATTCATGATTGTTCTGCACAATGCAATTGGAGGGCAAGATACAGACAAGCTACCATTTTCATTTTTTGACCGGAATGGAAAATATGTGCAAGCTCTCTTGACAGCGAACAAGAGGGTAAATATGGAGGGAGAGATTATTGGAGCCTTCTGCTTCTTGCAGATTGCAAGTAATGAGTTGCAGCAAGCTTTGGAAGTCCAGAGACAGCAGGAAAAGAAATGCTCTGCAAGGATGAAAGAGTTGGCTTACATCTGCCAGGAAATAAGGAATCCGTTAAGCGGTCTACGCTTTACCAACTCGCTTTTGGAGAGCACGGACTTGACTGAAGATCAAAAGCAGTTTCTTGAGACTAGTGCTGCTTGTGAAAAGCAGATATTGAAGATCATACGAGATGTTGATCTTGAGAGCATCGAAAATGGGTTAGTTTTCCCCTTAACAAATTATCAAAACTTAATATTGATGGTCAGGTGATTATTTATGCTTTGGTACTATTTTTTGAGAAATGTATGTTAGTTGAGAAATACTACTTTAAAGGTATGGACACAATCATTTTAGCACTAGGTGAGTGAATGTCATGCAGTTTCATTCCCTTGAGTTCATTTGGAGATTTTTTATGTCTCTTCTACACTTTTCCTGATTATAAACCAACTAAGAATTTAAATTCTTGACTTGGATGTTACTATACTGATCTGCTTTTAGCAGTCCGACTCTATTGACATTTCCACCTGTGGATGCCAAGGTGGTAAACAATATGGGTTTCTTTTCTGTAATTTCAATTTAAGTCTTTTTAGTAATCCCAGGTGATAGCTTTGCTTTTGACAACATCTATAAGGAACAAGATGTAGGGACACAAATCATATCGTAATCCATTGCTCACAAATGCTGAATTACATTTTGATCCATAACTTTTTCTGATTGTGTGATTAGGTCCAAAAACAACTAAAAAATAAAACTCTTGTTTATAATCCTTTTGCCCTTGAAGTCTTGTATATCAACTTAATTTTACAATGTAGATAAGCAATGCATAATACTGCAGTTCACTCTTTGATAGACCTTAGAAAAAAAATTAATTAATCTCTAAAGAAAATAGATACGTCCAATCAATAAAACTACAAGAATTAGATCATCCAATCCAAATATCACGAATTAGAAAGTAAAAGGCGGAGAAAACTCAAGATCTACAATTAGAGAAATTTAAAAAATCTTTTAATGGTTTCATTAGAGAGGAGATGTCAAAAAATTGGATCCTCTTGCTATTGATAGTTGACTAATAGTTGAACATATATGAAAAGATTAAGTTACCAACAAAATTACAAGGAAAAACTCATTTTTAATTAAATAATTTAGATGGATACATGTGATTATAATTTCATATTTGAAAATGAATTTGTCAAGTAAGATGAAATCGGTCATGTATTTTAGTCATTGATAAATTGGAAAAAAGCATAGCAGACAAGGTAAGGTGCGCTGATATTATTTCAAGTATATAACTTGACTCAATATTTTAAAGAACACTCTGTTTACGTATTGTTGTTACTGTGAAAGAAGAGTGCAAATGTTAGAAAGATTATCAATATAAAGAAGCCAAGAATTTCATCAAATGATAGAAAAACTGGATGAAACCAAAGCGATAAAGAATTATTACTAGTATAAACAACACTATCATGTAAAATTCATGAAAATTCAATTAGAAACAAAAGATATTATCTTTGACAACATAGAAAAATTTAATATACTTGAGAAACAATGTCAGTGTATGATAATTAATCATATCATGTGAGTTTGATTATTAGGTAAAAAATTGGTTATTTTTGCTTATATTGATGAATTGAGAAAATTTAAGGATCAATATGTATTCTAGCATCAAATCCAAGGGCTAAAATGAAATCACTAGAAAAAGACAAAAATAACAATCTAACGGTTGCAATTCAGTGTATTGTAAAAGTGTGTTGCACACGTGTGACAGTGTATCATGGTCCTACATATGATTTTCTTTTAAATTAATTATTATGCATTTTATTTTATTTCTCATCTCAACCTCTAGCAGACATATCCTAACGAGAGTGTGTCTCTATTTGCTTTTGAATAAGTTTACTGGAGCTTGAGAAGGCTGAATTCTTGCTCGGGAGTGTAATAAATGCTGTTGTTAGCCAAGCAATGCTATTGCTGAGGGAAAGAAATCTGCAATTGCTTCGTGATATTCCGGAAGAAATAAAAACGCTGGTGGTTTATGGTGATCAGGCAAGAATTCAACAAGTATTGGCTGATTTCTTGTTGAATATGGTGCGTTATGCTCCATCTTCAGCAGGTTGGGTGGAGATTCATGTTTGTCCAACACTGAAGCAAATCTCTGATGGACACACTCTCGTGCATATGGAGTTCAAGTAGGCTCTCCTCAACTCTTTTGCATGTTGCTGATAACATTATCTATATTGATAAAAGGAAAACCCAAAAAATTGATGATGACAGTTGCCTTTGTTCCTTTTTCCTTCTCTATTTTCTTTTAAACCCCTTCTTTGTGGTATTCTAATAGCTGCAGTAATGTTATCCTCTAGTTTCATTATAAATGCCATCTCCTTGTTCTATTATTGTCTTCTGTGAAACTGTGATGATTTCTACAATTTTTTCTTTAGCTCAGTCTTTTTGTATCTTGTTTGTTCTTCCCCACTCCTCATGAGTGGGTACACATCCTAATAATCCGGTCTCCATGCTGTATGGAATTCAATTTTTTAGATTTGATCTGCCATAAACCATGCTTCTTACCATGCACAGAGCTATAGTCGTAGAATTTTGACAAACTGGCTGCTTCCTCGAATTTGTAGAATATTGGTTGTATGAACAAGGATGGTTGATGATGCTGTAATAGAGAGCTATCTGTGCTAAGTGTTTGTTGTCTAAATGATAATGTGGTTTATATGAAGTTCAATTTTTTGCTTCTTCATTTTATGCTGCTTCTGTTCATCGTATCATATAGACCAAGGAAATATAGATGATAGTTGTTAATCACATTGCAATTTTCTCCTCCCCCTCTTCAAAGCACTTTGGTACTAAATTAACTAATATTATTTATTATCATTTTTCTTGAAGGATTGTTTGCCCTGGTGAAGGTCTTCCTCCAGAGTTAGTTCAAGACATGTTCCATAGTAGTAGATGGGTTACTCAAGAGGGTCTAGGGCTCAGCATTTGCAGGAAGATCTTAAAGCTAATGAATGGTGAGGTCCAATATATTAGAGAGTCAGAAAGATGCTATTTCTTAGTTATCCTCGAAGTACCCACGCCTAATAGTGTGAGAGGTATAACTGTAAAAAGTGCTGCAGACTAGGATGCTTGGCCTGTAACGTCTATTAAAGAGCTTTCTCAATTGCAAACTGATACTTGTTCTGCTGCGCCTGAGGGGGTGGTTCCAAAAATCCAGGTACAAGGTGCATGTGCCATTGCGGGCCACCTAATTTAGCAAATTTGTCCTGCAAACAGAACTGTTTTGCTCTATCCATTGAGAATATGGTATGTGCTTCTTTATCAACAAGAGTCCAAATCAACAACCTACACATGTGAGGTAGCTTCTTGATTTCTAACCTATTAATTTGAGGATATCATCAATGTAGATAGCCAAGTTATAATGCTGTGGTTTGCTGTCGTTATTATAAATAAAAAGGCATCAAAAGGATGCCATTAGATTTTAGCAGAGGCTTCCACGATAAGGGCCCTCCAAGTATGGATACATTCGACTGCTGCAAGTATATATCTGTATGTAACGTAGCTTCTGAAATCCCTAGATAACTATAACATGTTTGTCTTTACGAGGTTACTCCAGCGAGAGCTAGTCGAATAATCTTTCATTTTCTCAAGTTTAATAAAGTCAAATGTCCTGCTCTAGCATGTAGTTTCAGGATTTGTATTTCGTCTTTCCTGTTTCCCCATGATGAAGGATTTTGGACTGCGTAAGTTTGGATCACTTGTTTTATAGCTTGGTTGGTCTTTCATTGTACGGAACAGTCACATGATACCCAAGAGCGTGCTCGGATGCGTGCTGCTCGCATGCTTTGCAGTTGGGTTTGCGCATTAATTTCTTCGTGTACAACTAGCCTAATTGTAGACACTTCATTATTTTATTAGTGATAATATGCATGAATGTGGATACATTTAATAACTTACTTTTTCTTGAATTAATCACCCATTGACCCCAAAGACGAACTCAAATTCTACTATTTAAGAGTGCTATTTAAGATGTATGTTTTTGATGAACTCACGCAATTCTTTTTAGTTCCAGTGGGCTGGTTTTGATAACATGATTTGACTTTGCCGTCAAGTGCGTAAACTCTCCTCCTCCTTACGATTTTTGTGTTTTTCCTGGCTTTTATAGCAGCAGGGTAACTCTCTTCTGCTTTGGGTTGCATTCCTGATGAATAAAATCCTTAATTCATCCAAAAGAAGAAGAAAAAAACTCCACCTTGTTGGAGGATTTAGCTCGAAGACCAAGATATAGAAAAGTAAATTTACATATCATTACAGGTAAGTTTTTGTCTCCATGCATGCAAGTGGTGCTGATAATACCATCTCATACTTGATGGAAAAGTTTGCTTGATGAGATTTCCAGATCAACCTGCAAGTCAGCTTGAATATGTCTGTTTTATACCAGTTCCAGTCACATGAGCAGAGACGAGGTTGTAACTTGTAGAGACATCTCAAAGCTAGTGGAATTTCTATTTCATTGCAAATCTAGTGACCCCGGACTTGGTCAGGACAAGTTTCTCAGTAGATCGTCCAGGCTAGTTAGCGTAGTCCGATACTTGATTGCAATCAAAACCTAATCAAGTTAAACACTGAGATCAATTAATAACGCAAGAAGGGGAAAGAATAATTTGTGGATTGAATTCTTAACTTACAAATTGGCTCGATGACATAATAGCTTGAACCCTTGACCATATTAGACCCGACCGGGAAGCGAATTTGACTACTGTAATGCCCAAGGGTTTATCAACCATCCCTTGTTAGTTATTGGTATAAGATGTGAGTTCACCTGAATCCGCCTCCAGTCACTATCACACTAAAACTACTACGTCCACGCACGCCCTTAATCATGCTGTGCACGCAAAACGAAAGCTGTAGAGAGGGCAAAAGTTCTCAAGAAAGAAAGGTAGCGAAAAAAATGGGGCGAGTTGCCTCTTGCTTCCAATATCGGAGCTAACCATAAAAAAAGATTTATTAATAACGACACACACATTTTGGGGAGAGATTGGGCATAAAAATAGCTCACGGGCATGTATTTAAAAGAGGGGGGACATGGTCAAAACTTGAAAACAGAACCATGCCTATGCTCCCCATTCAAGAAAAATAAGTCATGGATCCTGTTTATAGAAGATGAAGACTCCAAACATTTTTTTCTCCCTTCATGATAAATTCTTCTAGATACATACACACAGAACAAGCATCTAAATTACAGATGGTCAAGACAGGTTCAGCTTAGACGTCAATTTGATTGCGTCTTACCTTTTCAAGGTTGGCCTGCATGAATCACTTACCTATCTTCTTTATTGATCACGCCTTTCATTAACTCGTAAACCGACCTTAATCTTGTGTGAGGCATCACAGTAAACTTGAAAATGAGCTAGATTAAAAAAATATTTAATAGAAAATGTTATTTTTGGGAAGCTACATATACTCGTGTGTTATAAAACAATTCTTGATTTAAAAACTACCTTAAAAAAATATTAAAATTAATTTGGGTTTGATAAATAAAATTTGAATTAATTTAACTAACACATGATCTAAGATATAAAATTAAGATAACCCTATAAAAATAAAAATTAAAAAAATTATAAAGTTTAAAGTTCAATAACTAAATGTCAACAAATGAAAGTAAATAAAAATTAATTTAAAAAAAAAAAGATATGTTGAAAAAAATAACCCAAGTCAAGTTAAGATAAAATTGTAAAGGATAAAATTAAAAAATATATAAATAATAAAAAATAGCTATTAAAAGAATAAGGATCAAATTAAATATAAAAAATAATTGAAATAAAATGATGAGGGATGATATTGAAATTTTTTCCAAAAAACATTAGAATTAAAATAAAAAAATAAAAACTAAATTTAAAATAAATATAAGCTAGATAATACAATTGAATTTTAAATATTTGGCATGAATACAAAGACTCAGGAGAGTCAAAAGAAGGGAGGGTTCATCGCTTCTAACCTAACAAAACATGCTACTCCAATAATTATGTTTAACCGTTTGTGTTTATTAAAAGATATTTTACGCGTCTCTAAAATAAATCAAGGTATAATTATTTGTTAATGTGTATGTGTGTGTATATGTGTATATTTTTTTTATTAATTTACTAATATTTTAAATTACTAAACATTCTCTAAAAAATTGAATATATTAAAAAATCATTTTGGAAAGACAAAAATATTCTTGTAAACCAGTCTTAGATTTTGGTTAAATAGATATGTCATTTCACTGTATATGAAAACACGGAAAAACCAAAGAACTTCAACCTACAACTTCAATGTTTTTAAAATCTTAAAGGTAACAGCGTCATTTTACTTTGTAATAAAATGTAAAAGACACAAAAACCCCTAAGTTCAATAATACTTAAATGAAGGAGGTGCCATGGCGAGCAATCCAGCAGCCCCTCGTCACATTTATTGGACAGCAAAGACGGTGAACCTAGAGAATATAATAGTCACCTTCAACAAGTCAATTCAACGGGGGCTCGCCTTTGCAAAGTAAAAGTAATTCAAAACGTTGAAGCTGTTAAGCTCCCCCGTTGTCCATAATTAAAGCCAAGTGGCACCATTGACAAGAGGGTAATTTAAGACAAGGTGCAGTGAAATTAAACTGTAATTCAATTGGAGATAGGAAACTCTAACCTGACACGCTGTATCGCTTCGCGTATAATCGACGCGCTATTACAGCGGACAAACAGGCGAAAATCTACCACTACCATAGGCTATAAATATACACGCAATTGAGTAGCGAGTGTAAGGGGCAAAAGTGTCTTGGCATTTTATGGTAACAGGAACGTCTGGTCTGGATTGTTTGATTCAGACGATGAAAAAGGACCACAGAGCCAGAGACCCAGAAAAGGACAACATGAGAGGACCATAACCGAACCAACGACAATCAAGCGCAAGCCTCGTGGGAGAGGAAGGGTTCCTTGCCGGGGAGGTTTTGTCAATCATCCGGATAAATAAATGATTTAGTTTTCCAATGGAGATATATTTTTATTATCATGTTCAAAGAAAAGTTTACGTATAGTGTATTAAATGATTTTATAATTGGATTTTGTCTGGATTATATTATGAAAATCTCTTTCACATACTCATGCATATAATCCACTAAATATCGGACCAATTACTTCAAAAAATATATGAGTGGTGGGTGGGTGTTTCTACTTTATCTGTATACATTAAAAAAAATAACTTGTTTGGACTCACAAAGCTGGTGACAAAATTACCCCCTGTACATGTCACTTGAAGATTCTTATTAGAATATTTCATATAATTTTAGCTGTATTTCTTTTCTTTTTAGGCTGGTAAATTAAAACCAACTTATTTAAATTTAAATCTGTATGATTTTGTGATTATATTTATACCAAATGAGCTAGTTTGATTAGGTTATTATATAAATAAATATTTACTATAATTTAAGATGTGTAACCTTTTATATAAATGCCGAGGTAGGATGAGACTAATAAAGACTATGGCGTTTATAAAAAAAAAAAATTTCAGTCTTTTTAAAATTTATTTTTAATATTTTTATAAGACATAGCACAAATCATAACATTTTAATCTCCTCTTTAATTTAATGTTTTGATTCCATCCTTGCTTTTATAATCAAATCAAATCTGTCATATAATTTTAATTCTTATGGTTATTTTCTTTATATTTTAATTTATAAAATTTTAAAAAGTAAAATTTCTTCCTATTGGATTTTAACGATTCCATTGTAGTGGTGAAAAAAATATTTTTAAATTAAAAAAACTAACTTGCAAGCAAAATAAATATTTCCGTGATGTTTAAGTTTTTTAGAGAGAGGAAGTAAGTGAAATAAAATATTTGAGGGAGGTAGTGAAAGGAGGAGAGGAATAATAATAATAGCAAGCAACAAAAAACAAAAGAGAAAGGGGGAGTCTTGTGAGCTGAAAGTGATTAGAGAGAGAGGGGGGGGAAAGAAGAAAATAATAACTCAAGAAACAAATTCTTGACCCCTCAAACCCTATTCATCAAGAAATCTAGAACTAGCAAGCTAGAAAAAGAAAGAAAGATTTCAATGAACTGATTTATCAAGAAGCAAAGGAATGGAAAGCACAGCACCAGCAGAAGAGCTACTAAAAAAGATCGAAGAACTTGAAGCAGGACACCATCATCTTCAACAAGAAGTGTCAAAGCTCAAGCTCTCCTCTACTACTACCGATCCAAAATCAACCCAACAACGGTCCCATTCAATATCTCCTCAAAGGTCCGGTCCCAGGAGACGGGTTTCTGGGGGGCCAACCGGGTCAAGTTTTGAGGCTGCTTGGAAGAAGGGTTCTGCTTCATCTAGACATTCATCGCCTCTACAGAAAGAAAGTAGAAGTTTGAATAGTGATAGTGTTAGAGATGGCAACAGTAATGGTGGTAGAGAAGGAGGATATGGCAATAGTGGACCTTCTGCTGTGAAGTTTACTGATAAACAGTATTTGAATATATTGCAGTCTATGGGACAGTCTGTTCATATTTTTGATGTTTCGGGTCGTATTATTTACTGGTAAGTTTGTGTGTTTGTGTCTTGCATTTTTATTTCACATCATTTGTCATTCGGGATTGTTGTTTGCGTGTATGGGGTATTTCTTTTGGTTTGAACTTTGAATGGGCAGTTGATTTATAATCAATGCCGTTGGAACTGTATATATTTTGATGTTTGACTATGGAAATTGTGATTCTGATTTCTGAATTTGGTCCGTACTATATGATAATCCCTTTTAATTTGGAGTTGTTTTGTAAATTTGTGCCTTTGAACAAGTTTTGCGTGGTTTCTTTCTTCTTTTTTTATGTGAGAATTTGTTTGGACGACATTGATTTATGGGGTTTAGGTGTATCCTATGATTGTGCAGGAACAGAACAGCGGAGAACCTTTATGGTTATTCAGCTGCAGAAGCTCTTGGTCAGGATGCTATTGGGCTGCTAATTGATCCTCGGGATTATGCGGTGGTGAATGGCATTATTCAACGGGTTAGTATGGGGGAGAAATGGACAGGGAAGTTTCCAGTTAAGAACAAAATGGCGGAAAGGTTTACAGCTGTTGCTACTAACACTCCATTTTACGATGATGATGGCACTTTGGTTGGGATTATTTGTGTATCGAGTGATTCACGGCCTTTTCAAGAAATGGAAGTTGCATTGTCGGATTCAAGGAACTTGGAAACAGAGTCGAGCCATAGAAGGCCCAAGAATACTGTCATGACCAAACTTGGTCTTGATCCTCAACAGCCCTTGCAAGCAGTGGTTGCGTCAAAAATATCGAATTTGGTCAGTTCATTAGTTTTTATCTGTTCTTGTGTATTTAAATATTCACCGTGGTGTATCTTGATAGTTAGAATCACCAAAACAGGCATCCAAGGTGAGTAACAAAGTCAAGTCCAAAATTCAGATGGGAGATAACAACATGGATCGTGAAGTAGGGAGTGGGGATAGTCAGTATTCTGACCATGGGTACTCAGATGCAGCTCTATCTGACCATCGGGAGGATGCAAATTCTAGTGGAGCTAGCACACCAAGAGGAGATTTGTATCCATCTCCTTTTGGTGTATTTTCTAATCTTGATGACAAGTTCCCAGTAAAATCATCCAGAGACTCTGGTGATGAGAGTGAAGGAAAGCCTGCAATTCACAAGATCATTACCTCAAAGGCAGAAGCATGGATTGGTAAGAAAGGGTTGTCATGGCCCTGGAAAGGGAATGAAAAGGAAGGTTCAGAAGCAAGGACAACCCGTTTTGGGTGGCCATGGTTGCAAAATGATCAAGAGAGTGAAGCGTATCATCAGACAGGTCCCTCTTCTGGTGCAAAATCTGAAAGCCAGGTCAGTGAAAGTATTCGGCCTGCCACTAACGAGGCCTCTGGGTCTTGGTCTTCAATTAATGTTAATAGCACAAGCAGTGCTAGTAGTTGCGGCAGTACCAGCAGTACTGTGAATAAGGTGGATATGGACTCTGATTGCTTGGACTATGAAATATTGTGGGAGGACTTGACAATTGGAGAGCAAATTGGGCAAGGTAACTGTCTATAAATTCAAATGCAGGCTTCTAGAGCTTTGACTCTAATCTGCATTTGATCTTTCCTGAACTTGAAATTTTTTGAGTCCTCATTGAATGTCCAGTGACAGAACAGTGATCTTCCATAATACTTCCTTATCTTTAAGCTGGGACTATTTTTTGACTATGCTTCATTCTCATTTTCACCTTACCCTTTTTACTCTTATATTCCTGCAGGTTCTTGTGGAACTGTCTATCATGCCCTGTGGTACGGATCAGTATGTTCCTTTGCTCTTTCCCTTTAAACATCTTAATTCTCAATGATGCATAATCACAAATGTCTATGAAATCAGAATTTTTGAGACAAGATATAGTGCTGTCCCTGCTCTGTCCAAATCTAAGGCTTTTGTTTATGTTAATTACGGATAATTTGAACAGAAGCAAATTGAATCCAAAGTGACTGTCTGAACTTTGTAAGCATGCATGTGTATGACATTGATAAGTGTTATATAAATCTCTTAAATGTGATGTTTTGTGCAATTAGTGCATATGTGACTTTGCTTTCTTATTCTTACAAAAATAAGATGTTGCCTTGTGAGCTAGGATCTTTATGAAGCTTTAATTGTTTTTTTGCCTTGAATGAATTGAGGTAAAGAATAAAAAATAATAATTGTGATGATGGTATTTTTTGTCTTTTGTTGAGTAACATGCATTTTATTTCAGGATGTTGCTGTCAAGGTGTTCTCCAAGCAAGAATATTCAGATGATATTATACATGCATTTCGACAAGAGGTGGGATTTCCAGTTACCTCAAGAAAATCTTAGTTACAGTTTCTTGTTAGCTTAAGAGAATCTTATTTACAGTTTCTTGCCATTTAAATGCATTTCAATTGGGATGTTTTTAGTATCATCAGGTCTCTTGCTACGCATGCTCCGTTTTATCTAATTCTTTTTCTTATATACTACTAACTGGTCCATAAATATGTACATGCTTTGTATTATCTCGCAATCAGTGTCATATTAACTTTTTAATGGAAGGTCGTTTCTTTAGAATGTCACATTGTCTACAATGAATATCAATGCTTATGTTGGTGTAGACAAGTAATACCATTTAGTTGAAGGCTTTGAAGTCAGTAAACATGTAAATTAAGATAGTAAGAATTGAAATGGTAGTAGACTGAACTATACTGGCCTTAGTTGGAGATAGACATGCAACAATAGATTTTCTTAAGTTGATGCTTAAAGCTGTATTATGATTACTGGTATTGTCAAATCTTGAATGAAAATAGTGTAACAATGCTGGATCTTGCATGAAGAATTGAGTTATTTTTGGGATTCAGATTTGGAATCTATCTTTCTTGCATTGTTATATAATGAAGGATCCCCCTTCTCCCGCTCTAATATAGCATTAATGGCATTATTCTTTTCATTCATGAAGGTATCTCTAATGAAGAGACTCCGGCATCCAAATGTTTTGCTCTTCATGGGTGCTGTGACTTCACCTCAGCGTCTCTGCATTGTTACAGAGTTCCTCCCACGGTAATTCTGAAATCCTTTTCAACAATTATGAACGATGAGCTGTCAGTTTTATTAATTTTACTATTGCTTACGAAGAAATGACATTTTTTTTTGTAGGGTATCATATGACTGAAATTAACCTGTAAAAACTTGAAAAGATTACATGTACTTTTCAGTAACTGTTCTATTTTTCTGTTGATGCAGTGGAAGTTTGTTTCGCTTACTGCAGAGGAACACAACCAAACTAGATTGGAGACGGCGTGTTCACATGGCATTGGATATAGTGAGTATCGAATTTATTTACAGAAATATGCTCTATTTCCCTGGTAGGAAAATTACTGTTTGGTAAAGTGGTAAAACCCTTAGGCTTGTAACCACAGGGGTTACGAGAACATCTACTTTACGTAAAAAATTCTGAAGAGTAATGATGTCTCTGAATTTTTCCTTTCTAGAAACCCATTTTGGTTGTGATGATTTTGCTGTTTTCTTGTAAAGAATCTCTATGGTTTTTGCTTTTGTTGGGGTTTATGAGGTGTTCTGAATGATAGTTAGTAATGAAGACTTACTCATCCTTTATTTTATTGTTTGAATCTTCTACAGGCTCGAGGTATGAACTATCTTCATCATTACAACCCACCTATCATTCATCGTGATCTGAAGTCTTCAAATCTCTTAGTTGACAAGAATTGGACTGTAAAGGTCTGTCATTAATTATGAGTATTTTCTTCTTTTTTTAATTGTTTGTTTGTCTATTTGACTTCTTCAATTTGAGATATCTTGCATCTTTGTTTTTCCCCATTAAGGTGAAAAAGTAACCAGATTATCTTAACCAGGTTGGAGATTTTGGTCTATCACGTCTAAAGTATGAAACTTATTTGACAACAAAGACCGGGAAGGGAACGGTACTGCAACTTTTGTTATTTCATCCCATCAAAGTAGTCATTCTGTAATTGTTTTTTCATTAGGTTGCAAAAGAAAATTAGGATCAAATTCTCACTCTATTTCCCATATTTTGCTGTTGTAGCCTCAATGGATGGCACCCGAAGCTCTCCGTAATGAACCCTCTGATGAGAAGTATATTCTACCCTTTAGGCTGGGAAAACATTAAACTTTTCAAGTTCTGATTGAAGTGTCTTCTGCCCTGAGCTTGGAAATAATTTCTTTCTTTTCTCTTCTCCCCACCCCTATTTCGGTTCGTTTAGGTCTGATATTTACAGCTATGGAATAATACTTTGGGAGCTTTCCACTGAGAAGATCCCTTGGGATAATCTCAACTCAATGCAGGTATAGTTTTCACTTGAAAATTTGTGAGGGTATTATTCTTAGGAAAGCATATACCAAAGTGTTGCATGTGCAAATAGTATACAGTCTTTGATTGCTTAAACAACAGAAAACATTGCTGGCAGCACCTGTGCTGAATGAATAATTCAGAACCTTTTCAATTTTGCAATTCTGCAAATAATAAATATTGTTAACATGGCAATGCACATATGAACAATAGTCTGTTTAGTATACTTGCAGGTGATTGGAGCTGTAGGGTTTATGAACCAACGGCTAGAGATCCCAAAAGATGTGGATCCACAGTGGGCTTCTATAATTGAGAGTTGCTGGCACAGGTGCTTATTTTCTTCTTCTTGATTCCAAAAGATGTACTTCAAGTGTTAAGCAATTTACCCTTGTTGAAAGTGCTTCTATGGTTGGTTAGGGTGCTTATTAGACTTCCACTGCTTTAAAGTATTCGACATGCAAATTCTCAAGACTTTCTGGTTATAAAATATTGAGGGTTCCATGTTTTGATGCTAATTGATGAACCTTAATCCTTTTAAATTTCTGTTTCCATATTTTGGCCGACAATGTTATGTTATGTTGGTTTCTATATTATTATAAACATATTTTTTATTTTTTTAGACAACACATTATCATAAATGTAGACACTCATAAAATTTGAATTATTGTCCTGGGTAGAGTGAAATAGGATTCATATTACTAACACCATGCGGATAAATGTTGGGTATGAAATGTTCGTTAAAAAGAGATTCAGATCGCTGGCTTTGTTTGAATCTGGCAGGCTGTGGAGATATTTCAGTTATTGCTGGTAGGTATCTGATGTTGATCTTGTGGATTTAATTTTGGTGGTAAATATATTTTAAAGAATAAATAGGTTTGGTCTTAGGTATTGATTAAGACGTACTGGAAAGTGAAATCATTTGTTTTTCTTGCCACTTTTTTACAGTTCTCAATTATTTATATTCCCACTTTTTAAGAACTTCCTAGTGGCTGAATTCGTAACTTTTTCAAAACCAGTGATCCAAGGTGCCGTCCAACGTTCCAGGAATTGCTGGAAAAGCTTAGAGATCTTCAAAGACAATATGCCATTCAAGTCCAGGCAGCCCGTTCTGCAACTGGAGACAACACACAGAAGGAACCGTAATCCGAGACCAGATTCATGTGTTTGCTGTCTCATTAGCATGGCCTAAGAGCAATGACCTTACTTTTTGAAAGGCTCGTCTACCCAAGTGCTGATGAAGAGAATGGTTGCTAGGATAGCCCTCGGGTTGCCACCAAAGGCTTTTGGTATTTGCATGGAAAAGCTCACACCAGATAGACTGAGAAAAGGAAAAGAAAATGAAAGTCAGTGGCATCCATGTGAGCTGCCTAATCTTTAATGGTGGCTGCTGGGGCTGGTTGGTTGTGGATGTTTGTTTAGTTACTAACATCATTAAAATCTTTTGACATCCGACAGTGGTGCTGTGTGATTGGAATTATGTTGGTTGGATTCATGTAAACCCATTAGTGATTTCTATGTTGAGAGATGTTTAGGACCACTTAGAAAAGTTGTATAGAACACAGTTTTCAATTGATCAAATAGGAGAATCAGATAGATAAATTTCTTTGGTCGGTTATTTTTTTTTGTTTGTTTAAAAGAAACGGATGCGTTGCCCTAATTGTTGCGCTTCTACATCACCCACTTGGGGCAATTTTAAAAGTCAGAATGAAGCACTCAGCTCGCATGAATTAATCTAATGTTTTTCTCTATCTCTTCTATGATGTAATCTAAGTTGGCTTATAATGTATATGCCCTTTGATACTCTTCTGGTTGAGGTTCAATTATATGGGATGAGAGCAGGTTTTGGCATCTCGTAGTTTGACTTATCTTGGAGGAGGGATGAAGATTGATCAGCTATCTCTTTCCCCTCGAGGGGCAACATGAGCATAATCTAGTAGATGATCCCAGAAATTCATTTTAAGACAAAAAGAGAGTACCAGTTCCTGGTTCTAAGTTTTAACTGTACCTTGCATTTAGTAGAATGTTAACAAAACAGGAGGAATTATGACGGAAATAATTATTACATTGGGTGATTTAATATATATGTGTGTGTGTGTGTGAGTAATTTAAAAAGGTGTGAGAGTGTAAAATTGATTTTAGAAATCGTTTTTCAGGAGGCTAAGCACCAAAATGTGCAAGAGAACCAACAAGACATGATTTTAAATCAAATATCGAACCTTGCATATTAGAGGTTTTCATAACAAGATGCAAGTAAAAAAGGGAGGGTAGATTAAGTTTAAGACGGAAAATACACCTCCCTTTTCCCTTAAAAATCTTTCACCTCTCTCTCCCAAAGATTAAAATTGAGTAATTTTTAAACCCCAAGCCCCAAACAACCTTCTGACTAAATTACCATAAATCATAGAGCCCGAGCCCCTAAGTCACGAAGAAACCTATAAATCGCAAAATCAACCTATAAATCATTGTCCAGAATAATGTCATTTTAAAAAAAAATTCTTTAGAATTAACCTATCCAAGTCTTACTTGAACTTGTAAGCCAACCTCCTCACTGATCAATCTACCAAGTCACTCTATCAAGTCACAAGTTTAATCAGGTTAATATTCAAAACAATTCAAAGTAAAACCTAATTCAGGTCAAGCTAAGTAAAACCTAATTCACGTCAAGCTTTGAGGAGACTTATCAACCCGCCAAGCTGAACTGGGTTAAGTAACCATGATTCAAATCCGTAATACTGCTTTGCTTTGCCCCAGTCGTCCCTAGACTACAAATACACAGCTTTACCAAGGCTCCAACGGTAGAACCGTATATTGAGATCGTTGGCTAGCTGATACCGCCAAACGACAGGTCTGGGAGTGCATTGCACTGTTACCACATGTGATAAGCAACAGTTTTCCATCGAAGTTCCACACACCAATATTTGATATGCCTATAAAGCTCAAGAAACATCAACTAGGACGATAAAGGCTTTGTATGAGCTAAGCAGATCCAGGCCCACACGTGCACTATTTCACGACAAGAAGTCAAGAAACACATTAAATTCGGAACAGATGGGATTTTGGGAAATGATTTCTGCGGCCAACTTCGATTTGGCCTATTAATATGTGGTGGATTGCTGATCACAGAGAAATAAAAAAAAAAAATGGAGGCACGGAAATAAAATGTAGCTGGACATCGCTAATGGGAATGCTAGATGCAGCTTTTGGAAAAGCATAGCAAGCATGTTTACATAGATCATCAATTCCAAAATAAATTCTTCATGTAGCTCGTTCTATGAAAAATTTTGAACCCCAACATTCCCAAAGAATTTCTAGTGAAGAAGATGGCGGATAGCAGCAACAGCATCGCCCTTGTGCTCGCGTAAGGTTCTCTCTGCTACCTTCTTGTCCAACTGGCATCAACATCAAAGTAAAATGCTATAAACCACTGACAGATGCAAATAGAAATTCGTTAATGCAAATGGAAAGATACTAGGAAAGTAACCTCTAATTCATTTGCAATTATGTCAACATCAGCTGCGTTGATCTTCACAGCAGCCAATTCTTTCTCCCTGTAAAGCAGCACAAGTGTAATGCTTAGTTGATAAAGGGAAGACATTCAACAGGTATCAGCCAAAGAAGAATCAAAATATACCAAAAGATGAGGGATAAGTTTCCATGAAAAAAATCATGCTGCAGTGCCTTTTGGTTTGCATACAGAATAGTGCATGATTAAAACTCAGATCAAGTCACAGAATTCTGTGATTCTACTTCGAGATCTTAAATACCAGCTCAAATGAAGAAAAAAGATGCATATATATGTGTGCGCGCGCATGTGCGTGTATGAAATAACTAAAAAATAAATATATTTTCGTTAACAAATGTTCAAGGTAATCCTCAAACCAATATGCATCAGGATCGTCTCCAAAGTCTTCAGGCCATGATGAACTCATTAAAGTTTCACTCTTTTAAGATCACTTGTCCTTTTTACTGGTATTCAAAGGAAAAAAAGAAAAAATCTTCTAAATTTTTGCAAAGTACTGATATTATAGATTGTAAGGAAAAAAAGAAAAAATCTTCTAAATTTATAGATTGCCATACCTAAGAATTCTCCATCCCCTATCCATTTGTTTAGTTTAAACTCTCGTTTAAACAACAAAACAAGGCATCGACTTATCGCATTCACCAAAGTAAAATTAAACCAGGGCTGAACATCATTAAGAAACACGACACAGTTAAAATAATACGTTTGTATTGTTCTGAAAAATTTCATAAATCATACCACATTTACTAGTAAAGCATATGCATTTTTTTAACTAATTCCAGAACATTGTAATATTTAAATAAAAATCTAAATTATTTAGTCAAAAACCCCAAGCATTGGAATTCGAGCATCAGATTATTACCCTATTCTTAATCAAGAAAATAAATGCTCCACACACAAGCAAAATCTTTTAATGATATCATTAATTAATAAGATATCTTTAAAAAAAAATCTTCAAAAAGATTGGTACCTCAATCTCATAGCGTTAGCATCAGCTTCAGCAGAAGCGGAAATAGAAGCCATAGCTTCTTGAACACGAGTAGAATCGAGTTGGCGATCTTCTACACGGTCGGTGAGTTTATCGAGTGCTTTGCTTTGTTGCTGTAAATCTTTGGAATCTACTACTCTGTCTATTCCTTCTCCATCTCCACCTTCCATTTTTTCAGTTTCAGTTTCAGTTTTGGATCTGCAGGCTTCAATAGAATAAATTTTGAAGCTTCTGCTTCTTCTCTTGGTTTCGGCTACTAAAACCCTAAATTGCTTCACCCCACCCCCCCGGGCTGTCGATTGTCGAATCGGGAATAAGTGTGAAAGGACTAGAGTAACGTTCATTTGACCCGACCCGGTAGATTCGGTGGAATGGTCTGCTGCAAGTCCACATGGGCTTTGACATAGAAAATATGTCTCAAGCCCACTAGAAAGGGATCCCGACTCGATCCTACTAAGTCAACCCAAAGGGAATGGAGGAGCTGGTCACTATTGATTATGAAATGCATAGTCGGCCCTGCAAATCCGAGTTGAGGACCTTTTAGAGAACCGAGGACGCACCAATAACGCTCACCTTGTGTCCATCCAATACCAAAAAATCTGGGGTAAAATATGAAGAACACGACGTCCTCGAAGACATAACGTCCTCGGATAACAGTGGGTATCCCATTTACCCTGCTTATCCTTCTATGGTCTCTACCAAGCATTAAAATCCCCAGTGAATGCTATGTTTTACCACTCTTGTTACTGTCCCTTGAAGTAATTTGCCTGTCATGACAAAAGGCGCGTACTTATCAAACCAAGTTGCAGGTTTTCACGCATGGCTAAATTATATAAAACTATTTCGAAATACAAAGCATTTGATCACAATTTAATTTCCAGTTCGTAGGTAGTAGCTTTGAAGATCAGAATTACAAAATAAATAAATGACATCAATTTTTCACTTTTTATGAAGACATGAATTCTTATGAATTGAAATAGTATAAAAATAATTTTATCCCTGTTAAAAAAATTGACTAAGCATGTAATCGGGGGGAGAATTTTTTTTTTTTCATGGATATATTTGGCACTGCATATTTGATTGAGAGAAAAATGATATATGAATTTTTTTTTTTGCTATAGTATAAATATTATTTTGCCCTTATAAGCACAAAAAAAATCCTTAAATGAGGAGCTCCTCTGTCTTTTCAGATGAAAAAAAAAAAAAGAAGCAGTAAGAGTATGACCATACCTTGATAAGGAAAAAAATATACATGCATAAAGAAACTTTTTTTTTTCTTTTACTAAAATATTTAAATGGCAAAGTTACCCTTGGGATTAGAAAAGTCAAAGGCAATTACGATAGTGTTTTTGTCTTCTTAAACTATTTGGTTGTTATTTTTTTATTTTAGCAGGGATATTTTGATTATTTTAGGTTTAAGAATATTATTAACAAAAATATTTAGGTGTGCATTGCACACGTCAATGTGTGATGACTTGTGTGTTATTTAAGCTGCATGTAGAGCCCGTACAACAACCAAAATTCTATTTTCACGGTAGTGTTAGGAGCGACACGTCATTTTCTTTTTAGTTATATGTTGCGTGTTCACAAAGAGACTCCGTTGGCATGTGGTTGAGTTTTTTTTTTTTCTTGGCTTATTTCTCTCTTGTTTTCTAGAAAAAAACGCGTGAACTTTCAAAAAAGAAAATTGTGTTATTTGATTTGTAATCTTGTTAATCTTGGTTATCTCTTTTCTAATTACTGTTCATTTGGTTTTTGAAACCTTTTGTAGTTTGGAATTTTTTTAATTTGATTGTTGTCTATTTTTTTTAATTTGATTTTTTTTTTGGTTTGGGTCCTCTACTTTTAATTACTCTATTTATATATCTTATACCTTTCTTGATTTTTTTTCTTGAAATTTCATCCTTTTTATTTTATTGTATTTATTTTTTAATCTATTTTTTCTCCTTGTTTTTTTATTACTATATTTTTTTTATTTTCTTAATTTTTTTTGTCCCTCGACATTTAATTTTGTTTGGGTTTCTATCGAGATTTTATACCCATTAATTCAATAAATTTTTTTATTCCTTTCTTAGTTTTTTTTTGTTTTACAATTTAGCCCATAATTATTTTATTTCATCTTGTGATACCATATTTGGCCTACAATGTTTGAGTTTTAAATTATTTTACAGTTTAATTTTTTTTTTTTATGTTTGAGTTTTAAATTATTTTACAGTTTATTTTTTTTTTGTAGTTGCCTTTCAAAAGTGTAATTTTTTATTAATTTTTTTTTTTTAAAATCACCAATCACCATTTAGTTTTTAAACCATTTTTTATTAATTTTTTTTTTTAAAAAAATCACCATTTAGTTTTTAAACTCATTAGCTTCATTGTTTGATGCACTTTTGGTGTTTTTGTTTTTTTCCGAGTTATTAAGGTTTCATAGTCCAAATAATAAGTTGGTCAAGTCAAACATGCCGCCTTGGATTTTTTTTTCTTGGTTTTTTTTTCAATTTTATACTTTGATGTTAAATTACTAGCTCTTGAGCTATGTGATTTTTTTGCTTTTCTTTCTTTTGAGTTGTCTCGGGTACATATTAGTCAAGTTAATCAGAGTTAGTTTACATTTTCTTACTTAATATTTTTTTTATTTAACTTCGGTTATTTTTGTTAGTTCCTTCTTTTAGAAGTCTATTTTTTTATCCCGATCCAATATCATGAGTTGAGTTAACCTTAGTTGAATTTGTTTTTTTTCTTAAATTTTTTTATGATTTTTTTTCAATTTCTTCATTTTGCATAAAATTATTTACAGTTGAGTTTTGTTATTTTTTTTACTTCTCTTTCCACTTTGTTATTTCTAGAGCAAGTTGATAAAATTAATTTGGGTTAACTTGTATTCTTGATAATAATTTTTTTAAATTTAGCTTGAGTTTTTTTTTACGGGCCTCCTTCTAGAAGTCTATTTTTTTATTCTTTTTTTGAAGAGATGTCTAATTAGTTGAGTCCTACTTCTAGCAGTCTATTTTTTTTTTAAAGAGATGTCTAATTAGTTGAGTGAATCTAAGTTGACTTGAATTTTTTTTTCCTCTATTTATTAATAATTTTTTAATTTTATTATTTTTAATAAATTATTATTTATCAAGCCTCGTTATTTTTTCACTTTTCTCCTTGTTCTGTTATTCTAAAAATGAGATGGTAAAATTAATCTGGATTAACTCAAAGGTTTTTTAATTTTTTTATTGAACTTTTATTTTTTTACTTAGTCATTTTTTGAATATTTTTTATTTTGATCCCCTATTGCAGGTTGTTGGCTAATTAAATTATCTTGAGTTGACCTAGTTTTTTTGGTGTTATATTTTTTATGTTTTTTTATCTTTAATATTAAGTTATTAAATCTTAAATTTTATAATTTTTTATTTATTTTTTTACTATTCTATTTTTATATCTAAGAGTACATTTTTTAAATTAATTTAATTTGAATTATCTCGAATTATCCGCAGATCATTTTGTTAACGTTGAAATAAATTCAACCCGAAACATGGCGCAGCGAGGGGCATACGTATCTAGCAGTTAATAAGAAGAGACAAGCCGGGAAAAGATAATAATCCGGGGCAAGCAGGGGAGGGGCTACCTGGAGACCCAGCCCAGCTGTGTGCATGCCGTTATTAAAGTCTGAAAAACTGTGACCGAATTTTTGCCTAGCCTAAGCGAGCAAGAAATTGACGTTGCCAGCCTATTTGCCGCTGGTATCTGAACATGCCAAGCAAAAAGTCATCTGTGCCATAAATACCGAGAAGATTACTTACGTGCATATGTTTTTTCTTCTTGTGAAATTTTATTTTTTTATATATTTTATTTGACTGTCATATAGTATATTTTTTAGACTAGTTTTTCCCTTTTTTTTCTCTCAAGGAATTTAGATGCTAATCAAGTAAATCTCGAATAAGCGCACAATCAGCCTGACTCGAAATCTATTGATCATATGAATAATCCTAAAATAAATATTCAAAATCTATAATTTATAAAAATTAAATTTTTTTATCTAATAAGCAATAAATAGTTTGTGGATGGATATAAAAAAACCTGCTATCAATGGTCCTCCCTCTTTACTACGTGTTCAATATCGTTATGCATGTTATTTTTTAATTAATTTTTATTTAAAAATATATTGAAATAATCATAAAATATCAAAATATTATTAATTTAATAATTTTTTAAAAAAATTTAATTTTTTTTCAAAAACAGGAGCTAAAGAAGAGATCTACCCAGCATAACTGTATTGACCAACGAGTCATATTATGTGTTTAATCCTAGATCAGTTTGTGCACAGCCAGATTAAAATGTTGATGTCTGGGCACGGTCTTGTCAAAGAGACAGGCCATCGATTATGATCAGACCTCAGACTCGATGAAACCTAAGGGAGAAGGTAGAAAGGACGTGTTATTTTGCCCTAAGAGTTCCAAAGAAAACATTGCTGAGATCATGCATATAATTGATGACTGCGTGTACAATATACAACTCATCGATGATCTTTAATTTCACATGTAAATCATCCTGATGATCAGACCTTTTGAAGATACCTGATCGTGATCAGAGTTATCGGGGGATTAATCGTAATTAATGTATGAATCCAAACCTTTGCATTAATTACTGTGTTAACGAGGAGGAAGTTGACAAATATGTAGAGGGAAAACAAATACACAGTGTGTGTTGAAATATCAGGGACGGTGAGAGTAGATATTTGGAATTATGTTTTGAAATTGTTTTTATAAAAGATTAAAAACTTATTATTATTTTTTTAAATAAATATATTTTAAATAATTTTAAATAATTTTGATGTATTAATATAAAAAATATTATTTTAATATATCATATTTTTAAAAACAGATAATATAAAAGGTACTTGAATGATATTAGTTGGTAGTTGAGAGCTGAATGGCAGCATCTTAATGAGCCCACGTACCATGCTAAAAGAGAGTTGATTTTTTGCACCATTTAATTCTTAAAAACTTTGCATATATATATATATATATATATATGGAAAGAAAGAAAGAAATGAATTTGACTTAATCAAACTTCATCATTAATGCTTTACTAGTAGGATTTTAGGACCATCACTATAAATACGCTCACCCTACTGGTCCTCTTCTCACGGCTATCTTCTTCCTATATATAAAGAGAGATGGGAAAATTTTCAAGCATGTATGTTGGCGTTTTAGCTGTGATAATTGTTTTAGTGCTGGGTATAGCAGAATGTAGAAAAATAGAGAAAGATGGCTTTGGAGATGGTGCTGGGGGAGGTGGAGGCTTTGGTGCTGGTGGAGGAGGCGTTGGAGGAGGAGGTGGTGCTGGTGGTGGCTTTGGAGGAGGCAAGGGTGGTGGTGTAGGAATTGGAGGCGGCAAAGGTGGAGGGGTTGGGGGTGGTGTAGGTGGGGGTGCTGGTGGTGGCATTGGAGGTGGGCCGG
>NW_011499845.1:4263389-4263745 GCF_000495115.2 Populus euphratica | reverse complement strand
GTGGCGTTGGAGGTGGTGCTGGTGGTGGCCTTGGAGGTGGAGCCGGTGGTGGTGGTGGTATTGGAGGAGGCAGAGGTGGTGGGGTTGGAGGTGGTGCCGGTGGTGGAATTGGAGGTGGAGCTGGGGGAGGTGGCGGCGTTGGAGGTGGTGCTGGTGGTGGCCTTGGAGGTGGAGCCGGTGGTGGTGGAGGTATTGGAGGAGGCAAAGGTGGAGGGGTTGGAGTTGGTGTAGGTGGGGGTTCTGGTGGAGGTATTGGAGGTGGAGCCGGGGGAGGTGGTGCTGGTGGTGGTGGAGGTATTGGAGGAGGCAAAGGTGGAGGGGTTGGAGGTGGTGTAGGTGGGGGTTCTGGGGGGGGG
>NW_011499845.1:4103833-4263273 GCF_000495115.2 Populus euphratica | reverse complement strand
TGGTGGCGGAGAAGGTGGTGGTACAGGAGGAGGATTTGGTGGAGGAGCTGGAGGTGGTGCTGGTGGTGGCTTCGGAGGAGGCAAAGGAGGGGGAGGAGGTTTTGGTGGAGGAAGTGGAAGTGGGCATTAATTCCTGAAGTTAGCGAGCTTTTAATGTCGTGCTTGTGCATGGGATATTATATTATTATGTCGCAATTAAGATTATAATTAGAATAAATAACTAAAGCTTGTATTATCTTGCATCATTTTCTTCCACACGAAAAAATATAAATGTATAATCAGTCTTTGACAAGATGAACAAATTGAAGTCATCTGCGCGCGTTCATTGCACTAAGGACCCTTTATGCACTCGAAAATTCTTCTGGAAGCAGAACCAAGATAATGGACAAGAAGCCAGAAATTGAAAGCTAGAAAGCCACGTCTGGACATAGGAAAGGTAGGCATTGCCTAATTCATACAAGTTTAGACTCAGAAGGCTTCATTAGATATGAAAAGCCTTGTAGGTTTCCAAGATACCGCATGGTATATTATCTCATATAAATTGTTTTAAAACATGGTTAAATAACATATTTCATACCGGATGAAACGTGAAGTCGGTTCATTTTTTGTGATAAGAATTATCCCCCAACAAAACAATCTGAACATGAAGTATTAACATGTTTAAAATAAAATGTGGGTAAATTAAAAATTAATCTAAAAAAATAATTCTTTTGACATGATTTTAGAAATCTTAAACCACGAATCACATTGAAAAATTACAAAATTCTCCTGTTGCCTGTAGCTTATATAATAATAAGCTTAAGAGTTAAATTTAAAGTTGGCTATGAGCTTAAGTTACATGCGCTTTTATTCATATTTTTTAGTAAAAATAATAATTTTTTTATCAACCAATGAATAAATCAACAATAATTTTTTTCTACATAAATAGTTTATTTTTCATGGAAAAACATCTAGTTTTTAAGGTAAAAAATTATTAGTTTTTTTATAATATATAATTAACTAGAATTAATTATGCATCCGTCTTTATTTTAAAATTTTATATAAAAAGAGATTGAAAGGGAAGTGTTCTACACCAACTAATAACTCTCTTTCTCTAATTTTATATAAAAAGAGATTGAAAGGGAACTGCTCTACGCCAAATAATAACTTTTTTACTCCTTTTTCCTCTGTTTTTTTCAACCTCTTTGCTTTTAGAACTTAGGTTTAAATTTTTCATAGAAAAATTTTTTGAGTTTGTTTTTTAAGTTAGATAAATAGTGCAAGGTAATCACTATTTACATGAAGGAGTAATCAATAAATTTCAAGGACAAATTAGATAATCTTTAACAACAATGTAATATATTTGCAGCTCTTTTTACATACTAAGTACTTCAATAAGTATAATAATCAATTTATTTAGATATTGTATTCGCTTACATGCATGTTTACGCTGATTGTTTGTTATAGTAATTTTTAACAATAAGTTTACAAATTAAATAAGTAAAAATACTGTTATTCTTTTGTTCTTGCAGATCCATGGAGTTAAACTAGACATTATCTTTTGCAATTTTTGTAACATTATCTAAGTCAGACACGCAAATTAATTCAGCGCCGAGATGAAGAAATAACAAGAACAATGGCATCTGTATTGCTTGCCAACAACCTAATTTTGCCAAACTGGGAGCCATTCCTTGCCATCTATGAAATCAATTGACATGAAGCTTTTAGCTTCTTCCTCAGTAAGTTGTTTCGACCAAGGGGCGCGGTTCTCAGGATCGGCTCCTGGTCCGTGGCACTTGTATTCTGCCTGGTAAAGATTCCTGTTTCCATTTATGAAGAAGCGGAACACAAGAAATTTCATCAAGCCTCATATTTAAGCATGGACGCGTATTCACAAAGCAAATGGAAAATTTCTTACTCTGTTTTGCCAGCATAGCTCCAATTAGTCCAGCCCTTAGGTGCAATGGTCTTAGAAAGATAGGCTTTTGCGAAAACCACCCTGGAATAGGCGCCTTTAGCTCTTCCTAAGTACACATTACCAATGCCATAAAACTTCCCTTTGATAAAAACAAACCCACTGTCATCTTCTGTTTCCCTATTATGAGCTGTAATGGACCCAAGAATATCCACCCTCATGTCAGCAATCACAAAGACTTCACAGCTCTGCAGCTCCGCGTTAATTTGAAACAACAAAATCATTATGTTTATAATTTTGATTAAAAAAAAAAGAATTACTCATCAATTGATTGCACTCACATGGAAAATGGACCTGCCACGGCCAAAGATGAAGTCAATTGAGCCCTGAATGTAGCAATCGTCATAGTAATGCCTCCCCTTGTAATCAAATAAAGTGTTATGGGTGCTGTAGAACCCACAGTGGTAGAATGCAGCCATGTCCGAACCAACAAATGCCGCCACAGACTGGTTTTGTGATGTAAAAGCCATCCCTGTTGGTGCCTCATTCTGCATTAATAGTGATAGATCCATTGAGGGTTAATAACAAATATTAAAGGAACGCAAAAAGCAAATTCATATGGATAAAATGAGCCCCAACACTTGAATTTAAAGGCCACGTACCTTGAAGCTAATACCGAAAGCAACGAAATTGGGGGCTTCGACGGTAAATGTTGCAGATGCCTTGTTATTAGCAGAGCTTTGGGACCAGACAATGGCTGTCCTTCCTTTGCCATTCCCTCTCATGAATATATACGGCTTATTCTTGGGAACGTGTACCTTTTCTCTGGTAGAAGATTTTTTTGTAACACCTCAAAGATCATCATCACCTTATACATGGCTCAATCCTTATTTATATTATAACTAACCAACAAAGAGGGGATGTTAATTATTTACCTGTAAACTCCTTTCCTGAGATGGATGATAATCCACTGAGAATTGTTTTTCGGAACAGCATTTATGGCCTCTTGGACCGACGTAAAATCTCCATCGCCATTGATATCGACCTTGATTGTCCGATTGGTGCCAATTTTTTGTGTCAACAGAGGAGAGTCTATAACTGTTTGTGCAGTCAAGCCATCAACATGGCCTGAAAATGATAGGGCAAGGACTAAAATGATAGTAAAGGAAGCAACATGGGCTGGTTTTAGGGACATAATAGGAGGCAAAGAGCAAATAGCCATGATGTTTAAGGAAAGAGTCGTGTTAACAGGATTTCGTTCAATTCTAAGTTAAGGGCGGCGACAAAATGTTTGGAAGTTCATAAAAAAACAGCAAGAAAGGAGATATTTATGATGTTCTTTAGAGGTGAAAGTTAAAATTGGATGTTGTTAATATGCGTTAGCGCGGGAAAGGTTGTTAGGAAACTATCTATAATTTCGGAAGGGCTCTAATTGAAGCCCGAACTTCTGTGGCTCGTACGCGATTACTGTTTATTTTTTTTCCTTTTCTTTTTATTTTTTGGTAACAGTATAATTGAGACCATATTCATTCCAAGTTATAATTTTAAACCGAAACATCAGCTGCGTCGATGAATAAAGTTGTTTATGTTTATGCTTCTTAGGCTAAATTGGGATGATAATGTAGTTGACGGTTGCTATTTATAGGTACTGTTAAACAAACTAACAGCTTATTGCTATTTCTAGTGTATTTTTTTTATTGATTTTTTATTTTTATAGTGAAAAACCCACCCATTAAAAATAAATATATTGTAACCTAGGAGGTTTTCTTTTCTTTTTCTCTTCAAATTTGTACAAATCAATTGCGCTAATTATATTTATACATAACTTTAATAAAAAAATTTATTTAAAACACCTTTTTTATTAATTCATTTGCATGTGAACGGGTTTAAAGCCAAATTACTTAGATCCCTTCTGTGATTTAAGTTTTTAATTAGAAATCTCAAGCTTAATATGCGCAAGTCTCCTAAATTTTTTTATTTTTTTATCCAAACTTAAATTGGTTGCCAAATTACATTATGATCTGAATAAATTTCACGTTTAATTACTAATTATGTGCATATATATGAATTATAGGAATGAGTAACCTCACACAGGATCTCAACTTATCCTAGCTGTATTAACTTGCGGGAGGTGCTATTGGCACATCCAAACTTTCTATTGGCACGTCGTCTTTCTACTGGCACATCCAACTTATCCAGTTCCCCTTTTGAGCTAGCCACAAATTTGACAGTTTCACGTATGGTCCACCAAGCAGTTATTCCTGACAGAAGCATCATATGATGAAAGAGATCCTTAGCAGGTAGAAATAACAATTCGCTGGTGCGTAGGTTGAATTTATATTATTTTTTAATATATTTATTTAAGTTAAAGCTCTTATGCTTGAAATTTTTATACAGTTATCATTATTTTATGTTTAATTTTATCAAATAAAACGAAAAAGATTATTCAAATTTATGATAACTTGATGAATAAAGTTACGATACGGTATCAAAGAATAATTTAATCTCAATCCAAAAGTAGTAACAGACAAGCTTAAGGTAACAGACCTTGCTATATGTAACCGACTGAGCACGTTGTATATCATGTGAATTATGACCACATCGATTCTACGCTTCCAAGCTCCCATCATGGTAGGGTGTGGACCTGGTCAGAAGTTGATGTTGCCTGTCATGTGACTTTACTGGTTGCCTGACCTCATATCCTTCTTGTCCTGAGAGAAGGTTCAGAGAAAGGAGATTATAACATTGACAATTGCATTTTAGAAAGGCCTTAAGTATCATTTACAGTCTCCTCTGGTGCAAATTTTGTGTGATTCAGAATCAATGAACAGGTCATTTCCTCTCTTATGTTCCAAAGGACTGTTGATGGGTTTTGTATCGGGAAGATGCGTTGTTATAGGTGTGATACTGCATATGGCAACAGCCTCTTTTTTGTTCAGTATCTGCTCAGCAAAGGATCCTCCTGTTCTTTATATATTTGGAGATTCACTGGTTGATGCAGGAAACAACTTCTACATTAATACAGCAGCAAAAGCAAATTTTCCTAATGGGATTGATTTTGGGAATCCAATAGGAATTCCATCTGGACGATTTACAAATGGTAGAATGGTAACTGATATCTTAGGCAAGTATTATTGCTGTTTCTCTCCACTTGTTATTAGCTGTACTTTCCCTTCACTTAATTTATTTTGTTTTGGTAGGAGAAGAAGTAGGGTTGACTAGTTTAACTCCTCCTTACTTGGCTCCGACAACCACTGGAGATGCGATCCTGAAGGGTGTCAATTATGCTTCTTCAGCATCGGGAATTTTGAATGATACTGAAAGGTTCTTCGTAAGCTTTGTGTTCCATTGAAAATAGGTTTCATCTTTAACCAAGTGTGGTGGAAGTTGATCAAATTTTCGAAAACTCCTTCGGGCTGTTTAAGGAAATCAGTTTAGCGAAATCCATCAAAGAATCTCTCCAAAGCATGTGATTAATGTTTTACAGTGACATCATAGCACTACTTTATTTCATTAATGACAGGGTCATCAAATCCACTTGGACGCACAAATCAGCAACTTTGTAAAGACTAGACAAGACATCATCTCAAGAATCGGTTCACAAGCAGCTAAAGAGCAGTTTAAACAGGCCATCTTTTTTGTTTCAATTGGCTCAAATGATATCATATTTAGCCAGTGGCAGAATTCATCATCTTGGAATACATTACTTGACACTATAATTTCAAGATTCAAATCACAACTTGTTGTAAGATTTTCCTGTGCTCCCTTATTTTGATAACTTTCATCTTAAGTTTTGCATGACTTTCTTAGAACATGAGATGTAAACTTTGGGTGCAGAGATTCTACAATCTGGATGCCAGAAAGTTTATAGTTACAAATTCTGCTGCTGTTGGATGCATCCCTTTTGTTAGAGATCTACATTCATCTGTAGATAGCTGTGTTGCTGTCATGAATCAGAAAGCACAGTTATTCAATAGCCGATTGAATAGCCTGCTAGCGGAACTCCCCAAAAATCTCGAGGCATCAACTTTTATTTGTGCAAACGTTTATGCAATGCTAGATGATATTCTCAGTAACTACATGACATCATATGGTATACCGAATGAGTGAATTCCCTTTGCAACAAACAACAAACATTTTCCGTCGACGTGGGATGGTCTTAAATTTTCTGACAGGCAGAACCTCTATTTTTTTTTTTTTACAGGCTTTGAAGTTGCAGATTCGGCGTGCTGTCATGTTGCTGGAGCTGGACTACATGGGGGTTTAATTCCATGCGGAATTCTATCTCAAGTTTGTCCCGACAGATCCAAGTATGTGTTCTGGGATCCATTCCATCTAACCGAAACTTCTTACGAAATCATAGCGAAACATATGATGGATGGTGACTTGAATTATATTTCACCTATGAACATCAGGCAGCTTCTGAATTATTGAACTGTTTGCTGCAATAAGACGGATTTTGAGCTGCTCTGTTTATTTGTCTTCTGGATTCTGTGATGCTATAAAATGAACACAGTATGGTCTATTAATCAAAATATGAATTCGGAAGAAATTCCAGCTGCGCATGGTTTTTCATGTGTAGTGGTACAGATACATACATACAGGCGGGTGCTACGAAAGCTAGTTAATTTGTCATCAAAGATTCAAGTTCTCTCCTCACATTAAAAAGGATTTTATGGAAAAGAGATATGTTGCATGTAGTCATAACATGTGTATGTGATGGTAGAAACTGATTGACGTGAATGGATAGAATGTCTGCAGTGTGTCAATTGTGTTAAATCAAGGGTGTAATTAGAATATTTTAAAAATGGAGGACCGACCATAACATAAGAGATAGTTGGAGTGTCTTAGATGGGGTTCCTGGCTTCCTGCCGCGCTTTACAAAGGAGAATATTAGGAGTTTAGTAGTATTATTGAGTCCCTATACTCTTAACAGTTTCATAAGATAGGCCCTCTATTATTATTTTTTATGAGTCGTTCCATTTACTCTAGAAAATCTTTTAATGTAATCCCTCCATCCCACTTCCTTCCAATTTATCATTAATTTCTTATAACATGCTAGAAAAATTCGAAACATGTCCAAGTGTATGCCAGACTAAATGTCAAGAATCAATAATAAATTAGATGAAGGGATCACATTAAAAACCTTCTTAAATAAGTGGACCAACTGAAAAAAACATAGAGTGACCACATTAAGAAAATGTCTAAAACATAGGCCCCAAATATACCATTAATCCGAATATTACGGGGTAGATTTACATGCACCATCGTTTCACGCTCTATTTTATTGGATTTGAATTTAGAATGAATTTCATTGAATGAACAAAGCCTAACGCACTACCTGTCAAAAATTAAGCCAAACCCTCCCCTGTTTCTTCTCAAAGGGAACAACTAGGGTTGCCAGATTCACGATGGACTTTTCCCGGAGGCAAGACTGGAAGTTTCCGACAAACAATTGAACGAAATACCTCACACCATGTGTTAAGTTGTGCACAGTTATTTGTTAGACTTGTATAAACACTATTCAGTAGTGTAATAGTTTTTGTGATGTGAAGAAAATTATTTTGTAAAAAGATTTTGTTTTTATTGAGGCTGATTTAGTATTCGATTTTGTAAAAAGATTTTGTTTTTATTGAGATTGATTTAGTATTCGGTTAAAATTGTAGTTCAAATTAAAGTTAAATAAAAAAATAATTTAATGTGTTCGGTTAAAAATATTTTTAAAATTAAGATTATAAAATAATTTTAAAAAATATATATTTATATTGATTATTTTTATTTAAATATTGTAGATTTAACTACTACTATTGCATTATAAAATAAATAATATTTTACATAAAATAGTTTTTATTGTTTCATTAAAATATCTACAACTTCATCGCGTATGAGATACATCTTATAAGAACTATAGTTTCTTTGATTTATTTAGCGCCCAACAACATCATAAATAAAATTAGGAATGAGATCAAATTTTATAAATATTATATTATTAAACGATTGTTGTATAATTTATATAGTATTATTAAATAATATTAATTTTTTAAATAAATAATAAATAAAAATAAATAAATAATTTTTTATTTTTATTTTACTAGATCAGATCTTATTAAATATATTTAGATTTGAACTAGATTTGAACTGAATCCAAGCATAACAGTAGTGGATTACTCCACTGTTTACTTAAGTTAATAACGGGGAAGAGTGATTCACTCTTTACAGAAGCAGTTCTTCTCTACGTTATAAATACAGATTTTAATAGGCCCCATGACAATAAATAATGTTTTTTTCATTACCAATTATGCCTTATTTTAAACACTCCTAGACAGACGGATAGAAATAAATGTTACAGTACTTGGTTGGTTCGCAGTTCTTTCACAATCTATAATTCATTCATCTTTTCTACTGCACCAATGAAGAACTTTATTGCATGAAGGGAGCTTTAATTTATAAGCCCACAACCCTAGCCGATGAGCTCATACAAAATTAGATGAAGTTAGCCCACAATATTAATTACCACCCCCAACACGCAAGTACAATAGGGCGTGTGGGCATATAATCAACCAGCTTAATGAGCTCATACAAATCAATATCAATGGAACTTAAAATCTATTTGCTATTTTTAAGTGACCGCATTAAATTCTTAACACGGGGCAGCTCATAGGTTTGGAATTTGAAGATGCGTGAAGGCAGTTAGAAAAATCAATACGCTTTGCCTTTTGAGCTAAGCACAGATTCATTCACTGTGCCTCAGTCTCCAATATATTTTGCGTGAAAACTCTTAAGGATTTGCTTTATAGTTTATAATTTATACACGCGGGCTCGGTGCTGATTCTGCAGGGCATTCAATGTTATAGTTTACTTATTTTCCTTTCATTTTCAAGCGGGCCATCGCCGTCTATTTCTTAAATCCATTACAAACTATCATCCATTTTCATATATTTGACAGTCTTGAGACTTTCCCATGAATTGAATAGCATAAAACCTGGAAGAAAATCAAGCGATTTTGGGACTGAAATGGAGCATGTTTTGGCAACATGACTGAGAGCCAAATTGAGTGGCTGGTGATAGTTTCAGATAGAATTGCAAGCTCCTAAGTTTAAGGGAGTAGCTTGAAAGAAAGTTAAATTCGAGGGACTGTGTGTAATTTATAAATTTTTATTGAATGGACATAAGTGAGTCCTATTGCAAATGGGTATCTGTAATTATTGCCACCTTCCATTTCATTGCATTTTATCCTTTGAGAGAAAGTCTAGGAAGGACAAGGATTAAAGTTCTTTCAAGTATAGGGATATGTGAGCTCCAGCCCAGGCCTTGGCTGATCAGATTGCAGATGTTTTGATATTCGAAACAAGAGTGAAGTGTCCCATCTGATAAGATTTATTAGGATGGTTAACGGTTGCGCATCCTTTTTGTCTTTGATTAAAACTTCCTTTTTAGATTTGGCGATTGTGGAAATTAAGACACGAAAATAAAATAAAATATGACTTTCACATAATTGCTCCCAACCTTTCGAATTAATTCATTTGCCATATAAACAAGTCCCCACAGTTAAATCACATTCAATTCTATTCGATCATGTTCTACCTTGTCCTTGCGTTCTTGAATACTTGTGATCTCCTTTTTGTTGCAAGTTGTTTGAGCTCTAGTATTTAACAGCAACAGGACCCTCAAGAATCAATAGTTACGCATATCTCGTTTTTTTTCCCGTCATGGATATCCTCTTAAATAAACGAGGAAATGCGTGGATAATGTCTCAAGTATTGACAATCTTTGTATTGTCAAGGGTCAGCATTGCAAACAGCGTTCCTGCGAATTTTATTCTTGGTGACTCCTTGGTTGATACTGGAAACAACAACTACATCGTGTCACTGTCTAAAGCTAACTACATCCCAAATGGGATTGATTTCGGAAGGCCAACAGGAAGGTACACCAATGGAAGAACCATTGCTGATATTATAGGCAAGTTCATTTCTCTTATTTCTGATTGATAGCCACTACTGCAGTGCCTAAATAAAGACTCAGCCTGATAGTGAAGCAGATAAATGATCTCATTTCCTCATCGTTATATCAAAACTTTGTTTAACTAACAGGTCAGGAATTGGGTTTTGAAGATTTCACTCCTCCTTTCTTGGCTCCTACAACAGTGGGATCTGTGGTTTTGAGGGGTGTCAATTATGCTTCTGGTGGAGGTGGAATTCTTAATTACACTGGAAAGATTTTTGTAAGTTTTCTGTTTGATTCAATCGAATATTTTTATTTTTCAAAATGTATATGCATGCTTGAAAGTGAATCACTGAATAGACAAAATCATCTCAGCTTCCAAGTTTTTTGAGAGCTTTTAATTAAGACTGTTAATGCTTCTAGAAAAAGTCTCAGAATCGATGAACGCATTTGTACTTCCAAAGTTTTTGAATGATTGTTTTTTTAATCTTTTCAATTTTAAGTGTGGAGTCAGATTTTTTAGAAAACCCCAAACATGAAAGTGCATTTTAAAAAAAGTTGCTGCACCTCTATTTTAGCCTGGTGAATTCATGTGATAAGCATTCTATGCATAACCTATAGGGTGGTCGGATCAACTTGGATGCGCAGATTGATAACTTCGCAAACACCAGGCAAGACATAATTGCAAGCATTGGTGCTCCTGCAACTCTGAGTCTGCTTAAAATGTCTCTCTTCGCAGTTGTTATTGGCTCAAACGATTTTATCAACAACTACCTGACACCAGTGGTCTCAGCCGTAGAGCAGAAGGTGGTACCTCCAGAGGTGTTTGTAGATATCGTGTTGGCAAGATTCAGATTACAACTCACGGTAAAAAACGCTCCTTGCAACTATATATGTTTATTTAGACCCTTAATTTTCCATTTATTAGACCAATTCTGGAATCCTATAAAGAGCCAGCTCCATACTATTTGCAGAGGCTCTACAATTTGGGTGCTAGAAAGATTCTTGTGGCAAATGTCGGTCCAATTGGGTGTATACCATATCAGAGAGATACAAATCCAGCTGCAGGAGACAATTGTGTTAGTTTTTCCAATCAGATAGCCCAGCTATACAACACAGAGTTAAGAAGCCTTATCACTGAACTTGGTGCAAATCTGGAGGGATCAAATTTTGTTTACGCAGATGTTTACCGCATTGTCAATGACATCCTGCACAATTATAGATCATATGGTCTGACATCTCGATCGTTTTTGGATGAGTACGTAGATGTTGTTTGTGTTCTATTCAGAAATAAGATTTGTAATTTTGTTTTGCAGGATTTGAGAACGCAAATGCATCATGCTGCTATGCTGCCGGGCACTTTGGTGGTCTGATACCATGTGGGCCTTCTTCAAAAGTTTGCTTCGACAGGTCCAAGTACGTTTTCTGGGATCCATACCATCCTTCTGACGCTGCTAATGTGATCATAGCGAAACGGCTATTAGATGGTGACTCCAAAGACATTTCACCGCTGAACATTCGCCGGCTCGCTACAATTTGAATCAAGTCAAATGAGAGCAATTAACCCTCTTCCAGGCAGAAGTTCAAATGAGAGCAATTAACCCTCTTCCAGGAAGAAGTCTACAAAGAAATTTTACTTTTGGACTGATAAATAATTGTATCGGTTAATAGAAAATATAAAATAGTTTCTTATTTTATATTTTGTTAAAACGGCCTCAAAATTTAGATTCTTCAGCATTCTTCTCTTTTCACTGGGTGAATCAAAAACAAGAAAAGAAGCTATTCATGAGTTTGACTGAATTGACCTGTGACCAAGTTCAAAGCTCATCATAACTTCTTTAAAGGCAATATATATATATATATATATATGAGCTACTATCTTAAATAGCTCACACTTTCCTATGCAGTGTAATTTCACATCATGTCTTTGTAGCCACTCCTTATCTCTTATTTCTCACGGGCTGAAACAACAGAGAAATCAAGTTTTTTGCTGCATCTCACTTGATTGCTGACATTAATTAATCCTTTGTCAAGGGCAATACTGCAAGCCCTTTAATGTGACCTAGTTCACGGTAGTAACTGGTGCTCTCTTCCCGAAGAAAAAGATTAGAGAAGAACCATCCATGTAGCCATTAACCCACCTGATCAGAGCAGCCGCCTACAGTAAGGGAGCAGTATACTAGTGAGTGCTTAGCAGTGAGTAATGACGGGTGACAGTTTATTTCATGGATGGTATTCCTGATAAATGGAATTGATGCTCAACTTTATGAGCAACCGAGTGGCCAACTTTATCCCTAATGAAATTCCAGCTAAAACAGTCACAGGCCTTCTCTAAATCAACCTTTATAGCCATGAATCCCTTCCTCCTGCATAATTTATGCATAGAACGGATAACCTTCTGAGCCACAATGACATTATCATTAATTCGTCTACTCAGCATGAAACAATTTTGCTGCGGACTAATAATGGAAGGAAGGAGCAACTTCATCTTATTACCAATGTTTTGGTTGTCAGTTTTACAAGTCACATTGCATAAACCAATTTGGCGAGATTGAGCAACACACACTGGCCTCTGTACTTTTGGAATTAGAGCAAGAAAAGTCTCATTAACCCGAGAAATATCTTTCTTTCCCCGGAAAACATTTTAAACAATTTCAACAGTACCTCCCGCCTTCCACCGAGTATGGAAGAAATGAGCATGGAAGCCATCAGGACCTGCAGCTTTATGAGCACCCGTATCAAATAAAGCACTTTGGACGTCATCATGCACAACTGGCCTACGCAATCTGGACATAACAGCATCCGCTGAAGGAAAAGCGCCCCTAATAGGAAAATAAGGTGGTCGGGCCACCACCTCCTTCGAAAATAAAACCTTATAAAGATTCCATACTGTACACCGAAGACTAGTAGTGTTCGAAACCCCATTTCCCTTATCACAGCGCGGGGATCCAATTAGAAATGGAGCTAGAATTTTTTAAATAAAAAAATAAATTATTAATAAATATTTGATATTATATATTATATAAGTATATATTATATTAAAAATTAATTTAAAATATATGTATCAACTCATATCAAACAAAATTAATTTAAAAATATTTTCAAAATAAAACAACTTACATTATAATTGTTCTTTTCAAATTTTATATTTTAACATCGCTTCATAATAACTTTATTATATATACAATTAACTTTTTATTCATCTATTTTTAGTTTAGAGTGGGTTCAATACTTATGTTTTCTAAATTTTTCAAGGACTGGTGAGGTTTTTGATAACAATTTTATACCGACATATGATAAAGAGTAGATAAAACTATAACTTAAAAGAATTGTTATGGCAGATTGATATTGTTATTCTTCACTTATTGTTTTCTATAGGTGAGTTAAATATAAATGTTAAATATTTTTTATTTCTCTATTATGTCCTTAATTTTCCTGAGTTGTCTTATACTTCATTTTTAATCACTAATAAATTCATTGTTATCCATTTTTTATATGAAATTCATAGTAAAATACTTATTAATTCATTAAAACTCATTGTAATTCATATCTATATGCATATGATATTTACCCATACACATATTAATTCACAAATTCTTAAATTATTATAAATCCTAACATTTTTAATAATTAATTATAAAGGAATAAAATTAAAATTAAACAATGAAACAAATAAAAAAGATGAAGAAAACTTACCTAAAGAATAAAGTATAAGAAATTATTTACTTAAGTAACTAATAGCTTAGGACTTGAAGAGAAATTTTGTAAAAGAAAAGAAGGTAAGAATAGTAGCTTGAAAAAAAAAAGGCTTTCGGTTAATTAATGAAAGAAAAAGAAAAAAAATAGTGAAATGTCCTAAATATATATATATTATATATTATATTATGTTGTAAGTTAGCAATAGCTAATTTAGGTTAATTAGTAGCTAACAAAAAAAATTAAACATGTTAAGATATTATTAATATTCTAATATAAAAAGTATTTTGAAAAAAAAATTAAAGGAGAAATTACATATTTTAATATATAAAATATATTGAAAAAAAAGATTAAGGGGGTGATTGCCCCCTTTTGACACCACGTGGCTCCGCCACTGGATCCAACATGGTTTCTCTTTCTATAAATTACAATGGTGACATGAAAAATCTAGAATTCTTATCTCCTAAGCAAATCCACTCGATTCTAGATTTTTGAAACCAGTGCAATTACTCTTGCCTCCAATAATCTTATATTCTTCCTGCATCTGATTTTCTTTTATTATTAATGAGATAACATGCTCGCTAATTGCCTCCATCGAGTTTATTAAAAAAAGGTATGATATAGTCAATGTTTTATAATAGAAAAAAAGTTTTGTTGGTAATAAAAAATTTAGAAACTGAACAAATATTTCACAATGTTTTGTGAGGAAAGATATAAAAAAAATTATGTTGGTAATAAAAAAATTAGAAACTGAACAAATATTTCATAATGTTTTGTGAGGAAAGATATAGTGCTTTTACCATATAATTTAGCTTTTCTGTTAATAAAAAGTAAAAACAATTACAAAGCTAAATTCCTACTAACTTAATATTAAAAAAAAACAAAGAAAATTTTAGAAGAAAAAAACTCATGAGGAAAAATATTGTAGCAATTGACAATGTTTTGTGAGGAAAACTATAATGTTTTTCCTGATAAAATAAAATAAAATAACCATTTAGAGAAATAATGTAGTAAATCACAGTATTTGTGAGAAAAATTACAACGTTTTCCTTATATGACTGAGCTTTATTATAATTATTAATTTTTAACCAACTCGATATTAAAAAAATTCGACAAAGATAATTTTGAAAAAAAATCATAAAAAAATCATATGAGAAAACACGACAACAATTTATAGTGTTTTAAAAAAAAAAATTATAAAACTAAATTTTTAATTAGCTTGATATTAAAAAAAATTAACAGAGATAATTTTAGAAAAAAATAACAAAAAAAGAAAAAAAAAGAAAAAAATCATGTTGGAAACACTATAGTAGTTCACAATATTTTGTGATGAAAATTACAGTGCTTCCCCACATGATTTAGCCTTATTTATAATGACTTATAATTGTAATTCTTAAATAGCTCAATATTAAAAGAGTAAAATTGACAAAGATGATTCTAAAAAAATTATAAAAAAAATCATGTGAAGAGAAACTATATCAATCCACAATGTTTTGTGAGGAAAGTCACAATGTTTTTCCCACATGATTAAGTTTTATTACAAAGTTAAATTTTAATCAACTCAATATTTAAAAAATAAAATTGACGAAGATAATTTTAGAAAAAAATATTACAAAAAATAAAAACACAAAAGAAGTTGGAAAAAAACCACATGAGAAAGAACTGTATCAATACATAGTGTTTTGTGAGGAAAAACTTGCATGTACTTGTATTTTTATTTTGTGAGGAAAAACTTGCATTTACTTGTATTTTTAATTTTTAAGTAGCTTAATATTTAAAATACAAAATTGATAAAGATAATTTTAGAAAAAAATATAACAAAACAGAAAAAATCTTGTGGGAAAAAATATTGTAGCAATCAACAGTAATTTGTGAGGAAAATTATAGTGTTTTTCTCATATATTGCAACTATAATTTTTAATTAACTCAATATTAAAAAATAAATTAAAAAAAAAACAATTTCAAAGAAAATTATAAAAAACAAAAAAAACATGGGAAGAAACATTGTAGCAATCAACAATGTTTTTTTTTTAGATTATAAAACTAAATTTTTCATCAGCTCAATATTAAAAAAAATCAACAAATATAATTTTTAAAAAATAAAAAAATAAAAAATAAAAATTATGTGGGAAAACACAACAGAAATCTACAGTATTTTAAAGAAAAAAATTACAAAATAAAAATTTTAACCAGCTCAATATTTTTTTTTTTTAAAAAAAGAGGAAAGTTGAACAGAAAAAAAGAAAAGTAATTTTGGGAAAAAAATAAGAAAAAAATTGAAAATTTTAAAAAAATACAAAAAAATATACTATGAATTACTGTGTGTATTTGTGTATTTGATGTGTGAAAATAGTAATTTCTCTACACCCTTTAGTTATATGTATTTAAAAAGTAAAATTAATAAAAATAATTTAAAAAAAAATAAAGAAAAAAACAGAGAAAATTTGAAAAAAAACAAGTAATTTTGAAAAAAAACAAAAAAATTAAAAAAATACATTATAAATTATTATTATAATCCATGATATATTTGGATTTTCCTCCACTTTTTACTATATGTATAATACCAGCCCAGGCCTTTTGAATCTCTCCCAAACGGGCCGAAACGAGTAAAACAAAATATTTATCCGAAATCCATCCTTTCAGGATATCCATCCAAACTTTGGTATCGCCGAAAATAAAAATTTTAACCAGCTCAATATTTTTTTTTTTTAAAAAAAGAGGAAAGTTGAACAGAAAAAAAGAAAAGTAATTTTGGGAAAAAAATAAGAAAAAAATTGAAAATTTTAAAAAAATACAAAAAAATATACTATGAATTACTGTGTGTATTTGTGTATTTGATGTGTGAAAATAGTAATTTCTCTACACCCTTTAGTTATATGTATTTAAAAAGTAAAATTAATAAAAATAATTTAAAAAAAAATAAAGAAAAAAACAGAGAAAATTTGAAAAAAAACAAGTAATTTTGAAAAAAAACAAAAAAATTAAAAAAATACATTATAAATTATTATTATAATCCATGATATATTTGGATTTTCCTCCACTTTTTACTATATGTATAATACCAGCCCAGGCCTTTTGAATCTCTCCCAAACGGGCCGAAACGAGTAAAACAAAATATTTATCCGAAATCCATCCTTTCAGGATATCCATCCAAACTTTGGTATCGCCGCCGTCATTGACAGCAGGGTTTTTTCTTTTATAAAATATACTATGAATTACTGTGTGTATTTGTGTATTTGATGTGTTAATTTCTCTACACCCTTTAGTTATATGTATTTAAAAAGTAAAATTAATAAAAATAATTTAAAAAAAAATAAAGAAAAAAACAGAGAAAATTTGAAAAAAAACAAGTAATTTTGAAAAAAAACAAAAAAATTAAAAAAATACATTATAAATTATTATTATAATCCATGATATATTTGGATTTTCCTCCACTTTTTACTATATGTATAATACCAGCCCAGGCCTTTTGAATCTCTCCCAAACGGGCCGAAACGAGTAAAACAAAATATTTATCCGAAATCCATCCTTTCAGGATATCCATCCAAACTTTGGTATCGCCGCCGTCATTGACAGCAGGGTTTTTTCTTTTATATATATATATATACTCGCTTAATCAAGAAGAGAACAACTGATCCTCACCCACCCCTTTCTTTTACTTCTATATTGATTCGCATGGAAAAATTATACCAGGAATTTTGTTCTTATTGATTTTCTTTTTTTATTAATCTAATATAGAAAAGGACAATCATGCTGATGGTTGTATTTTGGACTCTCTTTTTCAAGGATATAGTGAAATACGCTTAACATCGTCACCAGCAACGATTCTGCTATCGGAGTAAAATGAAAGTTTTGACTTTAAGCAGTTCTTTTTTTTCCCAATCATTTTTTCTTTAAATTTTAATTTTTTTATTAAATCTTTTCATGTATATTTAATAAATAGTAAGTTTAATGTTTATCGAATGTTCCAATTGATAAATGATATCATTTGAAAATAAAACTAATTAGAACATATTTTTAAAGATAAGATGAATATTAACAGAGGGGTATTTTTAGATTGTTAAATTCTGCTGCGAAAGTTTTGATTAAAAGGAGAAAGTTAGGCAGAGCCGCAGGGGTGTCTAAATCATATGACTTATCAAAAAGAGGTAAAAAAAAAAAAAAACACATGCACTGGCTATTAATAACAATCTATCAATGCAATGTCGGCGGGTTGATCCTATCCAAAGACCGAGCCCCATACCTCAGGTGTTGCCAGCACACAACCCTAACTGTAAGCTTTTTTACACGCAAATCAATATCGCACAAAACCATAAATAAAACAGGCAATCGATCAAACCTGCCCGGAAAAAAAGAGAGAAAAAAGTAGTTTTGTCCCTTCTCTGACTTGAAAATGGATCCAACCAGAATTGAAAACCTTATCCTGGTCACTCGAGACCAAAACGGCATCGCAACGATCACAATAAACCGTCCAAAATCGCTGAACTCCTTGACGAAGCCTATGATGGTTCGCTTAGCCCGTCAAATCAATGCCTTAGGCAAGGACGAGTCAGTTCGGGTCATCATTTTGACGGGATCGGGTCGGGCGTTCTGTTCGGGTGTGGATCTGACTGCTGCGGAGGAGGTGTTTAAAGGGGATGTAAAGGACGTGGAGACTGACCCGGTTGCCCAAATGGAGCAGTGCAAAAAGCCCATTATTGGAGCTATTAATGGGTTTGCGGTTACCGCCGGGTTTGAAATTGCACTTGCTTGTGATATTTTGATCGCTTCTAAAGGAGCCAAGTTTATGGATACACATTCAAGGTGTGTTGTATTTTATATTTGATTGAAGTTTTTGTATGTTTATCTACTAGTTTCACCCTTTGATTAATATGGTTTTGTTATTGGGGTCATGCTTTTTTTTTTTTGTGTGTGTGTGTTTTGGGGGGGGGGGGGGGGGGGGGTTTAAAGGGTCTGGGCCTAGAACGAAAGAGCTAATCGTAGTGTTTATAGTTGTATCTGATTAGCTTGAATGCGCAGTAATTGAATGCTCTTGGGAATGTGAAAGTAGTTACGTTTTCGGTGGAATTTTGTGATTGGATTCAGTATGTGATAATATTCCATGCTTTCCAGGACAAGTTTTTTAGATTTTAGTGTTCGATACGATTGTTTGAATTGCCTGTGAAGGTTTGGGATTTTTCCTTCGTGGGGCCTCTCGCAGAAGCTTTCACGCGTTATAGGGGCAAACAGGGCTCGGGAAGCGTCTCTAACGGCCATGCCAATTTCTGGTGAGCAAGCTGAGAGGTGGGGCTTGGTTAACCATGCTGTGGAAGAAGGTGAAGTGTTGAAGAAAGCCCGAGAAGTTGCAGAGGCCATTATAAAAAATAATGAAGACTTGGTGTTGAGATACAAGGCTGTTATAAATGATGGCCTGAAGCTGGACCTGGCTCATGCTCTTTCTCTAGAGAAGGTAGTTTTCCAGAATTTTTGACACACAAATGTATACATATTTCTTTCTCTCAGTTGAGGGATTTTCCAGGATTCTTGTAAGCATATCCTAGTTCTTTCCAGACTAGTTTGCTTTTTGGTTCCTTGTGTTTTACCTAGCGTCGTGTTTCAGCAAACTTATTTTGTTATGGTTTTGCGCGAATGTGTTTTTTTTTTAACCGTCATTTACATTCTATGTTATGACTAACAATTGTTTTCTCATGGTTTGTTTCAGGAGAGGGCTCACGCCTACTACAATGGCATGACTAGGGAGCTGTTCCAGAAGATGCAGGAATTCATAGCGGGTCGGAGCTCCAAGACACCTTCTTCAAAGTTGTAAATTTCTAAATCTCCGAATTGTTGTTATTGTGAAAATCAACTTGTTTCCTCCTTGAAGAAGGGAAATTTGAAATCAATAAAAATTATTTATTCACCATTCAACACTTAGTAGCAATTTTTCAACCATTAATATATATATTTTGGACTTGTTTGTCATTGCAATCTAACTGTATTTAAAAAAAAATAGTTTTGTTTTAGTTTTAAATTAATATTTTTTTATGTTTTTAAATTATTTGAATGTGTTGATATCAAAATAAATTTTATGATATAAAAAAATATATATTATTTTAATATATTTTCAAGATAAAAATATTTTTTTTTTTTATCTTTGAGTGGAAAATATTACCAGTGTTAAAATTAAAGAATAAAACACAGGATGATTTGACGACTAATATCATATGTTTCCTTCTTTCATTTGTTAGATTTAATTTTTAGAGTTATTATTTGTAAGATTTTATTAGATTTTAAAATGCACACATGAGATGTCTGTGAGATTTATTCAGAATGATGATTTAGACCCCGTTAATTCGAGAACTGAGTTGTCTTTGAGATCATTCAGAAAGATGATTTAATCTTGGTTGAGGATTTTTTCTTAAAAAAAGGGAATCATTTAATATTAATAAGCTTCATCAGCTAAAATAGAGCAGATAAAGTCTTGAGCATGGCTCCACAGGTCTTGACTTGGGCTGTTACAAGAGGAAGATGATGGGCTACCATCTCGGCTGATCTATGGGCATGAACAGTGCTAAAATTCAAGGCACATCTGATAAGAAATCTGCAATCTTCTATGATGATACCATATTCCGAATCGTCCCTCTGTGTGCTTGAAATGCTGTCCACGACGAGTTTCGCATCCATCTCAGTTATGAAGATAAAGGGAGCTGATTTTCTGAAGAACTCCCTTTGCAGCCAAAGCTTCGGCCAGTGAAGAACGAAAACTTTCCCTTAGCTGCCAGCGTCCACACCAAATATCTCTTATGATAAAAACATGTTCCCATATATAGCGTGGTTTTGCAAGATAGCAGCGTCGACAATGCATTTGATATAACCCTCGATCCTCAGGCTATGACCACGCCACATCTGTTCTGGGATTGCTTTGACGCGTGTTGAGATGGCAACCATCCATTTGCCACGTCTGCGCCATCTTCCATTGCTCCAGAGCATCCAGCCCCAGGCGAACAATTTGACTACAAGTCGAGTGATCTACGGTACTATAAGCGCTGAAGTAACTCGTGTTATATACTCTTAGGAAAAACTCAAATGATCTTCAACCAGAAGTTACTCGTATCATTGGGGGGTAGGTAGAAAATACCTAGACACGCGAGACAATTCTCTATAAGAAACTTTGCAAAGTAACCTATAGCCTCAAGAGAACGGGTGCTTCCTCGTAAACAGGAGCGCATCGACAAAGTTCGGAGGACTGTGTATAAAGGCTGGCGCATGCCGCCTCGAAAGTTCAAGGAAGTTAGTGATCCAAGGAAAAGGGAGCCAACAATCGAAGCCCTGGCAATTGTAACTAGCTATAAGTTTCTTGTCAGGTAAGTTCCAACCGTCATGACGATTTGGACATGTATTGTTTTAGAGCGACGAAATAAAAACAAAAAACCAAATAAAACCATGAAATTTAGATTATATAGATCTAAATTTATAATTATTTAGAACTTAAAAAAAAATTAAAGGGAAAGAGTGAGGGATTGCCACTGGTGTAATTTAACATCCAGCCGCCCAAAACTATGTATTTTTTAGGTAGTTTTTTAATTTGCCCTTGATCTTTGGAGTTTATTTGGCAAAAAATTAATTCTCAAAGGTCCAAAATAACAATTCAATCCTGATATACTTGATTTTGTAAAGAAGCAATTTTCTTACATAAGTTGGGTGTTTTTAACGTTTCCACCCTCAAAGTGGAGGAGGGCTCTCTTTGAATCCGGTGTGAAATCCAATCCTAACGTATTATAAACATGATGTTACTTTTTTTTCATAAACCCCACCACATGGCAAGTTACAAGTGACGATCATACAATTGTTTGGTTAGTTCAACAAAATGTCACAATCATATCATTTTGCAAAATATATAAAATAAAATTATTCTATAAACCTTCTAGAAAATTTAAATGTTATTGGAAGAATATAAATTTTAGGATTATTAGAGATTTATATGGTTATTAATTTTAATTTTTTTTAAAATTAATTAATATATGCATATCCATAAGCCGTCTGACATTATAGTTAAAAATACAAAATAAAAAAAGAACTCTGTCTATAGAAGGCCGTTATTATGCTAATTCAAAGGATTTGTCGATAGAAGTGAAAGGGGGAGTTGTAAAATTTCCTAGAAATCTGAAGGAAAGCTCGTATCAGCTTCTTACCAAAGACCACTTAGCTAATGACCCAAGGGTATACAACCCTCACTATATGGCCCACAAATTCGACTTTCCTTCCGATGATGCTCAACTTACCGAGAAATTCCAAATCACATCATGGACCCACTAATTCCTATCAATAGAAACTACTAGCAGTCCAATTAGTTGATTCTATTCTACGAGAGAAACTTCATTCTTAGAACTCCCCAAATTCCAAACAATCAAAAACAAAAACCTCTCTATTTCTCTACCAAAATGACTCTCTCTTCACCCTTACCAAAACCCCAACAACAGCAACAGCAAACCACCACCACCACCGATGGTGAGATCCAAGAAGTCGACATTTTCCATCAATTCGACGTCGTATCTGACTCGTCAGATCACCACTATCTCGTAAACAACATCGACAACGACAACGTCAGAAGCAGCAAAAAAACCAAAGACGGTGGAGGGGATTCTTTAACAAATATCTCAAGTGGGGTCTACAAGAAGATCATGCAAGAATGGAAAATCCTCGAAAAACACCTCCCTGATTCAATCTATGTTCGTGTGTACGAGAATCGAATCGATCTCTTAAGGGCAGTAATCATAGGAGCCGCAGGTACACCATACCATGATGGACTTTATTTCTTTGACATTGCTTTCCCACCAGACTACCCGGCCCGCCCCCCTCTGGTTCATTACAGATCATTCGGGTTACGAATCAACCCGAATTTATACGCAAATGGGCGGGTGTGTTTAAGTTTATTGAACACTTGGCCCGGTAGAAAAAGTGAGAAATGGAACTCTAGCGAATCCACAGTGCTTCAAGTTCTGGTCTCCATCCAGGCCCTTGTTTTGAATGAGAAACCATATTACAACGAACCGGGTAATGGGGTGTTACCGGGTCGGGCCATATGGGAGAAGAAATCAAATGCTTATAGTGAGAATGTTTTTTTATTGTCTTGCAAGACGATGTTGTTTTTATTACGTAGGCCACCAAAGAATTTTGAGGGTTTTGTTGCTAGCCATTTTAGAGAGAAGGCAAGTGTTATATTATCAGCTTGTAATGCTTATATTAATGGTCAAACTAGAGTTGGGTATTATAGAAATGATGGGTCATGTTCAAGTGGTAATTCATCAACTGTTGATGTCTCGGATAAATTTAAAGGGTTGATGGGTCAATTATATCCAGAATTGCTTTTGGGTTTCAAGAGAAATGGAGCGTCTTTGGGGAATTTTGTGGAGCCGTCGGTGCAGCCGGTCGAGATGAAAACGAGTTCGTTTAAGGGGAAAGCGGTGATTCAAAGTAAGAAGATTGGATTTGCAAGGACGGTGTTCGCGAAATTAAAGAGAGTTTTGGGTTTAAAGAAGATGAAGTGGCCAAAGCGGGGTCAAAAAGAAGGGTTTTTGACGGAGGATTCTTGATTTATTGATTTATCAAGGTACTTTTAGAACTTGTTTTAGAATCTTTTCCGATTATGATCATGACCATTCAATACTGTTATCGCTAATATCAAGTTTTGACTCCTATACTGTCATGATGATGATTAGCAGCGTAGTAGGAAATATATTGATAGCTTGATATATATATATATATATATATATATATATAGAGAGAGAGAGAGAGAGAGAGATATTAAAGCCTGAATCTGGTTGTTAGTAAAGGGTATGATTTGTCGGAAATTTGTTACACATTTATCTATAACGAACCTGTTTGGTTGAATTGTTACATTTATCTTTTCTGTAAAAATTCCAAAAACAAAAATATTTTTAAAAAAACAACAATTTTTTTTTTGTACAGGTATTTTCAACATCGTACTACCACACTGCCATTAACATCATACTAGTACCATGTATAATAATAATAATAATAATAATCATTTTCACTGTCATGATACCTATCCTAATGCTCGCGTTCGTTGTCATTTTTTTTATTACCATCTTTTTTTTAATATTATCATCACCCTTGACTTTGTAATATTTATAAACGTATTTAAAAATAATCATCTTCATTTTATTATATTTAATTTTATTATATCAAATGTCAATGATTATTAATAAAATAACAATTATAGTTGATTCTTTATCTTTATTATTAGAATTATATTGAAAATTATGATAATTATCATATTACCGTTATAATATTATAAATTTTTTTTAATTAATATAGATATTGAGATCAATTTGTATATATCTTAATTAATCTTATGGATCCTGAAATTAATAGTGATATATTACCGTTATAATATTATAAATTTTTTTATATAGATATTGAGATCAATTTGCATATATTTTAATTAATTTTATGGATCCTGAAATTAATAATAATACTAAGTATGGATCCTGAAATTAATAGTGATACTAAGATTTATAAAACTCCAACTAATAATTTTTAAAAAATAAATTCAGAATTTAACTAGTAGAATTACATCTCTCAGGATTTACAAAATCATATTTTTTTGTTATTGGTAGGTTTGTATTTTAATTAAAAATATATTTTTATATTTATTAATGAAATATAATTTATTTAATTTCTTTTCATGTGCCTTTTTTTAGAAATAAACCGCTACTTAAAAAAATACAAGTAATAATCAATTTCTAGGTTTTTAGTTTCATAAAAAAAAAAAAAAAAAACCAAATACCTCACCGGCCATGGGATGTGGAGTTTCCATAAATCTCGAAACTCAAACCCTGGCTTTTTTACGGGTTGAATCAATATGCAACGAAGTCGACTAGTCTCTTTTAGGGAGCTGGACTAGCATGTGACTGAGATTAGAGGATAATTAACATTTGTGGTTGGCGTGCTGCCCAATCACAACCATTAAATTGAGGTTAATAAGACATTGATTTTTCGATCTATAGGTCGTTATGATCATAATCCTACAGTTACCATATTGAAGCACGATCGCCAGATATAAAATATTCGACTGATTATGCGGGTCAAGAAAATCCTCGGCAAATTCTGGGTCCAGGATCACAATCAAAGAGGAAAGTCAATAAAGAGTGTATATTACTGCATTATCTTAAGTTTGTGATAAAGAGTATATTCGTCCTCTCATTTGCTTTATCCATGTACCGTACGGTTCTTTTTTACTGGTTTAAAATGGCAAAGGCTTGATAAGTTGGTTCGAGGGCTCCAGACTACGGATATATTTAGGTTAAAGTTTTTTTTTTTTTAATGAAGATGTATTAAAATAATATTTTATTATTATTATTAAAAATTTATTTTTAATATTAATATATTAAAATAATTCAAAAATATTTTTTTTTTAAAATACGATTAAACCAAAACCAGGCAGACAGTAATGGCTCGGTTGGTACATGCGGAACTGATCCAGTGATTCAAGTTTGATGTTAATTATTGGGTTGATCATAACTCACCTGTGGCACAACAAAACTATTAAATTAGTTTGTGTGGTTTCAATCACAAAATATTTGCTCTGCCCCTAGCTCCTTTTCAGTCCACTGGATTTAATTTCTTTTAAATACAATCAATACAGGAATACTTTTTTAAAATTATTTATAGAAAAAACTAATTTTTTTTAGATTAATATGATTGGCCGGGCCAGCTTACACGCATCACGACTAATTCTACAGGTCCTGAAGTTAACGACCATGTAAGTCTTCAGTGACCATCATATAAACAACCAAGGACTCGAATCTAAAATCGAAAAAAGAGCAAACCTTTTAGTCTCAAATTCTTACCAAATCGAGTGATTCAAGTTTGATGTTAATTATTGGGTTGATCATAACTCACCTGTGGCACAACAAAACTATTAAATTAGTTTGTGTGGTTTCAATCACAAAATATTTGCTCTGCCCCTAGCTCTTTTTCAGTCCACTGGATTTAATTTCTTTTAAATACAATCAATACAGGAATACTTTTTTAAAATTATTTATAGAAAAAAACTGATATTTTTTAGATTAATATGTTTGGCCGGACCAGCTTACACGCATCACGACTAATTCCATAGGTCCTGAAGTTAACGACCATGTAAGTCTCCAGTGGTCATCATATAAACAACCAAAAACTCGAACCTAAAATCATAAATAGAACAAACCTTTTAATTTTAAATTTTTACTACTTGATCACCTCCTAGATAATTGAATAAAAAAAATAATTTTAATCGAATTACAAGTTAATATAGAGATATTTCTTGCTGTAAAATCAAAGGGATTAAAAAATATATTTACGATCGTATTGTGTTTTGAATCTGGAAGGGGGGCAAGGAGAGAGAAGATTCAATGGTTTGGCTTGTATTAATTTTTAAAGTTAGGACACTGTAGATATTATAAATAATAATAAATAAAAAATCTAGAAAATGAACATCGCAAGTTGGGTGGTAAACTAAAGTTCTTGAACCGATCCAATTTATACCCCAATTCAATATTGTGAATAGAATATTCATTTTTATTTAATTTATAAATATTTTAACTTTAAAATTTATAATAGATTTTTTTAAGGTAATAATGTAAACTATGGGGACTGGATTAACATTAACTCGTATTAATGCGTAAAGAAATGACTTTACACGTTCAAACGGTATAACGTGGGCCTAAAATCACGCCTATTTAATATTTTATTTTGAATTTGGAAGGGGGGCAAGGAGAGAGAAGATTCAATGGTTTGGCTTGTATTATTTTATCAGATTAATTTTTAAAGTTAGGATACTGTAGATATTATAAATAATAATAAATAAAAAATCTAGAAAATGAACATCGCAAGTTGGGTGGTAAACTAAAGTTCTTGAACCGATCCAATTTATACCCCAATTCAATATTGTGAATAGAATATTCATTTTTATTTAATTTATAAATATTTTAACTTTAAAATTTATAATAGATTTTTCTAAGGTAATAAATTTTTTTTTTTATCTCTTTGTTGAGAGAAAATAACTAAAATTTAATAATGATACAAAATATAAAAATTAGACCCAACATTAAACGTGTTTAAAAATATATTATTTTAATATATCTTAAAATAAAAAACATTTTAAAAAATAATATCTGTTACAATCTTAAATATATCTCCAATAAAATAAAACAAATTAAATCTTGAATCACATAATATCTGTTACAATCTTAAATATATCTTCAATAAAATAAAACAAATTAACATGAGAGTGACGTTAGTTTTCAATTCAATGCAATTAAGTCATTAACATTTTTCAAACGTTGTGCTTGCATGGATGCAGTGTATGTTTGATGTTTGATATTTTGGTAATTATTTTTAATTTTATTTTTTATCTGAAAAAATATTAAATTAATTTTTAAGTTTTTTTAGTAATTTTAATTTTTTAATATTAAAAAACTTTAAAATATCTTTCAATTGAAAAATACCTTTTAAAAACATTTCATATCACAATATAAAACAAATACTTATGGATACCATTGAAGGAAGATCATGTGTGTATTTAATATTATAGTAATTTTTATGATTATAATTTTAAAAAATACTTTTAGTTATAATTTTTAAAAAATAAGTTTTAAAAAATTTAAAACTGTTCTTTTTACGGGTTCATAATATTAATGAATTTTTGTGGGTGGCAACAATACCGGTGGCTGATGATGCATTGGTAGGCCATTGTGGACCCATTGAATTATCAATCAAAACGGGCCTACTGGAATGTTCTGGGTGCTGTGGACCTATCTGGACATCATCCCTCCCAATATCCCATATCCCATCTAACTATTTACTCAGACTGCCAGTGATGAAATCCTGGCTGGCTATGTCAAGGCACCACACCGAGCACTCCATATCCTGCTAATGCTGATTTCTTTCCTTCTGGCCCAAGATTTTAAGGTTGGGCTAGCAATGGTCGCACCTGTTAAATTCGGCCCATGAACTCTTATAACATCATCCTTTTTTTTTTTTTTTATGAATTTCAAATCATTTGAACAAAAAGGAAATATATCTCTGCAAAGCCTAAGTCGCCATGATGGCTACATTGTATGCTGCCATTAAAAGTCACCAAGATGTCTACTATTGACTGGTAATATTTTAGTAATCAAGTCAACACCATGCACTATTCATAGAAACCAAAACCATCCATGATCCACAAACAAAGAAGATAGAATCCCTCGTGCTATGCCGAAATCCTCGGCTCATGTTCCCTCTACTTTTGAATCTGCTGCCTCTCCTGCTACTCAAATGGTCACCAAATAGGCCCCATCTCATGGGCGACCATCTCGCGTGGTTCGAAGGACGCCGAGGCCTAGCAACAGAGAGTTTGGTCGCCTTTGTACATATTAGGATGATTATTGACCTTCCTGATTTGTTAGATTAACCAAGGCAAATTTTGAACGTCAAATCTTCTCTTTAGAGGCATGTGAGTGTGTGGCCAAAGCGTTAAATTACTCAAATCTTACTGCGCAAGCGAAGACAATTATAGTTCGTACAAAATCGGCTCATACGAGACATCAACATCGGAGGAGCATAACTTTGAATGCAATGTTCCCTCATGCGCCCCATGACGACAACTGGAGAAGGAAGACCTGCCGCCAATTCCGAGCTAAATCGGCCGGCCCCTCCTGAGTTATACAACGGAAACACAAATTTGTGTTGCCCCAATGAGGAATGGACTATTTGCCGGGTCAAGCCCTTGCTGGCATGAATTGGAAAGCAAACGAGTAGGTGGAGTGGTATTTGACAGCTGGCATGATATTTGACAGAACTTGAAACTACCTGAAGGGCAAAGGGTTACTGACATGATCAAGTTCAGCTGCCGAGCAAGTCCCATTCGTTGTTTTACAAACGGAGCAGGCCGCTGCCCACTTGGGTACCACGTTGCATTGTTCTCCATGATTCATGTCAACGTGTACTTACTGCGATTGTATCCCCGAATAAATTCTCAAAATCCAATACGAAGCAGTTTTTTTTTAGGAAAAAACACAAACTAGGAAAAGAAGCAGTTCGTGTTCGAAATTTCATAAAAATTGAAACCAGCTTGATGTGCACTGTAACAATCTTTACATTTCAAGCACAGGAAACCACGCAATTAATGTCTTCAGTTCTGGAAAAGCATGGATCACTTACATTGTAACGTTGCCTTCTAGCATATAGGTCTAGGTGTTTCAACATGACGAATAATAATTAAAAAATAAATTATAGCAAGAACCATGTTATCCCCCCTGCTATGTTGTCATTATGATCATTTTTAAAAAAAAATATATGGGAATTTCCAATGTTATTCTTAGTAGAAAAAAATTATATAAGAATTGATCTTATATAAATTAATTATATTTATAAATTTAAAGACAACCTAAATCACTAGTAAAAACATAATTTAAGTCAAAATAAATATTTAAAATGAGATTATTTTTAATAAAAATTAAGATAAAAATATATTGGATCAATTTGAGTCAATCCAAATTAATTTATCAATTTATATATTAAATCATAAAATTATAATAATCTCTTATAAATCAAATCAAAACAAGTGAAGAAACTTGAATTTTAATTAACTTAACATTAAAAAATGAAACTGAAAAAAAAAAAAAACCTAAATCGACTCACGTTAACCTTTGAAATCCATATCTCAAGTCATGAAATAAGGATAATCCAATAGAAAACAAATTGAAGAAAATTATAAAATTTAAAGTTTCAATGAATTCAATGTTGAAAGATAAAATTATTAAAAAAATAAAAAAAACATACAAAAAATGAACAGAATAAAAAATAATTAACTCATTAAATCCGTGATCCAAATCATGAGATAGAGATAACTTCATAAAAAACATATCAAAACAAATTACAAAGTTTAATTCTCAATTAATTTAATGTTAAATTATAAAATTAAAAAAAAAAAAAAAAAAAAAAAAAAAAAAACCCAAAAGCCAATAAAGTTAATCTATTAATCCATACTTTAGATTATAAGTTTAAGATAACCTCATAAAATATAAATTAAAAAATATAAAATATATTGTTAATAAATATAATGTTAAAGAATAAAATTAAAATTTAAAAAAACATATATTAATATATATATATATATATATATATATAAATATTATTATAGTGAATAATGTTACATGGAAAAGTAAAAACCGTTCATTTTTTAGTTTTTTTGGTTCATTAATTTAATATTAAATAAAAAAATAAAAAAATAAAAAATAATTAAAAAAATATAAGTCAATTAGTTTAACCAACTTAAATTTGTGATTCTTATAATAAAAATAATATAAACTAATAAAAATTAAATTTTTAAAAAATGATAAAAAAAGGCACTTCTTCAAAATTAATTAAAAATAATATAAACTAATAAAAGTTAAATTTAAAAAAAAAAGATAAAAAAAAGGCACTTCTTCAAAATTAACAGTATAAAAACAACTCCTCTAGTTATTTTGTAATTGTTTAACTGGACTATCGGAGGTGTCGCTTTCATTTCTCTTTTGGCAACATGGTGGCTGTCTCCATCTGAACATAAAACTGTCAACTACCGAAATGTTTTTGCACATCTAAAATATTCTCAACTACCGGAAGAGGAGAGGTGGCAGCTTATCAATATCAATTCACCCAGTTGATCGCGAATACTCAACACTTGTAGACAAAGATTTGTTACATTTTCAAAGTTGCTTTAACCGTGACAACACACTTTTCCCTCAATCTAAGGTTAGAAAATTAATATTGTCGAACATGTCCCAGATTCTAGTCGAGAAATTGCTGGTTACAAAACTCCTCTCGTTTGAGATTGGCCACGGTTTCCCCGTTCGGTAAGAGCAGAGACAAAGGTCCATGTGTCTTGCTAAGTGGCGAGATGAATGCCCAGTTATCTTTGCTTCACCAATATATTCTATCTCACACAGATCTTGACATTTTTCATTTCACATTCAAGTTTATACTTGATTTGATTGATTAAAAAAAAAAAAAAAATCTATAGTTCATTGCGTCTGAACCATGTTTTATAGTATATCCAAAAGTTTTTTCAGCAAGGAAAAATGTCCCAAGCCAAAGTGAAAAATGAATACTTTTGATTTGGACCCATCCTAAAGCCTCTTTCTTTTCACATGCATACAAACAAGAGACATTGAGAACAACACCCACCAAAACCCTCCCCTCCCCTCCCCTCCCCAACAAAGGAATGACCTTTTATCTGTTCCTCCACAACCGAGCACATCCTTCCACTCTCACCATCACCACCATTAAATTTAGATCATTATATCAAAAACCCGCAATGCAAAACATCGAGAAAGATTAAGTGAGAGGGAGAGGAGATTGATTTGGTTTAGGGGCTAGTGTGATTGAGAGATGTGGGATGCTTCAGGCATTGATGAATCTGCTTTCGTTATGTCTTAAGCCATTTGGGCATGGTAGAAGTAGTAGTAACAGTGATTCAAACCTTGAGTCATTTGTCGGTGTTAGCAAAGAAGGGAAAGATGGTTTGCTTTGGTATAGAGACGTTGGAAGATACTGGTCTGGTGAATTTTCAATGGCTGTTGTTCAAGCTAATCAAGTAATTGAAGACCAAAGCCAGATTGAGTCTGGACCTTTTGGAACTTTTGTTGGTGTTTATGATGGTCACGGTGGACCTGAAGCTGCACGTTTTGTCTGCGATCACTTGTTCAGGCACTTTCAAGGTCTGTTCTTTTTAAATATTTTTTTATCAAATATCTAAAAAAGATTGTTACTTAAACGAAAAACACTTTGTCGTGTTCCTTTTATGTCATTGAAATGGCCACGTTTCTCACTAACCTTTGTGGATTCTCAATCAATCAGTTCTTTTGCTTTGGAGATTTTGAAAGGTTCTGGTAGTCATTTTCTTTCGTTGCTCTGGATTTTTTTTTTTTTTTTGTGAATCTAGATGAGAAGCTATTTTGTGCAGTTGTATTGGATGATAGAGAGCTACTTGTTTTCAGAGTATAATATAGTGAAGAAAATTTATTGGGATTTGAAAGACGGGATTTTGCATGTGAATGTCATGGACTGGGAGGTCAGTGCTTATTGGTAATGCTTGCTTTTAATTGCTGAAAGTGATTCAGTTTTTTGGAGCTGTTCACTTTTGTGGTTGTATCTGTCTTGTCAATTTCATGGATAACTATTAAGTGATATTCAATCGGATTTGCTTTCTGTGTAAGCTTCTGATTGGCTTTTATGAGTATGGAGTTTTTTTTTTTTTTCTTGCTTTAAATTGCAGTTTTAAACTTGGAACAGGATGATTAAATGTAAGCTTAATGATTAGTGTTTAGCAGCCAAATGCCTAGTTTTTGCTATCGATACCCAAAACATATGCAATTTCTTACTTCAAAAGTTTTCAGATTGTTCAAGGCACTATTTGCAGTGTTTAGGAATTTCACATTTTGGCTTTTAAAACCTAAATTCATTCAGCTTTTTTTCTTAGATTAAAATCTAAGCTAGTGCTTCTAAAATCTGTGCTGGACAAATGCATTAGCTCTACGTAGAAACTAGATTAAACTTAAGGGTGACGTGGGCTTTGAATTCCAGTGAAAAAACAGGGCATATATCTTCCTTTTTTTTATCATTTTTGTTTTGTAAAATGTTTTGATATTTTTTTTGGTTTAATGTCGTTTAATCTTAAAAAAATATCGTGCCTTGTGTTGGCATTCTTAGGCTTTGTGGTTATGCAGCCATTTCAGCAGAGACACATGGTGTTGTGACAAGCGAGACCATCCAAAGAGCTTTCTGTGCAACAGAGGAAGGGTTTACCAATCTCGTGTCAGAGTTATGGAGCAGTCGTCCCCAAATGGCAACAGTTGGATCATGCTGTTTAGTTGGAGTGATATATCAGCAGACCCTCTTTGTAGCAAACCTGGGAGATTCCCGTGTTGTACTGGGCAAGAAAGTCGGCAACACTGGAGGTATTGCTGCAATACAATTATCAACTGAGCATAATGCAAACCTTGAGGTCATCAGACATGAACTCAAGAACTTACATCCAAATGATCCCCAGATTGTTGTTCTTAAGCATGGAGTTTGGAGAGTAAAGGGGATTATTCAGGTTATTTCAAACCCCAATTTAACCTTCAGAATATTTCAAATTAAAACACATCTTAGGTGCTTTTGTATTCTTTTGTTTTTTTGTACTCTCGGAGTGATAAATTATGAAACTACTTGGTGGGCTGGACTTTTAATGGTTCTTGGTTGTTTATCATTTGGTATTCATGATAGCTGTCCCGACTTCTTTCAAGAAGTCGTCAACTTTGTTGTAGCTGTTAATGCAAAAGCAAATTTACCCGTTGCTATACAATTATTTTTAAAACAATTTTTTTGAGTTATAGAATTGTGTAGAAGATTTACAAGCTGCAAGAACCATGAACTGGAGATGAGAAAGAACAACATAAGCCAATACCAAACCCGAGCACGATTCACATGCTCTGACAACCAGGTCTTTTGCAGATATCACTTCAAATATAGTTGAGATGGTTTTATAGTCATTGGTCAGAGAAAAGGTTCATGTATAGTCGTATAGAGGCAAATTAGTTGATTGAAGATAATCTTCGTTGTTCTAGGTAACCTGAAATTCACTTTTTACCCGTAGGCATTCCCTTTTGTGCTCGATGGATAAAATGCACCACATCTCAAGCTAGATGCTTGTTATTTATATTTTCTGACAAGTTTAAGAAAATAAGCATGTTGATTATGAAAGGGAATTTGAACATCCTTTATCTAGCCTTTGCATCGATGAAGGGTACTTTGAAGTCAAGTACGTTATGGAAACTCCTTGGAGTACATCTTGGTTTGCATCGGATTATCTTCATCTTGCTTCTTATTATTCATGGCATGTTCCTTTGCAAAGTCTAATTTCAAATAATGAAATCCATGATTATATTTGATGCAGGTTTCTAGATCCATAGGAGATGTGTATATGAAACATGCACGATTCAACAGGGAACCAATTAATGCAAAGTTCAGACTTCCTGAACCAATGGACAAGTCAATCTTGAGTGCCAATCCAACAATCATTTCACATCCTCTCCATCCAAATGATTCGTTCCTTGTATTTGCATCTGATGGTCTTTGGGAACACTTGAGTAATGAAAAAGTAGTGGATATTGTCCACAGTAATCCACGTGCAGTAAGAGTTTTCCCTTGTGTATTTGGTTGTCATACTTTCTACTTTGAATTTACTTTCATGCCTTTGCGTTTCTATTAAATAGGAAACAAATGACCATAAAGTTTTGACCTTTTTCTGGAACTCATATGCTGCTTGGTATTAACTTAAAACTTGCTTACTTGGTCATTTCATAAAAAACTCTTGGAAGAGTTTGGAAGGCAAACCTATGTCCTTTTCTCTAAGATGTATATAGTAAAAGCAAAATATCTTGGAATAGTTTGAAACGCAAACTTATGGAAGCATTACGGTGCATTTTATTTAGTAGATATGTTTGTCATAATCATAGATGAGTTTTTTAACATGATCTATTTGAGTTTTGACAGAGAAGAGAAGTGCATAGTATCATCATTGATGAGTTTCTACTTTGTATCGTATTTGGATTGTTCATCCATGATCTTTTTTCTCTAGTTCTTTGCATGGATCATGTATTGATACCCAAGGTGATCCATGGTCGGTTCATTGTCATATAATTAGGCATAGCGCAGCCTTGGAGTTAAATGCGTTTGATAAAGTCTGTGTTAGCTTGTTGATCATTGTGCTGGGATGCGTGTCAAGGAACCATTCAATGAGATTAGATATTGGTGATTTATATCATCATAGCATATTTAAAACTGACTTTTCAGATTGACTTCCTCTCGACTTTCATGAATTGCCTTGAATTGTTCGTGCATATTTGGTGTTTTAGATGGCTATTATCCACAGCAAAAGTAGATGTTATGCCAATTCTGCCTTCCCTAAGACATGTGCATTGCTGGGATATGGATGCCTGCACAGAAATGTAGATCATGCATTATGATCCAAAACTTATATAGTTGTCTCACAACAGGTGCTTTTTCTATATTTGCATTTCTAACCAACCTATGAACACTGTCAATCAAAGCTGTTGGAATGCTCCTCTCTTGGTAAAGCCAAATAATCTCACGGTTTTTTTTATTATTACCAGTGAAGCTATCAGCCTCACTGTGACTATTCTTGCATCTGACCACCCAGGTTTAGCTCTTGGTTCATTCTTCATCTTTTTTTTTTTCCCTTCATGTGTTCATTTTTTTTTCTTTTTTACTTGAAGGATGCATTTAAGTGGTGGTTGACTGTATTCTTAAATTTATGCTTCGTATATGTAGTTCTTGCTCTAAATTTATCTGTGTTTCGACTCGTATTCACGAGCTTGTTTTACTGCAGGGAAGTGCCAAGAGGCTTGTCAAGGCTGCCTTACAAGAAGCGGCTAGAAAAAGAGAAATGAGATATTCAGATCTAAAGAAGATTGACAAGAAGGTTCGACGACACTTTCATGACGATATAACTGTGATTGTTTTATTCTTGAACCATGATCTTATATCCAAATCCAAAAGCGCTGCGCAAACACCGCCGGTTTCCATCCGGAGCGCTCATTAATCACCCGTTGGCATATTTCTGCTGCCTTATCTTGGACACACGCAAAAGCATCCTAGGCTCCTAGCGGATCAAGACACATATCAAGGCTACAGAGCTGCACTGACAAAGCGGTCGCGGTACCTGAGTGGGAATTCCAAGATTTAATTAAGAGCTTTAGAATATGTAAAAATGTTGTTTGTCAGGCAAATAAATAGATTGCTGCTAAGTCCGTGGATACCCTGATTATATTTTTACTTAAAATGTGTTTTGCCTTTTCAATAATCTATTTGCATGTCAGGCATATATATCAAATGTTATAAATCGTGTTTGGAAATGTTTTATAGTAATTAGGTTTAAAGTGTTGATTTTTTTAAAATATATGAAAGTGATATTTTTTAAAAAAAATTATTTTTAATATTAATATGTTAAAATAATTTAAAAATATATAAAAAAATTAATTTTTAAAAAACATGATTTAAACTGCGAACACACCCTTCCTTCTGCACAAGGTGTGGTAGGCCCAGAGGGGCAGGCAACTGTCCAAGAATATCGAAAATACCATGGCCTCATCAAAACCTCTGAACGACATGTCAACATGCCTCGAAACACGAGGGCTTATTTATTTACCCGTATCAGCCCAAATTCAAATTCCATGGCCGTGTGAGTCCCTTACTGGCCTCCAGCGGAATTCCTTTCTTCTCTACGCAATCCATCAAATGCACCTTCCCTGAATTCCTCTTCTTCAAATCTAACAGTTATCAAACATAACTTCATGGCTACGAAACGAAATCAATCTAAAGCTTTTTATTATTGCTTTATTTCACACTGACTCTCCTCTTGTCTCAATCCCACTCAGCACCACAACCCATCCGTCGTGACCCCGGCCCCCTTACGGGCACCATAGCGCTATTCACGATGTCCGTGACAGCGTCCGATCCTACGTCCGCCGCATGCTCCACTCTCGCGCCGAGGTATCACTACAATATTTAATCATCAATTAGATTACAATTACAATTTAGATTCGCAATAATTCATTCGTGCTCATTTTAGCTAAACTTAACGTCGTTTTGAATCATGTAGTAATTGTTTGTAATTCCACTGAACTGCGTGTTTTATTTTCAGCTGCCAAATTGTCCGCAATTCCAGTGTTGCTGATTTTCTGTTCGTTTAAGTTAAAAAATTTAATATCTACAGCGTAATTCAAGTGAAAAACACAGATTCTTGCATTTCTGTTAACTTGTATTTATTTATTTTGTGTTTATGAGATTTTTTTTTTTTTTTATTGATGTAGGTGTCTGGTCGGCTTGCGCGTTTCTGATCTTACCGTTTTTAAGTTAATGATTATGTAAGCCTTCAATAACCATGATATTAGCAACCATAGAGGCTTGAACTTGAGATTATAGAAGGAGCAAACCCTTTCATCTAAGCTTTTACCACTAGACCACCTACTAGATGGTGATGTTTATGAGATAATTGATTTTATGTGCTGTGATGCAGATTCCGTTGGAGGTGAATGCAGTACTGATAGGTTTTAATGGCGATGGAGGGTGTAGGTTTAGTGTAGATTCACATAAATTACAAGATTTTCTGAGGACCAGCTTCTGAACTCACAGACCTGCCGGTGAGCCTCTTGACATTGAGCATCAAGTCATTTTTTAAGTGTTTCCGGCAATCTCTCCCTAAAGTTAGCATTGTTAAGTAATTGTGCTTTGCACGCTTGAAGTTACAAATTTGTGTTTGTAATGTTGTAGTGGAAAGTCTTCAATACTACCATTGCACCTTTACATTTTCAGCTAAGAATTCAGTTTTGTGGGCTGCATTTGAGTTTTGCTTGAAGGGACCCATAGAAAGGAGAGGTATTACAATGGGAGAATTGGAGAATTTCCTGAGTATTAATAGTTTTTTTTTTTACTCATTATATGATAGGAATGACACAAGTTGTGTTTTTATTTGTGCTGTTTTGTCAATAGGCTGGGCAGCCAGAACTGATTGCACATGAGAAGGCATTGAAACAGAATACGGTTCCTGCTGGGAATGCATGAGAGGTGAGTAATGCAGTGGATATAATATGTTCATTGTTTTGGGGGAGTAAGGTGGAGTGTGTTTTTACAGGAAACTCTGGATTCTGTATTTTCTTTTACTTAGACTGATTTTGGAAGGGAAGTGCCAGTATTTCGCAAACTATATTTGTACTCTGCCAAAGATAATCATCGACCGTTCCTAATGCAATCTTTCTTGTAAATTTTGATAAGGTATGGTTTTAAATTCAATCCTTTTTTTCTGGGAAAATCAGTTTTTTGACTTCTAATTTTCATATAGAAACAACCATTTTGACGTTGGAAGTCAAATGCTCATAATGTTTTTTTCCAGACCATAGCATTACTAGTTTGGGTTTTGTCGGTTTTGTGGTGGTATTAGTCATAATGGTGTGAACTTCATTCCCCTATGATCATGTGTGCCTTGGTTTGGCCCTCGATTGCAGGTGAGAATGGACCTTGGAAGTAAGGAAATTGACCTAGACAATGTATGGCAAACTTAAGGATTTGTCTGATGAAGACTTGAGGAAACAAATGGGAGACTCAATATAATGGAGGGGGAACAACTCAAGTGTGGCTGGGTTCAGACAGGTACAGAACACGATCAATATGTTATTGTGTCAAAGTAAGAGAGAGTCATTTGTGGAACAGTATTGGTTGTGCCTGAAGTTTCCTTGAGTTTAATTTGGGTTGTTATAAAAGTGCAAATATAGCATTCTAAATGGACTTTGTGGTTAAGGATTTAGATCGAATATGATATTCTTATTTGATAGCCAAATCTTGCTTCTTTGGTGTATTTGTTACTCAATATAATCATGTATGAGGTGATGCAAGCAGAAAATAGTCGATCCTTTTATTACATTTCTTGTTTGTTATATTTTCATGAAATTTTTAAGATCCTTGGTTCAGCTTCAGCATACAGTTACCTTGAAATAGCAAGCTATGAAGTTCATAAAACCTATCTGGCATATGAAAATCCATTAAAAATCATAGAAAAAGTTCATTAGCAAGTACTTACAAGATTTTATTTTAGCTGCAGATTACTAGTTCCAGTCGAGTTGGACGTGTGTAAACTGCAGTTGGTGAATTATCTTTATGGTTGTGAATCTCAGGACAATTGCTACAGAGTATCTAAAAACCCCCCTTGGTGAACCTGTCAAAGGCAAGAACAAGACAACAACCAAACTATGGTTGGAGAAGTTCTACCAAAAGACAACGAGCTTGCCAGAACCTTTCCTGCATGAATTAGGTCAACGGTTGGAGAAGTACCTAGATGTAAGTCACCCATGTCTAGAATAGCGCCTTGGAATTCAGACTTGCAGAATTGTTCTGTTGATTTTATTTTTGGTTTAAATAACAGCGCCTTGAGGAACAGCTTGTAGATCTGTCTTCTTTCTTTATTGTATGATCACCGGTTACAAGACACACATTTGAACATTTCGGAAGTTCTTCAAAGCGCTGTCTTCACCCATCAGCTAGTTAGCTTTGACTTATTTAATCCTCCATTAGATGATTATTTGTCTTTGGTTATTCTCCTCCAAACTGTGCTTTAATTTGACTATTTCAGTGGGTTAAGTTTTAATTTTACAGTCCATAATGCAGGTATCTTGAATATTTGACTAGAGTGAGAGGGAGAGATGCTGTGGCATGGAGTTCAAATGTCCTGTACATTCGTCGCAGACTTATATATACGGAGGGATTCTGCCTGCTGGGTTCATTGTGTATTTCGTCGTCGTTTTCTTTTCCAATCCTGTCCGATGACGATCCCAACCAAGAGACTGTTCTCATTTTCTGAAGGCATTGATGTTTTGTTGCGGGTGGGAAAAAGCCCTATACCGGCGAGTATAATGCTATAAAGAAATTTTGAGTGCTCCTTTTTGTATTTTAAATTAGAATAATTTGATAGATTACAGCTTTTCATGCTCGTTCATTATTTTCACCATCAAACCCTGTGGAGGCCATTTGATTCCGCTGATTATCGATTAGTGGAATACTTTCCATTGTGGGTTAACGGCTTCGCTTTGTCTTTAGTGGGTTCAAATTGATACTGGCAGAATGGGCAATAGAATGAGGGTTGTGGAATAATTGTTGCATAAAGGAAAATTATGATAATTTGTTTCAAGGCAAGGGGTACTTTGTTTTAACATTTGTCCGCTTGAAAAAGTATCTGTTTTATTTTTAATATTATCAAAAACTAAAAAAATATTATTTTAATATATTTTTAATTGAAAAATATTTTTAAAAATTACATTGGACCATGATACACTCTTTTTATTTCATGAGAAACAAATATAGTTTTCTGTTTAAGGAAGAGGTATCAAGAAAAATCATTACTCTCAATCATTTCTCATAATTAATTTATCAAAATAATTAAAAAGAAATAATGTATATCTACAAATGGAAGTTTCCTTTTCTTTTCTTAGAATCTCATAAATAAATAAAATAATTAGTTCTGAAATTTCATTTGCATTGTGTCTTTAATTACGAATTAAATGAGATTAATTATTATATAGCTCTTAAATATTACTTACATGCCTTTGAAATCTTTGTTAATGGGTCGATTCCTCCTTTAGCTTTGTTAATTTTTTACACTAAATTAGATTCCTCTTTTTATTGGCGTCGGCAATATATTCTTTGAGCATATTTGCTTGAACACAAACTTGCATATTGGCCTCCGATGGGGGAATTTATTTGACAAATTTCCCCGAGGTCGCATTTTTATGCATTGCAAGTCATAGAACCGTCCTTCTTCAATTTGTTAAATTTTGCCCATAAAAGTTTCCTATATTCATTGGAGTATTCAGGTAAGATTCCATTTCCAGTATCAGGAAAGGTTCGACAGCGTCTGGACTTCGACATGGTACATCACCCTTCCATGGACACAACAAAGATGACAAAAAGAAACGATTTAAAATAAAAACAGATCAGATATAGCTTTCTAGGCAGCAATTGTGCATCAATTAAAGCAGCTGATAAACAGCTTCCTCAGAGCCCAGTGCATATTCATCATCTCCGCATCAAACAATCCTTACAAAAACCTAATCGAAGTAAAATGAATAATCATGGTGTAAGACAAAATCACAAGAAGAGAAGAAAAACCCATCGATGGAAAATCATCATTAACAACAATGGGTTAACGAAGGGGTCCTCAGCAATTATGCTTGTAGTTGTCATCCAGTGAAAACAATCAGGTCTCAAAGATTACATGCCATCATAGGATCCCCGCGCCATATACAAACTGATCCAAAACAAATAATATTTCACAACTAGAAAGAAAATAGGAAAGATAGATTTGGCAGGATATAATTCACTGCGCCTGTGGAGAACAGAGGCGCAGCGACTCAATTTCTGCTCAAACTCTAAGCCTCTTGCAAACGAAAAAATACTTTCAAGAAACCAAAAACAATTATTGTATTTAAGGTTTCTATCAAGAGGCATCAAATGAGTAAACAAGCTTTAAAACACGCAAAAACATACATAAGAAAAATGAGACAGAGAGAACACGAAAGGGCAAGAGAAAAGCATTGCTAAACATGTTAATCGTCACATCATGATAAAACCCTAAATGGCTTCTGCTTGTTGGGGTCACGGCATTATATACTGGTAGCCAGCAAGATCTGGTAGGCTTTTTTTGGGCTGCCGATTACCGAAAAACCCCTCTGTGTACACAATAGATAAAGTAGACTTGAAAGAGCCCAATGGCAAGTCATGTCCACAGCTCATTGTTAAAGCTTTGAATCCAGACCCAGCCCATATCACCTTGTTCTTTCTTTTTTATTTTTTTAGTTTTTATCGAGAGGCGTTGCCGTGAGGGAATTATTATTTTGTTTCTATGTTTTTAATGAAATAATTAGTTAATATTTTTTTTATAAAAAAAAACGTTGAATTCTTATATTTTATTTTTTTATTTATTCCTTTTAGTTTCTTATGATGATTTAGTTATTTATTTTCTAAAATGTCTCATTTTTAATTAAAAAATTAAAAATCTACTAAAAGATGAAAGTTTAGAAATCTCAAAAAAAAATTATGATTTTTGAAAACTATTGAGTAACTTAGGAGGTCATTAGGTCTAATTCTTATTACTTTGGCTGAATTATTTGTAATACATGGCTCATTCGAATTAAAACTAATTTTAGGAGCGGCTTAGCTCGGATTGCAAATGGATAACTCTCAACATTATAATTTTGGTTTTAGGGTTGTGTCGAGAAAAATAGATGTAGTTTGCAAGAAAAAAATCTTCTTACAAAACCCAACTTATAAGTTAATTCTTTGTTTATAATTTGACCAAAAGGATCTCCAAATATGAAAATCAATCGACAATTAAAAGCATTCATGATAGACAATTACAATTTTTTTTAAAAAAAAAAAAGTGACAGAGCAGGTTCATAGAAGCAAAAGATGCACTCTTTTTATCCATCTCCATTAAGGTTTTCTAACTTTTATACCCATTCCTGTTTATATTAGAGGTGATTTACTACTTACTCTCTATACCCGCCATCATAAGAGGCGGATTTGCACCCGAAGTAGGTTCATGTGATTTTATTTTATTTTTTATCAATTTATATTGAGTGCACAAATCATCAAATTGCAACTATCAACAAAGTTAATCAAAGGTAATTTTAGAAAAAAATAATTACATAAATTATTTTAAATATATTTTGAAAAGATTACAAGTATAATGAATGATTTATGCGTATAAATTCGAGCAAGGAGATCCACAGGTAAAGGAGACATTACCCGCCTCCATGACCCAGGACGCCGAGTATTGTTTTACTCGTTTTCTCCTCTCATTTCTAGATGGAGAAAATCTTCTCTGTGCCCGTCTTCATTCGGATAAATAGGAATGGTATTCCATGAAAATAAACACAGTTACAATCCTTACAGTGAAGGCCGCTATAAGTTTTTTTTTTTTTGTAACTATCTCTTCGAAAGGATGAAGAGCTGAGATCGAAGTTCTAATTATTATTATATATTTTTATTTTTATTTTTATTTTCATTTGAGGCTTAAAGAATCTTGAATTGCACAAGAAGAAAAATATTTTTTAATTTCTGAAACAGCGACTGCTATTTTTATATTTTATGTTTGAGTAAAATTATTATTCTTATCCAATAATATCACATCTTCACTCTTCACTCAAATGCTTAAAATATTTGGTATTTGTAAGTTTGGCTACATCATCAACTTTCAATTTTTTTATTTTCCTAGACAATCATGCACACAAAAGGATGTTAAAGGAGTTGTTTGGTATTATTTATCTTCTAAAAAAAAACATAAAAATTGTTCGTTATGGATTTATTTTATTTTTTTGGAAAAAACAGAACCAACTATTATCACAAAATTTGGAAACACTTTATTTGATTTTGAGATTTTTTTTACATTAGTTGGTTTCTATAATTTTGAGGAAAAAAAAACTTATATCTTTGTTTTAAAATTTTCGAGAAAAAAAAAAACGGAGAACATGAAAATACCTCCAACCCCAAGCAAAATCAAAACGATCACAATTTAGGGAGACAGCCACATCTGTGCGTTGAGCTAATAGCCCATGAAAGTTCCACCATCAAACCCACATTCAAGCCTAACCATTTCGGTTTGCTTTAAATCCACCGGAACTCGTCTAGATTAGGCACTATTTGGGCCCCAAGAGCAAACTTTCATGTTAATCTTGTTAAAAAAATAAAACAATAATCTCAATCCATAAATCTTAAAATTATTTAATAAAATATTAATATATAATTTATGCTAATAATTAATTTTAATTAAAAATGATAAAATTCAAACATGTGATTAAATAGTTATTAAAATTACAATACAAATAATTATTTCAATCTAAAAATGTAAAGTTATTGGATAAGATATTCTGTTATTTTATACAAATAATTACAATACAAATAATTATTTCATGACTCGGAGGGAAGAGCTATCGGGTGTAAATATGCTGCGATGGGAAGGAATAAATCGCTGAACTGTGAAAGGGTCTGGTTATTAAAAAATAAATTAAATTAAACAAGTTTTATTAATTTAATAATTTACTCGATTTGATTTGATTAAAAAATTGAGTCAGTCAAATTTTAAATCCTGAATTATTGAGGTCGTCAGTTAAGTTGGATTTAATAATTATATCTTATACCGTAGAAAACAAAGAAAGGAAAAATAAACTAAAAAAAGGGCAGAGACGCTCATGGGCTATGGCAGAAACTGAAACCGTGAAAGAATTGCACGCGTGACACGTTGTCTTGTCCCTTGCAGGTTTAAGACGCGTGGACGTCACGATCACCAACATCAATAATGATATAACAGCATGTTCGGGGACAGAAGAGGTTTCTTATTTTAACATATATTAAAAAAAATATTTTTTTAAAAATATATTAAAATATATCTTACATTAAAAAAATCTAAAAATATATAAAAACATTAAAAAAAATTAAAAATATTTTAAAAACTAATAATCTTTAAATCATAGTGTCAGACCATTATTTTTTTATATAGTTTTTTTATTTAAAACAACATCATTATATATATATATATATATATATATAAAAAGATCAAACCTACTACCTAAGTTTTATTCTAAATTTATTCTCAATTTTGATTTTAAAATTATAAATAAAAAAATATAATTTTAACGTATTGTCTTATTCATTGTATGTTTAATATGTGTGGATGTTACAATCAGTATCGTCATTATGAAATTTTTTATTAAATCATGTTAAAGTCAATTCGATCTAAATTGATCAATTTTATGGATTTAAAAGTACCATGAACGATCATCAAAAACATAAGTTGGCTTTTAAAAAAAAATTAAAATGATAATCTTTTTAAAATACTGAGACAATGACAAATTGAATTAACTTTGATCCTTCCACGGTATGATTCATGGACTTTATTTAATTTGATAATTATTTTTATATTAAAAAATTATTTAATTATACAGTAAAAATAGATGCTCGTAAAATTACGTACCGACCTTAAAATAAATATTTATTCAAGACTATAATAACCCTGTGTAAAGCAAATAAAAATAAATCATGCAATTTATCTACTAACTAATCTAATATCAAAAGATAACAAAGTTTTAAAAAAATCAATTAAAACAATCAAATGAAAAAAAAACATATATGGTTGGTGGGTAAACTCGTTAAACTTATGAATCATGTAATCCGAGATAACACATCAAATTCATGAACCAGGTTATTAACCCCGTTGAAATTATCATTTGTTTTTTTTCAAGCTATTTTTTATTTAAATATATGATACCAAAAATAACAAATTCACAAAATCAAACATCAACTCAATATCAAGATATTTGTTTGAGATCGTGATAGCCTCATAAAAAAATAAAATAAAACTAATTATGAAACTAAATTTTCATTAAAACCAGCATATATAGATAAAATAATAAAAAATAAGTTAGACTCGTTAAATCTACAAACTAGGTTAATTAGCCAAATATGTGGATAGTTTTATGAACTTTATAACGTTTAATAATATAGTTTTTTTTTCAAAATTATTTTTTATAATCATATGAGAAAAAATAGATAATAACAAAATCAAGTCTAATTAAAAAAAACAAATAAAAAGAGAAGACATCTTAAAACATTGTTGACCGAGGTAATTGGGACTATCTTGGTAAATTTACAAACCTTATTAACCATGTAAAAAGGTACAATGCAAAGAAATATAAACTTATTTCTTAATCACCCTGTTATTAAAAGATGAAGTAGACAAAGATAAATTAAAAACAAATAATGGATTTGCTATTGGAATCCACAATACAGTGGGTTAGGGTGAACAATAATTATCTCACACCCTTTAATTTTTATTAGTGCATATTTTTATATTGTTAGATATTATTTATTGTGTGCCATATAGTTAGTATTTTTTGCTACTTCCAAGGATCAAAACTTATTTTTGGCCACTTCTAAAGGTCAAAGCTTTTTTAAACATGGAAAAAAAAATATTTAGGTTATAGTGAACTATTTAATACTGTTATTAAAATAGATATAGCTGATCAACTTTGATTTTTCTCGGTTTGATTCTTGTCCTAGCCTTAGCTTAAAATTAAACTTATAAGAGTTGTCTTTGTATGATCCTATTAACTTGAAAAGTTTAAAAACAAGTTAAACAACCTATAAAAAAATATAGTTTGATTTATTTATTTTTAAGATGATATTTTTAAAAAAATACCAAGATAATAATATATTAGATAGACCTAAACTTTATAGTTTTACAAAGTGCATACATGACTAAGTTCACTGACTCCACTAGGTTAATATCTTTTTAAAAAACTATTTTCTACTTAATGATGTATTAATAAAAATAAACGCTTATAAAATTAAGCATCAATCACTATAATATCTATTTAAAAATGCAATAATCTTCTAGCAAGTTAATTTAAACAAATCATAAAAATTAGTTCAAAATCAACCTATTATTAAAAAATTATACCTATATAAAGGTATAAAAGATTCAATCAAGAGAAACAAAATGGAAGATGATATTTTAATTAAAAAAACTATTTGACATTGTAGATCTAATGGTTAAACATTAAAATTTTCTGAGTTAAACTCCTTGATTGACATGTGTTTAAAATTAAAATGCATGAAAGTTGATTTTACATGATCCATTTAACTTTCTAGGATGAAAAACATATCAAATAATCGGTAAAAACATGGTTTAATTTTAAAAAAAATTCAATAACAATTTTTTTAATATCAAAACGATAATTTATTGAATTAACCTTGGTTAATAACACAAAATAAATTATGATTGGAAATCAAAATTAATAAAACATTGAAGAAAAAAAGAAAGAAAAAAATTTAAAAGGTATAATTTGAGAAATAAATAGAAAAAAGGAAAAAAAGGTTCATTTCTTAAAAAAAAAATTGAGGTGATTAAGTGCTTATATGAAAAGCTAAGCACCATGAAGTTCTCCACTTTTTTTTTTTTTTTTACAGTGGAGAGAGTAACAGATAATTTAAATCTCACAGGACTTTTAAATCAAAACAAATACAACTATAAAAATTATATTAAATCAACATTGCATCTACAATATAAAATGAAATTCTTATTATCAAACATTTTAATTGTTTTGCTTCACATCATAACACAACACAATCAAGTGCAAGACAACATAAAACAACAACCGAAGTATAGCACAAGGTAAGACATACGAGACAACATTGCCAAACAAACTTTTAGACATTTTCGTGCGCCAATACCAGACACCACTTGATAGGAGCAGCAGCAGTTGTTCTCTCAAAATCTCCATGTAAAGACAATATTTTATTGAAACGTGATGAGTCTGTATTTGCTCACGCATAATGGTATCGGACTGGCATCCATAGAAGGCCGAAAACTTTGTTCTTCTGTGAGAACAATCGATCAAGGAAAACAAATAAAATAATTAATTTCAGAGAATAAGTCCGCCACTTGCCTTTCAAGAATCGAAAAAGTTATACGCCACTCAAAAACCCCACAGCCGAATACAAATCAAATAAAGAATCCAGCAAGTAGCAATAACTCGAATAGCAGTAACATCGGCCTCGAATCTTCCAGGAGAAGACTTATCAAGCGGGTCGTAATGGCAGAGTCTACATGCCATAATTCGATCTTGACCCATGACAGAGCAAACGTGACCTACCAGCCAAACAAAAGAATACCAAACAGCCAACGAATGACCAGCCGCGCATCAAAGATTCAAGAGGGAGATCCCTTCCTTCCTTCCATCCACAGAAGACGAAACGTCACTGCACACGTACCTCACGAATAAAATTAACCCACGTGTACAAGTTTAGACTTCCAAGTTATCGTGAATCAAGTCACATGTCCCGTAAATTTTTTGTTTGGTGTGCCACCCCAACCCTCTCTCTCTATTTAAGACAACAAACGTGACAGGTTTTCCTGTTGTTTTGCCTGCCTTACTTTCATCAACAGCTTCCTAGAAAGAATCCCAAGCCTGATCTCTCTTCCCCGAAATGTGCCCATCTGGGACAAGTCTAGCTGCAGGGACCAAACGGGGTGATGCAAGATCAGATTTCAAGCCAGCATTTGATGTTATTGATGCAGACCATGACGGGAAGATAAGCAAAGATGATCTTCGCATGTTTTATGCAGGGTTTTCAAGTAATGGTGCTGATGATGATTTTATAGGCTCAATGATGTCTGTTGCGGATTTTAACAAAGATGGGTTTGTTCAGTATGATGAATTTGAACGTGTTTTGGATGGTGCTAATGAAAAGAAGAAATCTTCATCGTCAACAAGGTCTGGTTCCGAGGTTATGGAGGATGTATTTAAGGTCATGGATAAAGACGGGGATGGAAAACTGAGTGTCGATGATCTGAAGAGTTTTATGCAATGGGCAGGGTTTGATGCTTCTGATGATGATATAAAAGCTATGATAAAACTGGCTTGTTATTCTGGTGGTGATGATAAAGATGGCGTCACTTATAATGATTTCCTTAAGATTTTGGCTCTTGATAATTCTTGTTTTGCATAGTACTTTTGTAATTTTGACCTTTGATTTTATTCCTTTTTTTTTTAAAGAAGATCTCATTAATTTTGAATACGATATGTTTATGTTTATGCTCTGCCACATGAATTGTTATGTAGCAAATTATAATTTTTTGGTGGAAGATGATCCCAATTTGGATGCATTGCCAGCTTTGTTCGTGATGTTGATGCTTCTCTTAATGTCTTATTTTCTGTCTCATGCTGTGTGCCTATTAAAACTTCCTCTGATTTCTGCGGTGCCCAAATGCGCTGGTCTTTGCAGTGATGTGTTCACGTTTAGCTTCTTACCACCACGAAATATTTGTATTTATTCTTGTAACACAGTGGCAACTTCAGAAATATCAGGCCGTTTAGCATCCGGTTTTTTTTTTTTTTTTATCAATTAAAAATAATATTTTATTATATTTTTACACTTCTAAACAACCAAAACGTAGTTCAGCGGAAATCATGCAGCGGACAAGCCGTTGGGCAAAAGGAAAACTACTGTGAGAAAAGCATAGAATAACACAATTCTGCTGCTTGCAGAGTATTGCTGAGATACAGCACAAAATTTGAAACGTGAAAGACTCAAGTCAATTTCTGTTGCCGCTTACGCTTACAATCTGTTCTCAAAGATGGGCATAGGGAAGTATTCAAGAACGGTCGTCCCTGATGCTGATAAACACTGGGATAAAGGGGTGCTTCATATGCCAGTGGAATATTTACCACAACTGGGGAGCGGTTAGATATCTTCACTTCCGTTGCACAATGCTCGAGTTTCTTTGTTTTGCTTTTGTTTTTAAATGAGCGGGGTTTTCAAAGCACGCCATATGAGGTCGCAAGGCAAATGAAACTTGTGCTCTGCCGGCATCTCTCGTTTGTCAAGGTGGGTATTTAGGATTGTTCCAAGTTATTTTTTAAATAATTTTTAATTAAAAATATATTAAAATATTTTTTCAAAGGTCAAATGTTTTTTTTTTAAAATATCTAAAAACAAAAAACTGTTTAAACACCCAAAATTTAAGGACATTTTGTCACAATTTATCCGCAGAGGACACAGCAGAAAACTTGAAACTGTTCTGTGAATGATCTGGAAATTCAAACCATAGATAGCAGATATTAGTGTGTATAATACAAGAGATGAGACATTAGAGCCCATCAATGGAGATGACACATTGGACCTCATCAATAATACAAGGCATTTGGCATCAGATTCAGGAGAATATCATAAGACATGCAATCAACTACCACATCCTCCTGCTCTGACAACTAAAGTACTAAGCCAAGTTGCAACTCGAAGTAGCATTGTTAACTTCTGGCTCGCTGCTCTACCAATGCATTGTTAACCCAGAAGCTGGGATTATTTAGACCAAATCTATCTTCCCATTCTCTAGAGGCTTCTTTATGAACTTGTAACATACAAAGGTAAGTAAGTCGCGCTCCATCTCTGTGATTTCCATGCTGCCACAGTATATAGATCTTATCAGTCAGCAAACAGATAATTCATTTTCTTTCGTATAAGAAATCAAATACAACCCAACCGATAAAGAAGGGTTGCCTTGTAAAGGCCAATAATTGATGTCATTAATTACCTGTACTCAGGCTCAAAGTCAAGGCCAGAAAGATATTGCTTGGCTTTGCAGATAACGAATGTGTCCAGTCGGGGCACTGGCACTATTGATGTTCAGATTAGAACAATGAAAAACTCATTTTAGTAGCTGTCTAGGTGCTTGTACTCAACTAAATGAAAGTTAAAAAATGGACAAAACTGAGGAAAGATTAACTGGGACACTTCTTGAACATGGTAACAGAGATGCCTATCCTATGATGGACAGGAGAATCTACAAATTAGATGGCTAAACGAAAATATGGAGAGGAGAGGCTAAACGGAAGCAAGGGAGGAAAACGATATGCATAAAGCCAGTGATGTTGTTAATGAGCATATGATGCTATAAATACAGTGACAGCATTGTTTTACAAGAAATTAAAGAGGGAGGTAATGAAATCCAAACAACAGGAAACAGAATTAATTGACTAGCAGATAAGCAACAAAAACACTTCTAGAATAAGATAACACATGAAATCTAGGATAAAACAAGCTTAATGAGGAACATCACTTTTCCTCATTCCTAAGATCTGTAGATGCATGCCTTTCAGTCATAGAGGCATACATGTGCAAGGATCATCCAGTGCTTCAGCAATTTCATGGAACAGAGACTACAGAGTGCAGCAGCGAGCTACTAACAAGCTCATTTAACCATTGGGTAGCCTATGATTGGATAGTAGTTCTTGGGCACATCTAACAATAAAAAGGCTCGAGTAAGGTCAAATCCCTATCTCAATCACAGTTTCCGGAACTTGCAAGTAAAACAGGTTTGTCTACAAATCCAAAAATATTCGCTCAATGAGAATACTATAGTTACTGCAACATGCTTAACAAAAAGGAAAATCGTTCCAGTATTCCATTTGCATATTCTAATAAACACAACAAACAAATTGAGCCTCTTGGATAATGATTCTGTAAAAGCCAGCTCATGAATAACCCATTAACATGCAAAGTCACATCACAGGTTTTCAAACAAATAAAAAAATTTCGTGTGTTGATTCAAAATGCAGCTTCAAACTGGAGAACAGATGCACCAATTGCATTGGAACCAAATACAATAAGCAATTAATTTCTCAAATTAAGAATAGTATTTTGAGAAGAAAGCTTAATTATTGGCTAATAGATTGCTTTACATAAATGTAATTATCAGGCAAATTTGACAGAACAGTCTTGTCAAGATGACTTCCCAATTATCCGTAGTGTTGTACCATAAAATATTAAGCAGTGATAACCTTATTTAGAACCAACTAATAGTGAAAAAGTAATCATATGCGAAGACCAGAATGCAATTCAATAAGCAGAAAAAAATCAAAGGCATGGACAGAACAGACATGCAGATTAGCAGATAAACCATTACTTTCAGAATAAAATGAGAGCACAAAGCGTGGACACAAAAGCTCAAAGTAAGAACACTATTCGCTGCTTTGGCGCATGACAGCTTAGGGGACCAGTGCATGACAACCTAGGTTCGGTTTCACAAGCTCATTTCAGGCACTAGCTACATTTGCATTCACATTGTCATCACAAAGTAACATCAAAAAATCATGAAAGCAGTAGTTGGATGCATCCAACAATAGAAAGGCCTGCTTCGCTTGAAATCCTTCTCTCATCACTCAGATTGTGAAAATTACAGAAAAACAAGTTTTTTTGGAAAGCAGATAAATATTCTCTTGACAAGAATATTGGGATTTCTACAACATGCTTAATGGAAAATATAAACCATTGCTACAGTCCATTTGCATATTCGAAGAAAACAACAACTTGAGCATCTCATATAATGATTTGAAAATGCCAACTCGAGAATCAAAAGGTTGCCATGCATAGCAACCTCACAAGCTTCCAAACAAATTATAAAAATATCAGGCATGTTATGGTCCAATATGCAATTGACTCACAGCATGAGACTGAAGAGTAAATAGCACTGGATCCACACATCCATTCATACATAGTAAATAGAAATAATGTTTAAACACTTAAAAAAAACGTAGGAATGAAAGCGACTCAGAGAAGAACGAGTACCCATATCATCCTCTTCACTGGTTATAGATTGCTTTAATATGGACTGGTAATTATCAGGCAACTTCGCCAAAACAGTCTCATCAAGATGACTTCCCAAATCATCCGTGCACCTGTAATCACACAACAAACATCACAAATTAACAATCCAATTAACCCCAAACCACATATCTTTATCACAAACAAGACAATCACTTAAACCCGTCACCTTCTTGCAAACATTTGCTCCTGCTTAGAAAGCCGGTTTAGATACTCATCAGTTTTCAAAACATAGAACAAGTACTTCTCAATCTGCATTCCAGGCCCAACAAGCAAATCAATTCAACATAATCTCCAAACAACACCATAACAAAACACAAGAACTGACTACCTTCTGAAGACGAACCCGAAGATATGATCTCAGCAAAAATTGAGTCCTATCCAAGTCCATTTGGTAAAGCGACACAGTGAGTGGATCTATATTATTTGCTTCAGATATTTCCACATTTTGTTCCTACAAATCACACGCCAAGTCCATTTTGTTCCATGTAAATAATTTATGAACAAAATTGCGACATAATCTTTATTTCAATTTGACTAATTCATGTAGTTAAATCGCGATGCAAAACAAAAAATAAAACAATAAAATCCAATTTAAGCTTCTTACTTCTTAGCTTCGTAGAATTGGATTTACAATTAAGCTAAATAATAATAATAATAAAACGTAAATTACATAATCAGTCGAAAATCTGCGCTAAAGCAAGCTTCTCTAGGAAGAATTACTTAAAAATAAAAAATATAAATGAATAGACAGCAAAAGAAATATTTTCTCTACGATTTTTTTCCTCAGGAAACAAATAAAAAAGTTAGGGTTTCCGATTTCAAAAAGAAAAATTACCGCTAATTCGATTTGCTCTTTGATTCTTTGAACTAAGGAAGATTCAAATTGAAGAATCTCCGGAGCAGCTTTCTCGTTACGCCACGCTCTTTTCAAGAGCTCAACATCGGTCGTCGAAATTAACGTCTCATAATCATCCATCACGCTCGCTGATTCCTCCGTAGCCATCTGATCTAGTCTGAATCTCTTTGATTTTTCCCCCTCTTTTGACTTCTAAAATCTGTAATGGAGAGTTAGATAGAAATGTTAAAAGAACATTCAATTCGAGAGGGAAGATAGAAAAAGGTGGAATAGGAATTGGCGCCAAAACGGATCTATTCGGTGTAGTAGAGGGGACAGATCGCGAGTTTGTGCGTGAATCTAAAGCCATTGGTGGTCGTGTAGTGGACGGTTGTGATGGCCTCAGATCCACGCACAAACCAGAGATAGGACTCCTCTTGTTAGTCGAGAAGATGGGCTTGTTAAGGGGGCCCTCTAGAAAATAAGGAGCGGTAACGAGCTGATGTAAATGGGTTTTGTCTGTGTGTTGGCGGCTTTTTATAGAAGAGGAATGGGGTTGATGGTGGATGGATGGAGGGGCAATATTGTCACTACATTTCCACTTGTGTTTCTTTTTTATGTATTGGGTTACATCTGTAAAACTTGGAATTCAATGGTGGAGATCTACTTGTCTTCGAAGTATTCCTTCAGGTTGAAAGATCCATGGTCTCGTAGTTGATTCTCAGACTCTAAAGAGATCGACCAAGAAATCTGTCATGACCAAGCAAAAACAAACACTAATAAACCAATGAGCTAGGATAAAGCCAAGATCTTGTTAGATCTTTCAATTTGGCTTCAAATTCCCGTTTAATAGACAGCTTTTTTCACATCGAATTCTCTAAAATCTAGACATTTCAATTCTAGCCTAAACCTCAACCTTCAAAATCTCACGTGACAGACGTTAAAAGAGGTAAAAAGAGTATGGTAGTTTGAGTTCCTTCTTAACCATTAAAAATTTATATAGTTATTAATTTTAAGGTTAGTTGAATTAGTTGAGAAATATATAAATTATTTTAAATATCCACATTAATTAAAAAAAAAGTATGGGAGATGTGCACAGTGCATTTGTATGTGACCACTGACCAGTTTATGTGGTGGATGCTTGTCGAATCTTGAAATGGATTCAGTCACGGTCGCCCCTTCTGCTTGCAACGAATCCTTCAACTAGGCCTATTGGCTGCCGAGAGAAAGAGGCTTGTTGCCCGAGTCTAATTATCTTCTTCTTCTTGGTTTTTGCGATCCACTAGGAATTTTATTTCCTTGCCTCTCCGGTCTCTTCCCAACAAATCTAGCATGTTTTGCTCTGTCCATCTTGGGGGAGATGGACAAAAATCATTTTTTTTTAATTATTTCTTATTCTGACCCAACCATTTAATCTTAATACCAGCTAAGCGAATGGCTACAATTAATCACCAACAGCTAAGTTGGTTTGTCCTTGAGCAAGCAACTTAATAGAACACAGCTGCCAAGACTACATATGAAGTCCAAATGAACAATCAATATCAGGTAAGCATTGTGACCTAAAAAACCCTTCAAGTTAACCAGCATATGGTCAAATATAGTACTAAGGTTAAAGGAGGAGTCAAATAGATAGAGTTCATCGCAAAATCTTAATAGGTAAAAGCGCAAAAACTGAAATTTTCCATTTCAGCCGTCTAATTCTAGCATGATTATAGATTACAGAGAAAGGAGCCGGACGCTGGACATGGTCGTTTGCATATAAGTTCCCAAACTTTGGAGAGTTATATATATAATTGTTATAATTCTAGCATATAAGTTTTTAATTGTTATATATATATAAAAGCATGATCTATAAGTCACCTTGCCAAAAATAAATGAATTAAATTGTCAAAACTAGAAAATTAATCAAATATCGCAAGTACTAGCTTTGCCTATAAATCCTTGTTATAAACTCGTATCTAATTAGATAGAGAAAGGATGCTTTATCTCAACACAATTTAAGTTTTAACTTCGTGCTGAAAGTCCGAGACATCTTTTTTTGTTACAAGTACCATCATGATGGTATTTCCGATAGTATTTTATATGCAGAGACTAATCCTTTGTTTTTGGATCCCAGATAAATCACTCGCACGAATGTATTCTCATATGACGACCTTTTCTTCCTTCGACTGGAACCATGAAATTGGAAAGGAAGAGACAACGGTCAATCGAAAATTAAAGAGGTTAACATATATGATATCTTCCTCTCCTGCTACTTAACTTTAGCACGCTACGAGTCCAACAAATGGCAGCGTCACATCACGCATCTAGTGCCCGAACGGTGCCGCCCGTGAACTGTAAGAAACGGCGAGATCTATGTTCAAGGATTTTTCTAGTTTCACACATCTACGTTAAGTCCAAATATTCCTCCAAGAATGGCAGCTTGCTGTCCAAAAGTGGCAGATATTCTGAATATAAACTATACCCCGTATGGTATTGTTGCACGACACCTGTTATGCAGCCAAAAAGAGTCATATTCGATCCTCGCAGCGTGCGCGTGTTCATTGTGGTAACATGTGGACGTTGAATTTATACTCCTACATGGCCTCAGTACAATTCAAGAAAGTAATGAATTCGTCATATATAGAAAGGAAGAGCAAAAAACAAATGTGTTACAATGAAAATATGGTCCATTACCTAAAGATTTGGGATTCAACGTGGTATTCAAATCTAAACAAGCCATTAAGATTCTCTTGTGCATGAAGCAAAGAGTTTGGGTCAAAATCAAATTAAAGATTTCAAAAGCACACCAAAACAATGCAATGGAGAGTTGCACGCTAGCTAGAAGGATTCTTTGGAAATTCAGTAGTAAGAGAGCTCACGGGCCAGGCCCCTGTGGCCCCAATTACACACTGCCCATTCTTTTCCCTGTGAAAGTATTCCCAAATGTGGTCACTCTAATAGCGCAACATCACCACTTCACCACGAAGGCCGAAAGGTGCCTCGTAAATAATTTGCTGTCAAATGGCGAGTGTATTACCCTAGCTATCGATAAATACTGTTCTTAACAAAGTCTTCTTTTCTAGGTTTCACCATCCTCTAGTAGCTTCTTCCCTTGCAGGCGAATCTATCCATTCCTTAAGTGGAGAATCCATTCATTAATTACTTGATCAAGTCTCCAAACAACTGTTTTCCTTTACAGTACTATTAGCTTTTCATAGTTGATATTGATTTGAAGTTCTTCCCAAAGTTGGTTTGTTCTATCATATATCGATCACTGACGGTTGACCTTCTGTTTCTTCACTTTATATTAATCAATTAGGTTGCGGATTCAATGGTTCTGATGACTTTAGACAAATTATGAGTTAATTCCTGGAATTTTATAATTACACAATATCTACACGTCTAGCGGACCCTAAAAAGTTGATTTGTGTCTAGTCGCTACACCTCAAGTCTTGCTTCTCTGGTTTTTGGCTATTAACTGAAGCTTGGTGGAGTTGTCTACAGAGGATCTCTTGCTCATTAAGCTGTTTCCTGATCTTCTGGCATATGCATTTTGTTTTTGCTGCAGTTTCATTGGTAATATTTCTCCCCAGCGGCTAGCTTGTAGCCTCATGGTGCTTCTCTGCTACAAGAAAAAAGAAAAGAAAAAGGAAGAAGCCTGTACGACCCAAGTCTTCAAGAAAATTACTCCAATGTCAAACCAGTACCACTAACTGCATATGGCCGTAAAACATTCCAGGAAGGCTTGACCTTTCTTTAAATGTCCTTTTCATACCTTTCAATTTCCTAATCTCCCATCAACTTGCTTGCTGCTTGCCACTTAATTTGAAGATCAGATGACGTTTAGTCACAATTCCATCTACATGTTGTCTTTAACGGTTTACATCAATACTGAAACATTTTTACTACTGACATCCCCTCATGGAAGAGCTAATGATCTCTTATAACTGATGGTACTCGTATTTGTAAGCTGAGTAGAATTGCATCCTTCTAGTAGTGGATTTGGTACAAGCTAATCTGCTTGATTTCTAATTCAATATCAAGGCATAGTTTGTTCACTAATGTCAAGAAACAGACATGGGACGTCATGGTGATGCATTTCTTACCTTTTTTTCTTCGCTAGGCGGTGATTATATATTAATGTATTCTTTTAGTCAACGGATTTTTCATATTAAAGAGTCGCACGGCATGTTTTTCGAGCAACTATATGCAGTTCCACATCAGGCAAATGCATATTTGATCGAGACTAAGGCAAGGTTTGGAGCAGTAGAGGCAAAGAACACTTGAGGGATAAGTGCATATTTTGTAGATTGCACTTATTATTAAACAGGTTCATAACTTCAACCAGCAGCTATCATACCGAGGAAAGGAGGTGCTTGGGAGTTTTAAGTTTTTAAAATAATCATTTTAATATAATAGTTTAAGATTTTAAGATATGATATATATTATTTTTTAATATATTTTATTAAATAAAAGTTCTTAGAATTTGAAAATTACACCACCTATTACTTAATTTTTATTAAATAAATAAGAATAATAAAATTTAAATTTATGACTACTTGGTTATCAAAATTTTAATACTATATTAAATAACCATCTCAACTCAGTAGATTAAAATGTTAGGTGGGATTTTAAAATATAATTTATATTATTTTTTAATAGAGTGTGTTATGATTGGTTTTCAAAGTATTTTTTGTTTGTATATATATCAAAATAATATTATTTTTAAAAATTATTTTTGTATCAATACATCAAAATGATTTAAAAATATATATAAAAATAATTTTAAATAAAATTTTTTAAAAAAAAACACAATTTCTGTTGTATTACTAAATGGTAATGATCATTATTGAATTCATTTTTAATCAATTATTGTATTCAAGTTGGTACGAATATTCTTTAATGAAGTATGTTAGGATTAATTTTTAAATTTTTTAAAAAAAAAATACTTTAAAATAATATTATTTTTAAAAAAATTATTTTTAATATCAATATGTCAAAATAATTTAAAAATATATATAAAAAATAAATTTAAACAAGAAAAAATTTTAAACTTTAAGAAGGCAATTTCTGCCGTATTACCAAAGGATAATGATCATTATTGAATTAATTTTTAATCAATTATTGCATTCAAGTTGGTACGAACTCATTGACTAGGAGTTTGTTTTTATGGTTTCTTTCTCTCTTTCATTTTTTTTTTGTAAATTTAAATCCAAAACTATAGCATGAGAAACAAATCTACTTACCAGCTATTCTAGCTGTTAAGTCCGTGAAGAATTTGATGGTGTGCTAAAGTCAGACGAATTAATCTGCTAAGAAATATTATTGGTAATCTAAAATGAGAAGTTATGCTTGGTTGCACAAAAACCATGCTACGATATGCCATTTACTGAACTACATGTGAGATACACCATATATCTCAATAAAATCTTAGCACCTTCTTTTCTTGACCTAATAAAATCAGTCTTAAAATTTGATGATCAGAAGGAAGAGCTTACCAAACAGTGTCACGGTTTTCCCTATATGAAATCTTAACAAGTGTATATGATCAGTCAAATTAATTCCCTTGATTATTATAAAAAATAAAATAAAATATCGTTTAGTATACGTAGCAAGGTAATAAGCTGTATCGTATGATATTCATCTAGCATATAACTAAAGCATAACTAACCTGGCGCTAATCAGTAGCTGGCTAGCCATGGCCTTTTTATTTCAGGCAGAGTATGATATATTTTGGCCTAAAAGCTAGATTTGCATCACACTGATCAATACCTTCACGTAGGAAATGACAACTATTTCACATGAAACAATACATGTGCCACAGTACACACTTGTTTTCGTGGCTAGTAACATGTTTGTTTCCACTTTATTAACATTATAAGCAAATCAAGCCACACCATACTTACATATGTAAGCTTCACGAGCCTAATTATCAAGCTTGATTAGTTTTTTGGTGGTCTAGTACCATTTGTGTAATGGTGGTGTGTCTGAACAGATGGACCACCTCCATAGCCACCCAAGCTTTGGTTTGTTTCGTCGTCGTCGTCGCTGGCAGTTTTACTTTCTGTGTTACTGTTTCCCTTGTTTGAAGTAGGCGTCTTGGCATCATTTTCACCAGCGTTGCCCTTCCGACCAAGAGATGATGGTTCACTCAATAGATGACGGTTGGCCACCTTAGGTTCCATGGTGGTACTGAGCACATCTGCATCAGCTAGCAGAGATGCTAACATCCACAGGAAAGCAAGGAGAAGAGCTATCAAGATCTTCATCATGATCAGATATTTGTCTGCAGTATCCTGTGAATCAGCAGTAATTAATATGCTAAATTATTAGTTAAGATCCTTTCTTCTTCTTCTTCTTTTCTTTCAAAAACAAACTATCTATAGAAAGCAAGATGAAGGAACTGAAGCTAGATAGGGTAGAAATTACACACATATAATTTGCTTTGTCTGAGCTATGTAGAAACATGGGTCTAATTAGGGTTGCTATATGTAAGCAGGTTTTTCATCACTGTTTAACGATTACAATTGGATTGTGAGACCGATGAGAGATCAAATTAACTGTGCGAGCACTAAAAAAGCAAGAATGTACGTAGTGGTTGTATCACAATGTCGTACCGCCATTGGAAGAGGCAGTAGCCACCAAAGAAGTAATTATGATTAAGATTGATAATTAAGGCATTCTCATTGTATACGTTCAAAGATTGTCATAATTAATCATGGACTGTATATGCTGCCAATTTAGGGTTCAACAGTGTCGATGATAAAATGCGAAAGATGGTTAAAAAGTCTTCATACCTCCAATAATTGTTGGTCACCAATTACATTTAAATTTGCAATTTGGTTGACTGTATGTACATGAGAGTGTGTGTGGGGGCGGGTGGGTACGGTTAAATTCAATAATTATATCATTTCGCGGCTCAATCCTATGGCACCATTGCATGGTAAATCACCATAACGTACGGAGTCCTTTTTTTATATTAATCCGTGAGCAATCAATGCTTCCTGGATGAGACTTTTGCACCGTTTAATTAACGAACAAAACTTCTTTAAAACGTAGTGCCTGCGTTTGTCTACATACATTTTTTTATTGTTTGCGGTGAAAAAAGTAAGTAATGTATTTGGTAATATATTAAAATGTGTTTTTTTATTATAAGATATATTAAAAAATTAAGTTTGAAATGTAGTTTTTAAAAAGTAAATTTTTATATATTTTTCTAATTAAGTTTCGTAAAACTCTATTTATTTTTGTGTTTCAAAAATATTTTTTAAAAAAAATTTAATTTTTATACTTGATTTGTTTTAAAAATATTTTTTTAAAAAAATTTAATTTTTATACTTAATATTAATTTTTTTATGTTTTTAAATCATTTTGATGTACTGATATCAAAAATAATTTTTAAAAAATAAAAAAATATTTTGATGCATCTTCAAGTAAAAAGCATTTTTAAAAGCAACCACAACTACACAATTACCAAACATTTTATACATATTTTTTTATTGTATATAAACCTTAACTATAATTTTATCAAATATATATCTAAATCCAACTAACTATATTTAATTAAACCTACACAATTACCAAACATTTTATATATATTTTTTACTGTATATAAACCTCAATTATAATTTTTATCAAATATGTATCTAAATCTAACTAATCTTATTTAACTAAACTTTTTAAAATTTATTTTTTAAAAATTATAACCGTAAAAGTTACCTAGAAAACAAATCTTTTTAAAATTTATTTTTTAAAATTATAACAACCGCAAAAGTTATCTAGAAAACAAACACACTCCAAAAAATTTATTATTTTTAATGAATCACGGTTCTCCTCCAAAACATTATCCATGCTGTAATTCTCCCTCTTATTTTAAATAGTAATCACTTGTACCCTTGATTTGCCTCCTCAAAGTTAAGTTTTTAGTGCTGCCTGTCGTAGAAAACCTCTTTTCTAATTAACCATACGAACATTTGAAATTCTTTCTAACTCACAGACAGACAGTTCATCTGCTCATTCTTAAAATGAAATGAAAAGGGAAGAGAAGGAAAAGGAAATATATACATGTCTTTAACCCCTTCCTTTTGCAATTGGTTATATAGCCTATGCATGAAGTTTTTTGGTTTTGGTTTTCACTTACAAGCATTTTCACTTTTATCATTGACTATCATGCATCCCCAATTATGTGTTTTTACTTTCTTTCATTTTTTGAAAAACTCACCATGCATTAATTGTATGATTGATAGAGCCTTTTCTCGCATGGCCGGTTCGATCTCGGTCCCTAACTGATCAAGTCTTTCCTTGTCTTGTAAGTTGAAGTTCTTAATGTTGGGCACTATCTATTGAAGCATGAACAGTTCCAAATCCATTTTTTATTATTCATTATATAGAAGATAACCGTAGCTTTTATCGTCATTTCAATTTAATGCCAGGAGAGGATTTCTTTTGAGTTAAGCATGTAGATTATTTTACTCCAGGTGGTATAATTATTCATTTGAGAATCCATCTCTATTTCCCCTTTGTATATTTCACCAGCAGTTTGATCCCTCGATTGTTGTTACAAGTCTGACAACATATTTTCAGTTACTCATTCAAGATGCATGTCGGATATCTTAAACACAGAACAAAGACTGCAGTCACTGATCAAAAACTGCTCAAATGAATCTTGAACTAATAATATTGTGTGTTAATGCAGTAATTATTTTGACTATGAAAGTACTTAAAGAAAATCGGAAACAAAAACTATACAAGCAGTTGCATTTTTGGATATGAGAAATATATATGAAATGTCAATTTAATGTTAAAATTATGTCTGAAGATAGATGATGATTGATGAATTAATTAGTTTCGCAGTGCATAGATTTAAGCGGAAACATCAATTCTAAGTTATATCAGACCCCACGAGGTCACCATCTATTCTAATTATGATTATTTTTATGGAGTAATGATATTGTATGCTGTTAAGGAATGGTTAATTGAAGAGAAACGGAACAAAACCTCATGTTTCTTACTATAATCACAAGCTGTAGGTTAAGTGGAATGATTTTTTGGACACTTCTTAGTGCCAAGACCTCATCAGCCACAAGAGGTTTGAAAGTACCTCTGATCTGCCACCACCCACACCACAACACCTGCGCCAAATGGCTCCTAATGAGAATAAAGCCTTGGCTGCTTCGAGATTGCACTTAAGGAAACCATCCAACAGCTTGTTCCATACCTGACGTAATTCTGCTCCGGTGCCATGCGACAGTGACGGATGAGGAATGTACTGCCTTCTATTGATCAAGGAAATCGAGCCCTAAACTTGTTACTCTACTGCTAGACAAGCTGATGGAGTTCCATAGTCTATCTTTGCGGTGCCTCCATGCTACTGTGGTTATCTTGGTGAACAACTCCCCATCAGTTGCCTGCAACTGCATAAACATCCAGTTCCTGAGTCCTTGCATCACCGTTATGCATGGTAGGCTGGAGTTCACCAACAACCTTGAATTAATGAACGGGCATTGAAGTAATATATGATTAACGGTTTCCTCCTCAAGACCGCAAAGTATACACCTACGTACTATCTTCAATCTCCAACACTCTCTGTTATAGGCCGGCAACACTCTCTGTAATAGTCCGGCACGAGTAGGTAGACTATCATGACAAGCCCTCCAAATGAAATGTTGGAAGAATATTAATACTTGTGGTACGTGTTAATGGATAGCAAAATACTAAGCAAATTTTTTTAAAAAAAAATAGAGAGTAAGCAAATCTTATTGTATGTTTTCTCTCATGTATTATTTTTTATATATTTTTATTTATGTTTATTATCACAAGTTTATTTATAAATCTTAAGTACTGGACAAATAAAAACTTAAACTACTCAAAGAAAAATATTATCTGAATAGTAAATATATTTTGCTAATTTAACACCAATTGATTATTTTTTAACCAGTTGATCAATTTATTTCATTAATTCAACTGGTTAAATAATAAATATATTTTACTGATTTAATCAGTTGGCTGATCCATTTAATTTAACTAATTTATCGATTGAGATTGATTCCTCTGTTTTCCAAAAATAAAAAAATCCAATTTACTTTCAACATGAAATACTTTATTTTTGGAGGGCTTTTGAGTTCCATGGTCTCCTCCAAGTACCCTTCACAGGATTAACTACTTCCAAGGCTACTCGGTAACCTGTCTTTGCCGAATACATATCTAGTGAAATAGAATAAGAAAAAGTAATCCAAGCAAGTCATTCTGGTTGTCAATGGGCAACAATGGAGGGGGGAAGAAAGTAAGAAAAAAAAAACGACCCGAATTTTCAAGGATAGGCATTAAAACAGGCCGTTTAGCAAATCACTAGCAAAAAACAAAAGGTAAATTAAGTACTACTACTTCTTCACTCCTTGCACGTCAAAATAATCTCTCTCCCCGCGCAAATTCCGTTAATTCCTCAACATCCATAGCAGTCATGTTCATAGCTGATAATAATGAGCAGCCACTACCTAGGCTATTCTATTAGGCGCCTGATCCGTAGCGTCTGCCCTCGGAGGCTTCACTTCCATTAACAACAAGAAAGAAAATCAAGCCTCCAACTTCTTCTTACGTAGCGTGTAATTTGGGCCCTGTTATATTATTTAAGCCTAGACCAGGCCCGGCCCATAAAAACTCTCTACAGACCTCCATCCTCAATCATGTTTATAGCCGTTACTAGCCCCCCCAAAACAGAAGCCATCATCAACCATAATTTAAGCTGTTAAGCACTCAATCAGTAACCTCCATCCACTATAGGAATTAGGAGTGTGTGTGTGTGTGTGTGTCTATATATATATATATATATATATATATATGATAACACCCCCCCTTGTTCTCCTCCATCTCCTTTTTCATAATTCGGCAAAGGAAAGCAAGCAAGAAAATCAAAACTCAATAGTCCTCCCGCCAAAAACAAAACGCTCAGAATGAAAGCTTATCAAACACCATCAAAAAAAGAACACTACGCTCGAACTTCTTCTGATCGCATATGCAAGGATTCTCTGTTGAAGAAGCCTCTAAAGGTTCATCAATTAATTTAACTCCAAACCCTAACTTCTCTCTCTGTTTTTTTTGTTTTCAAATTCAAATTTCCTTTTGATAATCTCTTACCAGTCGTGTCACTTGTGTAGAATGCCAAGAAAAGCTTGGACGGTGCGTTTATCTCGGCTACTCAAGGTGTTTCTCCGGAAATCAGCAAGGAATCGAGTGATTTATCTCCGGTTTCGGAGATCTCTGATGCTAATCATTGTTGCCAAACAGCATCGGTAAATTTCTCCTCGTTTCATTCAAATCGTGTATTCCCTCTCTGTTTTTTTTTTGTCGTTTTGATTCTTTATTTAAGCTCTTCTTCTCTATATTCATGTGCCTTTACATAATTTTAGATTGATAAGTTTTGATTATTTAGGTTTTTGTTGATGCGTTTGATTTTGTTTCAATTTCGTGCCTTGATTTTTATTTTTTTGCCTCTTTCGTGAATATGATCCTCATCTTGGAAGGATTTTTACTCCCCCTAATCTGCGTGTTTTTAAATTGTGTTCCTCTTTTCTAATTATAGGTGTGTGTCCGTGTATATATTTTCCCAAACCACGAGCGTGTTTCTGTTTTTTCCGTTGCTTGTCTGGCACCATTCTAATTGTGCATTTCATTTTACGTCAGCTTTTCCCGCATGCATAATCATTGTCGTGGAGTAATATTTTTCTAATTTCCGTTGATTTTCTTTTAGATAATCCATATAAATGTCATTTAACATTTCATTTTCAGTTTGATATTTTTTTGGGGTAAGAAAAAATGGCGGTTGTGAAGTGATTCGCAAATCTTTTGATGATATTTTATGTGTTTGATACATGTGATATTTAAGCACTTGTGCTTCTTCTTGTTTTTTTTTATCTTTTTAATTAGCTATATTTTTTATGTTTCATGTTTGGTTTATTTGGATCAATATGTTTCCCCGGTTTCAGATCTCCGTGTTAGCTTTAAATCCAGTTGTTTCAGCTTCAACAGAAATATCCTCTCTCCCAGATATTACCCCAAATTCAAACACCATCACCATCACTGATGATTCGGGCAGTATTTCTACGGATTGTTATGGTGTTAACAAACAATGCAGCTCGAAGATCGGTCAAGTGGAGGGACTGGAGGCAGATATTGTGGTGAATCTTCTCAAACAAGCTCGAATTGAGGTTTCGAATGCAGATGTTCAATCAAAGAAGCTTCTGGATGCATTGATTAAGGTTGTCATAGATGACTTTTACACTCTAACGGGAGAGAAAGACTTGACAAATTGTTTTGTTTGGATAAAAGGGCGTGTCGTATGTTTGTGTTTGTTGATTTGGAGCTTTGCGGTGTCTGGGTTCCTCTTGCTTGATCTGGGATTGGGTAGCTCCGGTGGTGGACCGCCGCCTACTTAAACTATTTAGAGGAAAGGGTATGAGTTTTGTTTGGCGGGTTTAGTTTTGTTCATTTATGATATGCCATTGAACTTCTTTGACTGACCTTACAATTGTTTGTTACAGAGTAGAGGATCAAGCTAATTGGAACCTGTGACTGTAAGGTATACAGTCTTGTTTTGAATGGTTGTATCACTGTGAATGTCTTCGATTCAGAATATGATGGAATAAGGTTCTTTCTCGGATTCAAAGTTATCACTTGTAAATTTTGGAAGGAATGCCTCTTCATCTCTTCCCTTTCAAGGTTATCACTTGTAGATTTCTGGATCACTCACGCCATTTATTTTTCCTGGAGAGCGTTTCTTTTAATGCAAAATCTCCTTGACACTACTGCTGCCAGAGCTCCGTTTGGAGACATGTAATCAAAATAACTTGGCTATCAATGCCAAGCCCCTTGTCTCTCATTTTCTTCTGCTCTTGCTACTTATTATCCTCTGCAGTTGCTTCGGCCAGTGAAATGAGTCTAAAACTCATTATATCACTTCCTTTTAGATGGTATGCTGGCAGGCACTCCTGTCGTGGTTCTATTTCTACCACGTCAATTCCTTAAAATGATAGGTGCATGACTTTTTTCTTATGGTATAGGTGCTCTGTTCATCTACTCCGCGTAAATAGTGAGCCATTGCCGATGACCGATGTTATTTTGATTTGCTTGGGCCTAGTTGATTGCCCGTAGCTCGATGATGTTGAAAATCAACGTCATTAGGTACTGCCCTCTTCCGTCCTGATGCCGATATATCAATTTACAAACACGATTCTAATTTGAGATTCCTGTTTCCACTTTTTCCTGGTTTGCCATCTCGTCTCTCCGCCCTGAGCTTGACAGCCACGTTAGTTTTTTTTCCATCTAGTAATAATTTGAGGAAGCCCAGCCAAGCCAGTAGGTGGCATGACTGATGTTGCTTGGTGTCCATGAATGATCCATTCCTAATGCCAAACGATAAAAGCATTTCTTGTGCGGAAACCAACCTAAAAAAATAGTTACAATCAAATTCTATATTACGTCTACCACTAAATATGGAAGCATTTAAATACGTAAACCTCGTATAATTAGTCCTCGCTAATACATAGGACTCCTCTTAGCGCAAAATTCTAGCAAATCCGCGAGCATGTCCCATCATCGTGTAGAACAATTTCAATCTCCCAGCTGATTTTGTCGAGTGAATACGCTTTTGTCATCTAGTCAACTTCCAATCAGACTATCCACTTTGGAAGAACGTGGTTTCCAACCAAGGGTTGATAATGATATTAGTCAGCGGTGGAGGGATTCATCTTTAAGGCCTTGTAGATTTTACTTCTAGGAGGCGGCAACGATCTTGACATCGGCAATTGTCTATAGGAACACAGAACAAACAAATTTACTTTTGAGGTTACCAGCTACGCGGACAGTCCGAGGAATGATAGCAAGCAACCATTGGATGTGTCAGTAATCACTGTTAATATATGCATGATCTTTGGCCACTCGTAAAGTTTTCTTGTTGGAAGGAAACGAGGAAGAAATAAATGGAGGGGCCTCTGTGAGTTCAAGTAAGACAAAATAAGAAAGTAAGTTCATATAGCTAATCAGCATGCCGTCCAAGGAAAGTCTTAGGATGTAACTTGTCGCGAGGAAATCTCACTGCTAGTTGAATGACTCCGGATCGAGAGAACAGCATGGAGTACATCGGTCAACCTTTGCAAGTCTGAAGATTATATTATTTCACAGAATAAAAGGTAGGGAGGGACACAATTGTAATTTGGTTCACCGTGGTAGCATTGAATTGCACCAAGACAACACCATCACAAGTTTTCAAAGCTTAATTTGAATTATTTTCTGCTTCTTAGCATAATAATTAATTTATTAAATATTAAAGGATGTGGCAAAATTACAGGAGTTACGCTTACAAAACTGAATTATATTGTGTTTTTTATTTTATTTTTTAATAATATCTTATTTTAAAATTTTTATTTTTATTTTTTTTTATTTTTTTTTCATGGCTGCATATCAGTCTCGTAAATTTATTTTATTTTTTAATAATATCTTATTTTAAAAATTTTATTTTATAATTTTTTTATTTTTTTCTTCATGGCTATATATCAGTCTCGTAAATTTATTTTATTTTTATAAATTTTAATATTTAATATTAGATTTGTTGGAGTTTTTTTATTTATTTTTTATGGATTTATTCACATTTCATGACATAAGTTATAGATTTAATATTAGATTTGTTGGAGTTTTTTTTTTATGAATTTATTCACGTTTCATGACATAAGTCACACGGTAATTTGAGATGACTTGGATTATTTTTTTATTTTTTAATTAATTTTTTTATTTTATCCCTCAATGTTATGTTGGTTAAATATTGAGATTTATTTTTTTAATTTATTTTTTATAGAGTTTTTTCAATTTCATGATCTGGATCATAGATCTAACGGGTTGACACGGGTTGACTTTATTTATTTTTTTCAGGTTCTTTTTTCATTGAATATCTTTTTAATAGAATTTGTAATTTATTTTATTTTTTTATAAAATTATTTTGATCTCGTGATATAGGCTATGATTGTGTCAAATTGAGCCAAGTTTGGGGCCTTTTTTAATCGATTTTTTTTAATTTCACCTTTAAAGAATCCAATTTTTTTTATAAAATAGTTTTTTTTTAATTTTATCTTTAATATTATGTTGTTTGATGACTGACCTTTATTTTTTTAAAAAAATTGCTTTGTGTGGAGATATAGTCTTGTGGATTTTTACTTTTTATAAAGTTATATTGATCTTATTACACGAGTTACGAGTTTAAAATATTAGTTTAAATTGATTTAAGTTGTTTACTTTAATAGTCTTGTGGATTTTTACTTTTTATAAAATTATATTGATCTTATTACACGAGTTATGAGTTTAAAATATTAGTCTAAATTGATTTAAGTTGTTTACTTTGTTTATTTTTTATTTTATTGTTAAGCATTGGGTTCATCAAGGATTAGATTTCATGATTTTTTTTATTTTTTGTAATATTTTCACAATTCAACCTTAAATTTATTTTTTATTTTATTGTTAAGCATTGGCTTCATTAAGGATTAGATTTCATGATTTTTTTATTTTTTGTAATATTTTCATAATTCAACCTTAAATTAATTAGAAATTAAAATTTATAATTTATTTTAACATGATTTTTATAAAATCACCACGATTTCATTACCTGAATTATAAAATTGACAAGTTAACATAATATATCATTAACTTAATAGCTGAAAAAATATATATTTTAATACATTATCATATTAATATTTAAAAAATATTTCATCCAATATACATTATAATTCAAGTTCATAATTATTGTCATCTTACCAAAAAAAAAAAACATGCTAGCAAAGCTTTAATATTTTTACAGATAAAAAAAATTAATTTCACAGTAAATAATTGAGTTATTTTTCTATAAAAAAAAGTACAAGATGTTTTATAAAAAAAAATATGGTAAGTAAATATAAAAGATATATATGGATTAGTAAAATTTACAAACAATTATCGTTTTAAAACAATGATTGAACCATTATATGTATTTTTATATTTTATATCATATTTTGACGGGATAATTACTAAAACATCTCACAAGATTTGATCGATTTTATATTTTATATCATATTTTGACGGGATAATTACTAAAAAATCTCACAAGATTTGATCGATTTTTTTTTTTTTGTATTTTAAAAAATTACACTTATATTATGTTCAAACAAAAACTTAAAAAAAATCAAAAAAATAAAGAAACGAATCCTATCCACACTCAACTCTCTCTATTTTGACTCGGTGTTTCCATCTCAAAATTCACAGTCTCTCTCGTCAAACCTGGAAATATGAATCTTAAACTGATAAATGAATCCCACATCAAACTCCCAAAGTTCTCGCTGGACCCTCGAGTTCTTACCACTCAAGCCCTCAACAAAAGGGCATTTAAGTAGCAAATGAGAAGAAAAGTGTAGATCTCGAGGGCCAAAAGAAAAGGCAATAGAGGAAGCAGCAGAGAGAGGGAGAGGAGAGTCAGTGAATGTTGAAGTGGAGACAAATTTTGCGAGAGAAAGACAGGGTGGTGGGTTTAGAAGAGGAGGAGAAAAGGCAGGAGAGGTAAAAGAGATGTGTCAGTGATTCAAGGATTAAGTTGAAGATAAGTAGACCAACAAGGGATTACGAGGTTCATTTTGAGAGTAAGACTGGTGCTTCAGATACAGAGTGTGAGGACTCGATCAATGGCATGGTCGTATCTTTTAGGCAGACAAAAACTTCGAGAGAACGAAGGTTGACAAAGATACGAGAGGTTTTAACTTTTAAGGTTATTCGGTTTTAAGAGTTCCACTTCCATCCCTCTATTTTAAAATTGCGAAGGCCTGGGATTTGTTTCAGGAAAAAAAAAAGGAGATCAAACTCTTGTATTCGTCCTGAAATTCTTGAGCTTGCAAGAACTATAGTCGGATGGTGTGGTGGTTTGCCCCTTACACTAGAACTATAGTCGGATGCTGTAGATGGAATATGGTTTGCATTATGCAAGTGAAGTGTTTGATAAAAGGTCTAAAAGGGATGAAATATTGATTACCAAGTCATTTATTTTTTTTATGATAAAGATATACTAGTATTACAAGGCTTTTTAAATATTGAACGAACAATAATAACAGGTCCTGTAAATAATTAAATATTTTTTTTAAAAAAAATATAAAATGTTAATGTGTATAAAATTCAAGATATAAAATATAATTTCTGAAACTAAAGAAAAAATAAAAACATGATCAATCTTCAGAAGATTTTATTTTTTGGAACTTCATTCATGTCTACAATCCTGACGCTCATCACATCTTTAACGAAAGTGGTTCGAAAGAATCTCAGATAAAGACACCTCATAAATAATTTGACAATTAGATCATAAGTTAATTGGACAATTAGTCCTTTTCTTTTCAGTCTTCACGAGGAGACAACGAGGCATCTAATTTGACAATTTGATCGTAAGTTAATTGGAGGAGCTGGAGGCCCAGTGGTTACAACTGGACTTTCACACATGGCCGTGCCTTCACTTGATTTCGGGCGGTGAGCTCTTTATTTTATTTTCAGTGGCGGTTTCATGACAGGCGTCCTGTTGTTTCAGGATCCAAGAGATGAAGAAGAGGGCCACTCTTGAGGGTCGGGCAAGGGTGTGAGTGGCGATGATTTGGTGGCAATCAATGAAAGTTTTATTAGTTTATAGATGATGGTGAAGCTTCTTTTATCTAGCTGTACTTAAAGGCAAAGAAATGGGTGTAATCCACCACCTTTGCTACTTGAAAAGTTTGTGGAATAGGAATAAATTATATATTTCTATAGAGCAAATTGTACTTAAAGAAATGGTTAAGTATAATCAAAAAGAAAATTCAAGTTATTGGAGCGAGCCTTTGTGATAATCATTCGACGTGTCCCTTCCATCCATCCACTGGCATCTCCTGCTGGTATCCTGTCCTGTCATCGAGCAAGGGCATATTCGTGGTCCTGTGAAAATGGGTGAAATGGTTATGGTCTCTCGACTGTAGCGTTAAACAATGGATGGTCCTGAGTCCTGACCCAGGTTTTAGGAATATATATATATATATATAAACATCTTAATTATTTTCTGCTATCGCAGTGAAATTATCGATGGTGCCTCTTAAGCTCCTTGACTTGGGCTGGTGAGAGCTAAACTCTCAAGTGAAAAAGGTACATTTGGTAACCTAATCTCACAATATATGCCAGTTACGTTGAAAACCTTTTTGTTATCATCTCTGCTTTTGCTCCGTCGTTTCAAGATAGCTACCAGCAAAAGATAACCTATATTTTATTCGCAACAAAACACATTATTATTATTATGTATCTATGCATGCGTGAATGAACAAGAAACTAATTCAGATAGATTTTGGATTCCATCACCAAAGCATGTCGGGCAATGTATTTGAATGTGATTTGATATTGAAAATACATCAAGATCTTGATACTTTTGCCCAGCAAAATGTCAACTGTCAAGCACGTTAGGGACGCATCGGATCACAAATTTACAGCACACACAGGTGGGCGATTCTCTGTCAGCAAACCTTCTGCATTTATGCGATCCTTTTAGTTCGAATCGGTGATCTTTCACCATCATCAACTACATACATCTGATCTGGTAATTAATGGGAATTCCACAAGCAATAATTACCTCACTTTTATGGTGCTGTTTATTGCTATATCCTTTTTGGTGCTAGATGTTTTATTGTGTCTCATACGAAGGAGGCAGTCTCTCTGGCACGCCATGATGCATAACAATATTTTAAATTCTCAGGAAGGTATTTTCGAGGTTTTCGTTTCCCACTGCGTATGTGCTCAAGGGGGGTCGACAGACAGACACATGGTACCATGATTTTTGGTGAGAACGAGGATTAGTTTCATGATTAGCATTCTGGGATAAATTAAACAATCCATCATGATACAAGGATCCAGACATTGTTTTCTTTATGCCAAGCTCGTCGTGGCAATTCTTGCTATTCCGGCTCAAAACCAACCTGTTTTTGGATGGGAGGTTAACCTGATCATTTCTACTGTGAAGACAAGCTAAATCTGCTGGTGGTTCTTAGGAGCGAGTGGCTATTGACAGGAAAGCCCATCGCTTGGCTTGACATGTGCCTGTTATTTTCATCACTGATACATGATGCAAGGTCGGGGAATCATCAAGCACTCTATTATTGCAGGGCAGCAATGCCGAAACTGGAGATCATATAAAGGTCTGTCCAGTTCTACAACTCTTTGGACGATTCTGTGCATAAACCCAGAGAGTGTCAATAGAAAGGAAAGCAATTGCTGTGATAAAATACATAAGAACCCATCATGGATCCCTTCAAATAAAAATCTTTTCTGCAGAAAAAGCTGGGGAGGTGGGTGCTGGAAATGTGGAGCATAACTGTCCCACACCTCACCAAGGAGCAAAATTCCAAACCTCCTCCAACAAATACAAAACAAAGGGGAGAAAGAGCAAAGTGCCAGAGGAACAACCCACATTGCACATGCATTCTTTTCATCGTTTACGAGTTCCTTTTCTGGATCATCACCTCCATTAATCATTGCACGGAATGAAAACCAATATTTTTTTACGAGGGACCCATGCTCTAGTCAGATTAGTGGAAGCCAACATGCACCCAATCATTCATTGAAACATTATCAGCCCATGCTATTTTACAACTGGTTCTCTGCTTCTCTGTATTCTGCAACCGTTCCCAACATCCAATATCTGGGTTTGAAATTGTTAACTAGTCAACTTCATAACTCCATTTTATTGGTGGTGAACGGGGTTCTCATTATAGAAATCCTCCTTCTTCTTTCAATTATATTTCGAAATTGGAAAAAATAAATTAAAATCTTGTGACCGCATTGTATTCGTGGAATATAAAACTGTCCTAAGGAGTTTGTTATTGATTTTAATTTAATTAAAAATTATAATATCCGCACCTACCACCTTCTATCCTAATCAATTGTTGACTCACGATATATTTTGATTTTAACTAAAATGATGTTAAATCTTAAAAAAATTTCTCTTATATATACTGAATATCTTTCTTCATGTATAGTATTTGAAGAAAAGTTATGTTTCAAATGGCATTTTATGAAAATTAATTTTTTATAAATATTATTTTAATATATTTTTAAATAAAAAATATTTTAAAAAAACAACCACTCCACTGGAAGAACCCAACCCACAGGACAGCACCCTAAATTTTGGCAGCACTCCCATGTATTGCGGCACATGGGGGGCACTGCCATGAATTGCAATTGGGGTGACAAAAATAGAAAAGGACAAGAAAATGGAGCCAGTATTGGAAATATGATGTGGGTGCCATAAAGTTCGTTAAATATTGTACAATTTCACAATACGAGAAGGGCAATTTCGTCATCCAAGAAGAATGTAAAGCAGCAGCGCCCTATTTCGCTTCCCCCACGACTTTGTCCTGGGAAACAAAGAGGCAGGTTATAGGACGGAGGGTCAGGGTGGTCTAGGGGCTGGACCATGCACAATAATAGACCTAAAGTAGGGGTAATGGGCCAATATTGTAAAATCCTTAGACAGGCCGAAAAGATAGAAGGGCCCCCCCGCCCCCGTCAAAACTGAAGAAGAAAAGCATCATTAATCAATGTGGGTTTTTCACTTTTAATTAAATGAAACGCGTACTGTGCTGCCTTTTATTTCTTTATTCCTTTATAACCCTCTCCACCACCGTTTTCTCTATTTCTCCTTTAACACACACACCCCCTTCCCTCTCTCTGCCTCGCTAAAATTCTCCCTTCTTTCGTAAATAATCGATATATATATTCATCATTGTTAGCTCCATCCTTGCTGTTGTTGAAACCTCAAGATCGATCCCCCCCTCTCTCTGGAAGGTAACAGCCGGTCTTATCCTTAATCTGTTAGTTCCATGATTCTTGCTTGCGTTCACTCTTGAATCGTTCTCTTCTTAACAAACTCAATCTTATCCTAAGCACTTCATTATTGGCATCAAACCCTGTTCTTATTGTTAATTAATCCGTCGCTAATAAAGTCTAATTTCCCCCCTTAATTTTCGTGAATCTGATCCCGGAATTCTCCCTCTTTTCTACATGAATCTAATTTCTTTTGTCCTTTTGAATCAGAAACAGAAAGGAGGGACGAGTTGACAGAAAAACTTGATTTTGATAGACTATATATTATCACCACCAAGACACAACACTGAAAGGATTGGTGATGATGATGACATCATCAACAACAACAACGTCAGTAGCAGCCGTGAATACGAACGCCAACATCAACACGGATCGAACAAGAAGGAAAAAGAAGAAGAAATCCTTGTTGCAACAGCGCCAATCAAAACAGAACCAAAACTCGCAGAGCCACGCCAAATGGAAAACAGAAGCACAACAACAAATCTACTCATCCAAACTTATCCAAGCCTTAAGCCAAGTCAATCTCAACCCCTCATCTTCATCAGCTCCGCGTCAAGGTCGAGCCGTTAGAGAGGTTGCTGATCGAGCTTTAGCTTTTGCTGCTAAAGGTAAAACCAGATGGAGCCGGGCCATTCTGACAAACCGGATCAAACTCAAATTTCGGAAACAGCAACATAAGCGACAGAGACTTGCGTCTTCGTCTTCGTCTTCATCGGGATCTACTGTAGTTACAACTGCGAGGAATATCCGGTCGTCGAGGAAGCATAAAGTGAGTGTTTTGAGGCTGAAAGGGAAGGGTTTGCCGGCTGTTCAAAGAAAAGTTCGTGTTCTTGGCCGATTAGTTCCCGGATGCCGGAAACAACCATTGCCTATTATCTTGGAAGAAGCTACAGATTACATTGCTGCTCTGGAGATGCAAGTTAAAGCCATGTCTGCTATAGCTGAGCTGCTTTCTCGCTCTTCCTCCGGAGCCGGCTCTTCCTTGGAGCCGATGAGCTCCTGATAGGCTCGTAATGACAGATGTCGTGTTCTGTTTTTTTCCCATATATATTTTTTCTTCTAGCTCCGTTAGATACTCGTCTTTCCTCTTTTTTTATTTTTGGAAAAAAACAGTGTTCTAATTTCTTTGTTTTGAATCCTCAAGAAATGTTAATTGATTATAATAACTAGCTAGTGCATTAGAATTCGTCCTCGATAATGCGTGAAGAAAGAGCTGGCAAATGGGATTCTATTTTCCTCCTTGGCTTCAGTAACTAAGGTCAGATTTTTAATTAGGATGTTATGGATTTGGTTAGGGCATTTGAGGTGTAAAATACAACAGTCCTTGTTGCCTCACTGGGTAATTAAGAATAACATGAGTTGTCATGTCCAAATGTAGTCCGTTTAGGCGTATTCCGACCAAACGGTGAAAAATCTGAAAGCAGGTCTTTCTTTTCACTTGTGAATGGAGAGGGATTAGAGCAAATCCCTAGGCCGCCATGGTTGTCTGTGGCCTCAGAAAGTTGGCAACACCTTTTCCCTTTGATATTGTGGATATTTTTTCAAGTGTTTATTAATTATAAATTTTTTATAATTATATTTTTTATTTTTTTCATTTTAAAACATCAAAAAAATTAAACGAAAAAAAAATAATTTTTACACAACTGAAACACGATACCAAATGAGATCTTGAAGATTGCCTCGAGTGGCAATCTATGTTGCATCGAGTCATCTATGTGATTGGGAGGTTAATTTGAGAGTTTTTTTTTTTTTTTATCAAACCAGCACGTTGAATATATATATATATATATATTGAGAGAATTATTTTTCCAAAAATAGCATAGTTTAACGGATATTTTTAGAAGTAGCATGGTTTGCTAACATTTCTAGAAAATTAACAAATGTTGAAGAATTATTTTTGAAAATAGGATAGCTGAACACCAACACTACTTGAAATAGTAGTCACGGCCTCGCAATATATTTTTCTACGCCAAAGCTTTTGAAATAGCAATTGTTATAGTGAATGTTTCAAAACATCTTTGTTTTACAAATTAACAGACCTCAACAAAATTTAACCAGGTATTTTATGAAGATTCTATGATAAAAATAAAAAGGATAATGTGACATGGCAGGAGAGAAATCAAGGTAGAAAAAAATAAAAAAATAATAGTTTATCATAAATACATGAAACTTTGTTTTTAATACAAGATATTGTTAGAAAGATTTTGATAATATAATTCTAACTGCCTTTTGAAAAAACACCAAATGAGATTTTAATTAGCTTTAAAAAACTTAATAAATTATAATCATGTTTGATAGTCTTTTAAAAATCTTTCTAATAATATTAGATGTGTAGAAAATAAAGCTCTAGTATATTTTAAGTGAGCCATTCTTTCTTAATTATTAGATTTTGATCATTAAATCTTTACAAACTTTTTAATTTATTTTTTATGCATGCTAATTAAATTGAGAGGGACATATTTTTTAAGAAAACTATTTTTTCAATAATGATTGCGTTCTATTACTATTTTTAATAGCGATTGTATTCAAATCGTGTTATTTTTAAATATATTTTTGATATGTATTAGAAAATAATATTTTTTTGATATATATTATTTTTCTAAAACTTTTTACGAAACCGTGTTAAAAATCTAAAATGTCATAATTTAACCAGGGGTGCAATTCTCACCTATACAACTTGTGATTTTACGTACAAAAATAAATAATTTTTTTAATACTTAGTTTTTTATTTGATATATCAATTTTTATTTTTATTTAACTTTAGTTTTATTATTTTGATTATTTCATTTGTTATTTTTGTGCATTTTTTTAGACTGATATTAATATTTATTTTTGAATGTGATTACCGGGAAAAAAAAAACAAGTTTTCTGCCTAAAATATTGTTATTCTTTGCCCAACTTAAATAAAAAATATTTTTAACTAATAAAATGGTGGCAATAACAGAGATAAGATATCAAATATGTAAAAATCAACAGACCAAGTCAGAGTTTGTGTAGAGAAGAAATACGAAGTAGGTTGGCACAATAAGCAAAGCATGAAAGAATCGGAGCTCCGAATACGACACCTGCAGTCTAAAGGAGACGCCATGCTTACCCGTTGGTGTTGGATACAAAAACATCTGACTGGGGGACGGTCATGTGACACCTGCACATCAGCTGCGCAACCAACTAGACCATGCTAATTTAAGAATTATTTCTCAAGTTGTGTTAGTTTGGAAAAAGATTTTCTTGATTGCATCATTTTGAAAAGAAAAAAACTTGGATATTTTTTAGAAGTATGGTTGTTATTGTTTTTATGTTAAAAAATATTAAAATAATATTTTTTTATTTTTAAAAATTAATATATCAAAACGATTTAAAATATATAAAATATTAATTTTTAATTAAAAATTTATTTTTTTTTAAATACAGATTAATCCATATTTTAGACAGGCTAAAAATAGCTAGCCATGGTCTTGGAAAGAGGTATTTTGGTAATCCAATTGCCTAATTATCTTAAAGACTAGCACGGTGTGGGTGTGGGTGTTATTTGTCTCGAATATTCAAGGTCACAACCCGAAAATAAAATAGATGGGTAAGCGTCCATGTATTTCCCTTTTTTCGTATTTGAAAGTGAACCGGTAGATAGACGTCATGTTTAAATCTCTCAGTGAATGCGCTATAGGTCACCTGCCCCTTCTAATTATAGTACAGGAATACACAAGACAAGGGAAGGGAAGTGAGGGGGTTCTTTCTCTAGAGAGGGCTAGTGGTGAGGAGGCATGACAGGGTGACACCTGCGTCCAATGCCTTTGACTCCGTAGATTTTGTATTTCATAATTATTACTTTTAAAAAAATTATTTTTTTCTTTACTTCAAATTATTTTTAATATTTTTATATTGTTTTGATAATATTAAAAATATTTTTTAAAAAAATCTCTAATATTCTCCCGAAAATCCCAGAGAAGAACCGCGTATCATTTTCTATGGCAGGCACACGGGTGCTTGTGTTTCATCACTATCAGTTAGGGTAGGGATGTGAGGGGTAGAGAATGAGAGGGCAGAGAGTTCGATGGTTGAAATTTTTTTTAAAGGACCCCCCCCCCAATACAGGACACCCTACCCTACGTTATTTTTGCCTGCACAGGTCTCAGAAAGAGATGATTTTCTCAGACACATGCTTTGCATTCATTTTGTTCAGGCATACAAACAGCCGCGGTACACCTGCACCCATGTGCCGTATTTAAGCCTCCCCTACACTCGCACACTTTTCTCTTCAGGATATCCACAGTTTTTTTTTTTTTTAAAAAAGAAAATTCCCTCTTTTTGCCTTTTGAATTAACCACTGTAAAAGCCAGTCAGTTTGACTGGACAGAGCCCCGTCCCATTTACCATGATTTAACTCTGTTAACTCGTGAGGAACGAGAGGACTTGCTTTTTACAATGCCATCAAGTAATTTTTTGCCTTAGAAAAATAATTAAAACGTTTCTATTCGCATAATTAAATAATATAAATTAATCTTGATTAAAGTTAAGGTGGCTGGAAGTCATGGAAAAAAAACCCATGAAACAAAGATGGGCTGTCACCGTCCCACCACTACTGGGGGGGTGGGGGGCGGCAAGTTGACTCGAAAGATTAAACAATTCTAATTTCTAAGAGAAGAAGCTGCCACACAGGCATTTGCTTTAACGTCATTCGAGTCCTCGGCATCCCTTCAACAGCACATGCTACAATCATGATTTCCAAAAACGAAAACATTTTTTCAAGCAACAAAAACTGGTTTTCCATTTGTTTTGAGTACACTTGTTTTTATATTTTAAGAGTGTATTTAAAAAAATTAATTTTTTAATTTTTTGTTTTAATTTTTTTTTGACGTGTTCATATTAAAAATAAAATTTAAAAAATAAAAAAATATTATTTCAAAATATTTCTAAGCAAGAACTATTTTATAAAATAAAAAATCTTATTATACAAATCAACAAATTTGATACTATTTAGCATTACAATCCAATTATTTTTAAAAAATTAAATTGATTTTTTAAAAGTTTTAAATTAATAATTTCTTAATACTTTTTTATCGTTTGATGTGTTGATATAAAAAATAAAATATATTATTTTAATGTAATTTTAAGTTAAAAATATTTTAAAAAACAACTATTAACATACTCACAAACAAGCTCTTTATTACTAAACTCCATGGATTTTATTGGTCAAGTTATTTAAGAAGTAATTTTAGGAAATATATTCAATGAGATTAACAAAACTCTAAACCTTATGATAAAACACTTTGCAAAAAAACATTGATCATGCTTGTATATTTTAATATGAACTCAGTGTGACAATTTGTTTTTTATTTTAATCTTTAAATATTTTTTCTGAAGCGATTACATTTTTTTTTATGGTAAAGTTAAAGGATAGGTGGTTCAAATTTATCAATAAATGATAAAATTAAAAAGAGGACCAATAAGGCAAAAACACTAAAAATGGGTGGTTGGTTTAGAGTTCTTGCAAACATTTTTGTTATCACTAGGTTAAATAAAGTTTTTATTTTAAAAATTAAAGTTATCAAAAATAACTAGGTATATAATCTATGTTATGATATTAAATATCTTGATTTATATTTATATTTTGATTTTTTGAGTTTAGTCTTTATTTATCATTAATGATATGTGTTTTTATATTTATTGGTATAAATAATTACTAATTTATTTAATTAGATGTATACCTAGATTTTTTAATTTTTTATTGGGAAATTTTTAATGGCAAAAAATACATTAGAAAATCTTACACATTCATTTATTTTTGCTGAAAAATAAAATTAGTCAGCCCACCCGGTGAAGCGCCGGTGAAATAACTAATAACACTATTGTTCATTGCTGTAACCGGAAAGGTTATGCATAAGAAGCATCAAGGATGTTTAGTTTAGTATAGTATAGTTAGAGGGCAAGTTTAATAATTGATTGCTCAGTTTGATTTGTATAGTTTAGAGGGCGAGTTTTCATCATTTTTGAGTGCTTTCGATGGAAAACCATTATCATGATTTTGATTTGAGAGCTGAAGGCTACCTTTAAATTAATAAATCAAAACATTCAAACAATAAACTTAGGGAAGATAAAAAGCCTCTGTCACCCATCAAACTAGCTAGATAACATATTAAATTAATTAATGCACAAAAATCATGCGCAATCTTCAAACTAACGAATCGCCAATAATTGATCTGAGAATCAAATTAAAGGTACACGGGAAGGATGAATTATGCTCAATGCATCAACGAAGATCATTCGACTTTTTAGCTGAGAGATGGCTTTCCATCTCTTGCAAAGAGAGGCACCGCACCCAAACTTGAAATTAATTAATTAATTAAAAAAAAAATTCAAACTCGAGGTGTTAATTTAAAAAGAAAGAAAGAAAAGTCAAATCGATGAATGCCTTTTGTATCGACAACAATTGAAGTCACGAGATCCTTTAAAATTAACAAAGAAGTTAAATAATTCGGGGACGCTTTCAGTAAATGTTCACGATTTAAGATTTCCATTAGAATATCTTAAATTTAAATCTCAAAGCTATCTATATCGCATCCCTCAAGAACAAAGAATCTTGCTGGCCTCACTGTACGAGATCCAATGCAAATACAGGGATGTCTGTAGAAAGTAGCTGCACGGAATCTACAGTGAACTTGCATGCGGCCCGCGGGGTGTGATTCTTGTAAACTTTGCTGCTACTTCACATCAGCATCCCATTTTCAGGGCATTGATATATGTTCATCTCACCATGAACGATTACTAATGATAAATAAAAATATTGGAATTAAATCCAAATAAAGATCACGAGAAATAAATTCTATGAATAGAAATGATCAATTTGCAAAAATAGAACCCTTTTCAACACTGTAAAAAACCGTCCCAACGCAGGAGAGACTGTTCATTTCTGTAGTCTGACTACCACTCGTTAACAAGTTGACCCGTGAAAATTTTCTCATACATAAGGAACTTTCTTGGTTGCAAGACGCAGTTTTTTTTTTTTTACCTTCATGTTGCTCGCAAGAGAGGTGGTTAATTTCTAGACTAGGTAGTAATTAACACTTAATAATAATACCAGTTCCTCTTCCTTTTTATTTTCTCTCGCAAAAATATATTCAACATATCTGCTCGTCACTGCTCGAGTGATCTCGAAAGTGCCTGTGTTATTCAACTATCTGCGTGTATCTCTAAAAAATATTTACCCACAGTGTTGCATTTCAAAAGTTTGATAAAGGCACGTTCGTCTACAGCAAGTAACAGTCATGGTTACAGTCTTATGAAATATTCAACAACAATCTCAGAACGTCGGAAGGAGATACTTACCATCTTTGTAAACAATGTGTCGGGCAAATGTAAAGATCAAACAGAGACACCCATGTAAAAGTATGAAAACGGTACTGTTATTGATGCTAGACCCTACGAAGTCTTGTTGTTGGTACATTCCATCCAATTAAACTTTCCCAGATAGCCCAGGTGAGAAACACAGGCAAAAGATTGCAGAGATTCTAAGACTAGTAGTCTCATATATGCGCCATACCATGCATGGCTAAATACACAGGAGACCTTTTAATTTAACTGCCTTGAAAATTCTCGTCTTTTGATCGTTTTTACACGGGCATGCACCAGCCACCATGTGAATACCAAGCAATGAAAAGGACATAAAATTTAAAGAATTGCACACCTCGCCTAAAGTATTCTGAAAGCACATGGGGGGGTCTGGCGGCCTTGTCCATTGAACTCCAAGAAAACAAAAGGTAAAGAGGTGGAAAAGTAAAAGTTGCAAAAGATAGCTTCGCCATATGGTCTCCACTATCCAGAGACGGAAGAGTTTGTTTGCGATGTGGCACTTTGTTCTTCTTTTATTATTCCACGGCAAAGAACTGTCTTCAGAACAAAATTAATTATAGGCATGATATATCACAGTGAATGAAAAAACTTGGTTGTCTTCCTGTACACACACATGACACGTAACAGAGTATGATACGGGTTTAGGTAAATGATTATTACCATCCTTTTGTCATTTTCTCATTGTTTCCATTCGAATGCATTGTCACGAGTGATCAGCTCCATTCAAAGCCGTTTGATGTTGGGGAAATTATTGCTACCTTACCCACAAGGTACTTTTATTGTAACATTATTACTTTTTTCACATTTTAATATTTAATATTTATTAAAAACTAAGTTTTGTAATTAATTTTAGTTTATCTCATTTTCTTGATTCAATTTATAACTTATGCAAGTTAAAAAAGTTGCACTCAAGATTTTTTTTTTAATTTTTTTAGTATTGAATCAATTTAAAAATTAATCAAAAATAATTGAAAAAACTTTAATACTAATACCAAATATTTTTCTAACTTTTTATTCAAAAAAAAAAATTAATCCGACACACATTATAAACAATATGGGTAAGTAATTTAGTTAATGGTAATTTATTTCAAATTAGTTTAGTCATATTGAAAGTGTAATGCCGGTATTTTTCTTTCGTGGCGTATCATTTTGGAAAGGAATTTCTTTTGTTATTATATTAGCATAAACGTGAACAACTAAGTTTTGTAATTAATTTTAGTTTATATTTTATATTTTAGTTTATCTCATTTTCTTGATTCAGTTTATAACTTATGCAAGTTAAAAAAATTGCACTTAATATTTTTTTTTAATTTTATTTTTCAACATTAAATTAATTTAAAAATTAATAAAAAATAATTGAAAAAATTTAATAATAATACCAAATATTTTTCTAATTTTTTATTCAAAAAAATTAATCCAACTCACAGTATAGATAATATGGGTAAGTAATTTAGTTAATGGTGATTTATTTCAAACTATTTTAGTCATATTGAAATTGTAATGCCGGTATTTTTCTTTCCTGGCGTATCATTTTGGATTTAAATCCATTTTCAGATATGAAAAAGAATTTCTTTTGTTATTATATTAGTATAAACGTGAATTACGTTTTTGAAGGGAATTCTATCCTTTAAAGATGATTCAACCGTTTAAAAACCTATTAAAAAAAAATAAAACCTCTAGTTCTCGCAAGTGAAACTTAGTAGGGAAAAATGACACCATCGGGGTACTTCAAGGCAATAAAATATATAGCTGAAAGGGAAATAAAACGATCAAATTTCCTTCAATTGATTTTAAAAAAATTAATTAAAAAAAAAACAATTTGAAACCATGAATCCAGTTACAATCTCAGTAAAAAATCTTATCGGCCGCGCTCCTCGTTTTACCAAATAGCTTCATCGGATCCAAAAGATGCCAAGCTGTTGCCGTTTTAATTTTATTTTTCAACATTAAATTAATTTAAAAATTAATAAAAAATAATTGAAAAAATTTAATAATAATACCAAATATTTTTCTAATTTTTTATTCAAAAAAATTAATCCAACTCACAGTATAGATAATATGGGTAAGTAATTTAGTTAATGGTGATTTATTTCAAACTATTTTAGTCATATTGAAATTGTAATGCCGGTATTTTTCTTTCCTGGCGTATCATTTTGGATTTAAATCCATTTTCAGATATGAAAAAGAATTTCTTTTGTTATTATATTAGTATAAACGTGAATTACGTTTTTGAAGGGAATTCTATCCTTTAAAGATGATTCAACCGTTTAAAAACCTATTAAAAATAAAAAAAAACCTCTATTTCTCGTAAGTGAAACTTAGTAGGGAAAGATGACACCATCGGGGTACTTCAAGGCAAGAAAATATATAGTTGAAAGGGAAATAAAAAGATCGAATTTCCTTCAATTGATTTTAATTAAAATAAAAATAAAAATAAAACATAACAAAGAATTTTCAAATATCACATGCTCTTCAAATTATTTTTCATTTTAAAATATATATAAATAATATTTTTTTATATCATCACATTAAAACCATAAAAAAAAAATTTTGAAAAACAATTTCAAACAATGAATCCAATTACAATCTCAGTAAAAAATCTTATCGGTTGCGCTCCTCGTTTTACCAAATAGCTTCATTGGATCCAAAAGATGCCAAGCTGTTGCTATGTACAAGCAAGAAAAAATATCAGAGAAGAGGTTAAAAATGAGATGGGACGGGACCTCAGTAAGATGGGGACGTTAGGAATTATTCAATTTCTTTCAAGTGACCTTTTTAACGTGTTAAATCCCACATGAGAAATGACCAAATTTCTTGTAACCTTTAGAGTATAATAAATTAGAGAACAAATAATGGCTAGGGGTGCTATTTCCAGGTTCCATGTGCAATGCATTTATGTGTCCTGGAATAGGGCATGTCATTTTCACTCAATGATTCAACCGTTTAAAAACCTATTAAAAATAAAAAAAAACCTCTATTTCTCGTAAGTGAAACTTAGTAGGGAAAGATGACACCATCGGGGTACTTCAAGGCAAGAAAATATATAGTTGAAAGGGAAATAAAAAGATCGAATTTCCTTCAATTGATTTTAATTAAAATAAAAATAAAAATAAAACATAACAAAGAATTTTCAAATATCACATGCTCTTCAAATTATTTTTCATTTTAAAATATATATAAATAATATTTTTTTATATCATCACATTAAAACCATAAAAAAAAAATTTTGAAAAACAATTTCAAACAATGAATCCAATTACAATCTCAGTAAAAAATCTTATCGGTTGCGCTCCTCGTTTTACCAAATAGCTTCATTGGATCCAAAAGATGCCAAGCTGTTGCTATGTACAAGCAAGAAAAAATATCAGAGAAGAGGTTAAAAATGAGATGGGACGGGACCTCAGTAAGATGGGGACGTTAGGAATTATTCAATTTCTTTCAAGTGACCTTTTTAACGTGTTAAATCCCACATGAGAAATGACCAAATTTCTTGTAACCTTTAGAGTATAATAAATTAGAGAACAAATAATGGCTAGGGGTGCTATTTCCAGGTTCCATGTGCAATGCATTTATGTGTCCTGGAATAGGGCATGTCGTTTTCACTCAAAGACAGAGAAAAACGGAGAGACAGAAATAATGAAATGCCGAGGCATGCGTACACGAGGGCCAACAAATTATGTTAAATTCCATCCATCTCAGTGGAGTCTTGACATGCCAATTTGAGGGCCAATATGTGTAGAAAGAACTGGCATCGAATATCTTTGATACATTTAATCTGCCGGCTCAGGAACCAAGCTAGAAGATGCTTGATACATTTAACATTCTTTTCGACCGCTGAGATTCAATGAACAGTATGAAAATCTCAGGGGGAATGTATTATTGTTATACATAATTTGGGGACTGGCTTGGTGACGTTCTCGGCTAACCTCTAGATCACCCATGCAAATCATTTTTTTCAACGAGGGTAAAAAACTGATGTTATTTTTTTTTCTTTAATTATCAAGAGATCATGGTGAAGTTGGATCGATTAGATTGACTGAGCTTAATTCCATTATCTTCTTGGTTAATTTAATAATAGATCATACTTAGGTTATTTAGATCCCGAATGAAGTTATTTAGATCCGAATCACCAAGTTTTCATACTTGATTTTTTTTATTTTTTATTTTAGGTTTTTAAGTGTCTTTGTTGGATGGTATTGCATTTCAAGGATTTGAGAGGAAAATCAGAAAAAATAAAATATAAATATGAACAAAAATGAGTCTTTTGTTGTTTATTTAGCATCAAAATGCAAAATTGAAACTTTTCAAAGATAACGGGATAGCAGTGGAGAGTTCTTAAATACAGGATAGGAACGAAAACTATAATTTATTCTATTTTGAAACGCAACTGTCTCAATAAACCAAAAGCACTGTAATTTTCCTGTGAAACAAACTTCTTTGGTTTACGAGCATAGCACAGATTTTAATTTTTTTTAAATGGTCGTGTTATTAATTATCTTATAAATCTTATTACAGTAAAACTAAGGGTTTGTTTGGACTACGGTCATGGATGCACTAAAAATGCTTAAAAAATGGGGGGAAAACCATGATTTCATTTCAACTATTTGAGGTTAATTCTTGAGGTTTTTTAGGACATTGAAATGACACGAAAACAATATTAAAACCGATATTTCAAGCCCAAAAAATACTGAAACATCAGGTAAAGTGTCATTTCACATCCTTTCAGAGCTTTTAAAAAATACTTTTCTGAAATTATGTTTTTCAGGTGAAGATTGCATATGTTAAAGTTTTATGAAGATCTTACCAAAGACACCTGTTAGGGGGGTATTAAAAACATATTTCTTTACAAAATTAGCTCGTTGTTGTAATTACATAACACAGTTAGGTAAGAAGATAATTTTTTTATTTATCAAATTAATTTCACCTTTCTCCTGCTTTCCTTCCCTTACATCTCTCACCTTCTCCATCCACTCCCCTCTCCCTCTCCATCCTCCATCTTATTTGCCATCACAACAACAACCATCAAGTAAAATCAAATAAGAAAATAACGAGAGAGAAAAGAGAAAGAAATTATTGATTCCTCAATACCGGCTACTAATGGCAGGACCGCAGTTAAATGAAACTTCCCATCTTCAAGAAATCACTGATACCAAACTTGGATCCAAACTTCGCTTAATTTTGGTGTTTTAAGACTTAAAAATCTTGAGTCTTAAGAGTTAAAATATATAATTTTTATATTTGATTCGAGTTTTATTTTTTTAAAACACTGCAGTATTGTTTGACGGATGAATATGCTCAATTAATGATTATTATTAGTAGTTTTGAGGCCAGAAAGGTGGTGTTTTGGCCTTGAACAGTAACAATGAGAGGAATTAATAAGAAGGGTGCTGGATTTTTAGCAAAGTTGTGTCCAGTCTTTATAATTTAACAAAAACTGTAATTAAGCTTTACAATTTCACAATACTGTAATTGAACTCTTATATTTTAAATGATGTTCATTAACTTCTACATTAGCTAATAGTTATCTGGGCATTATAGTTAAAGGGTGTCTTGAACAATAATATTAAAACTAATAAATATATATATATATATATATATATATATATATATGCCATTTAACTGTCAAGGGTTTATTAAATAATTTCTCGTAATAAAGAGATTAATTAATTTGTTTTAATAAATTAGAGGAACTAATTTATAATTAACTCCTATTTTTAACAAGGTAAGTCTCGCCAATGCAGTGCATATTCCAAAGGTTAATGGATGCCCAGTGATCGGATGCAAGTCAAATAGCCATATACTGCTGGAAGAAACTAAACAATATCACAATAATGCAATGCAGGCTCTTCCCACGGCTTGCATGCCTCTGGCGATGGAGGCTTAATTAGTAGATTTCCGCTCAGGTTGCAAGGCTCCCGAGTAGTGCACTATTGAGCTCCCTGCGATATAATTATTGGGTGATTAATTATCATCGTGGGAAAAATCGTGTTTAATGTAGGTTTGGACTCTAATTCTATAAAGCCTTTGATTAGGCCCAGATTCATAATAGCAACACCCAAACCACGACCAAATATCTTGAAATTTTTTATTTTTTTTATTTTTTATTTTTTATTTACGTGGGGTATCTGGGTCAGCTTGTGCGTACCACAACTAATCCTCACGGCCTACTGAATACCCTACAAACCCAGTAAGCATGTAAGACATCACGAGGGTGACAGACGTGCACGCCAGGGCTCGAACTCAGATACAATGGAAGGAGACAAGCCCTTTCCACTGCTAGACCAAACACTAGTTTACGAAATTTTTTACTTTTGCTTGAGTTGGAGGACAACAAAATATAGAATATCTATTTAAAATGGGTTTTATCTCGGTGGATGTTTATTTAGACGATAGCTTCTATTTTTAAAGTTTATAGTGTAAATATTAAGTTTGATAATATAAAAATTTAACTGTTTTTTATATGAAATGTATATATATTTTTTACAAAACATTGTTTTATGAGAAATATTTTTTTCTTCCATATGCAACTAGGTGAATAACTACTCATATTTAAAAAAAAATATTATTTTTTATTTGAAAAATTATTATTTAATATTATTTAATAATACTACATAAATTAGAAGAAGATTACTTGATGGCGTAACATTTATAGAATTTGATCGCAAGCCCAATTATGTTCTTGCGGGTTTGATCTAGTTAAAAAAATCAATTTTTATTTTTATTTGTAATTATGTTTTATTCAAAAAATTATAAGAAGATCGTTTGATGACGTAATAAAAAATTCAGTTTTTGTTGTTGCGTGTTTAAAAACCATAGAAAATATAGTTCTTATTTGATAGATTTCATACGTGATAAAATTACACATAATAGTTTAATGGAATAATAAAAAAATATTTGATATCAATATTATTTATTTCATGATGTGATAACAGTAGTTAAATCTATAATATTTAAAATTAAAAATCATTAATATTAATACATATATTTTTTAATTATCTTATAACTTCAATTGGAAAAACATTATTTTAATCAAACACATTAAACTACTTTTTATTTAACTTCAATTTCAACTATAGTTTTAATCAAATATATATATTTTTTTAAACCAACCACAATTAAAAAAAAAATTTATAAAATAATTTTTTTCAAACCACAATAGCTATCACAATACCAAACATACTCTTACAATGTATTTGAAAACGTGGTGTAAACAATATTTTTTAAAAAATTAAGGTGGAGCCCAATAAACTCAGTGAGTCCATCATTATCATCCTTTGTTTGTTGGACTCAAACCATGAAGAGGCTCTCAGGCTAACTCTTTTTCCATAAGATAAGTTTTTCAGGTCTTGTGGTGACGATTTGCATTCAGAGGGGATTTGAGATCATTGCATATATTTATCTACTCTAAAAACATCTAAATTACCGCATTTCATTCACATGCTATCACTCATGCTTCTCTTCAGACTACGAGAATGTAATGAAAGTACTGCTGCAAATAAAAACCCTGCTATATATCCATGTGAAAACGAACACCATAGAATTCATTGACTTGAACATGCACGCGTGCATGTCGACTAATTAATCACTCTCACAGATTCTTGTCTGACTGGAGATACTGATCAACAATGTCACTAGTCTCCTCAAACACTGCAGGCAACTATAATGCAGACAACATGGTTACAGACCATGTTTAAAGAAAGGAGAGCAGCTCGGCGGAAAAGAGAGAGAAGATTAGATATGGCAAATGGCTGTAACGGGCTCAAGAACCCATTGACGTGATGTAAGACCTCAATTAGCGAACGATGGAGCCCGTTGGAATTGTATCTCGCTATCGGTCAAACCAAGCCCTTTATTTTGAGTATTCCCAAATCAACCCCTTAAGATCGATTTAAATGTAATCGGAGTCTACTGATCCAGCCTTTTTTACCTATTGAAACTTAGAAAGTCCCGATGGATTTCATCTTTTTTTGACGGTATGGTCTGAGGTTCAGAAATCGCATTTTATCTGAACCACCAAACCAGTTTAATTGACCAAAATATATAGTTAAGGGTCTGCTAAAGAAAATATAAAAAGTAAAGGGACTCAATTATGATACGCAGCCGCAGTTAGGCATAAGACGACATCGTTTTCTAAGTGTTGAGGAACCGAGAAAGCCCTTCATTCTCTGTCTGTGTCTTCCTCTGCTTCTAGTTCCCAGATACAGTAGCTGTCGAGAAGAGAATGGCATCATCATCATCAACAGCAGCAGCAACAGCAACAACTACAGAGAGAAGAGGAATTCCAGGAGCTCAGTTTGTAGAAGATGTTGAAATCTATCTTAACCAATCTGGTCTTGATGTCAACTCTGCCCTGTCTTTTCTGCAAGAAAGGTATTCTCTTTTATCATTTCTTTCATAACTTTAATCGATTTAAAATGTTAAATACTTCATCTTTTTCGCGATTGATGTTGGGGGTTATGTTTGTTTTGTAGATTACAGCAATATAAGGTGGTGGAGATGAAACTTCTTGCGCAACAAAGGGATCTTCAGGTACCTTTTGTATTCTATGGTTTGAATTGAATTATAACTGTAGAAAACTAGGTTTGATTAACAGGGGAGTCGTGACTTACCGTTCTTTGGAAACCTCGTGGGCATTTATGTCAAGTGTTTGACTCTCCAAATCTTAACATTATGGAAATTGGTAGAATTTGACTGTAACCGGCTAGAATGGGTCTTATAGTTCATGAATTATTAGTCGGTTGAATGGAAAAACGTTTTTAGCTTTTGAGTTCTCAAGAAGCTCTGCATGGCAGGACTGAATTGCTGCATTTTAGAATTTGACCTCATAAGGGTTTTACCTTTTCTTTGCTTCGTATGGTTTTGGCTGGAGATAATTAACTCCAAAACTACTATCTTAGTTATAGCATTTTTTATGAGTATTTGTGCACTCTTTTTTTCAGCCATTGATTATCCAGCTGAATGTTGAATATCATAATCTTAAGCTATAAGCTATTCTAATATCTGAGTGATGCTTTTGATTTCTGCACTCCATTTCTGGGATAAATATTCTGTGCCACAAGCAGAATCTAACTTGGTTAATTTGGGTCTTTGTGCTGAATCGGAATCGAGTTTTCATGTGACTTCACTAGTTTAATTTCTTTGGTTTGTAATAACTGGTGTAACATTCAGTAATTGCTTTGGTTGTCAGGCAAAGATCCCTGATATAGAGAAGTGCTTAGATGTGATTGCCACTTTACAGGCTAAGAAGGGTACTGGTGAGGTTCGTTTTCTGTGCTGATCATTTTATATTATCTATGGTAGCTTGCTTTTGGAAATTGTTCTTACCCAAGCTATGTTCGAATATGGGATTAGCAGACTGCATGAATAACACTGTTTTTATTTTGATGGATTTCCTTCTAGCTCTAGCACATTATTTTATAGGGTAGTAGCAAAATTGATATTGTATGGGTGAATATGCTTGTGAAGAATACTGTAATGCTCTTGTTACAGCACAAATATCATAGTAAATAGATATGCTGTTGTGTTATATGGGGTATCCTACTAAATCCCTCACCCACCTCCCTCCCCTGCCTCCTCCCTGATGAATTGATAACGGTTCTAGTTTTAAATAAAGTTGAGCACAAGAGGTTGAAGTGTGCCGTTTACTGCTTACCATTGCATGCTGAAAATAACTGTGAAACATGACCATCATAAGGAGGAGAAATCAGACGTGGCTTATGCCTTTGCACTAGTTGCAATTCACTAAACACATGCATCCATGTTCATTGCATTTCTTGTTATTTGATAAATGATGGCATTTTGGAACTCTTAAACGTGTTGAGTTATTCATACCCATCTTTAATTGATGAAAATGAATAAAGCCCACTATCTCCTCTGCTGAAGGGCTCACGTCTACTTTAGGGCAAGCACGCTGGAGTCTCGCTATCATTGGCCTCAAAGAAGCGAGCTTCGTGTTTGTTGACAGCTTGCTATTAGAGAACGGCTTCCTCTTTTCTGACATTATCTTTTACATCAACATAGTTTATTATTGGATTTGCTAAGATTCAGCTCTAGAGTCCATGTCAACCATCCTACCCTTAGCTTCCTTTGTCTTGGCCCAGGGATTCTTACAATCATTATAGTCATATCAGGTCTGTGCTCAATCCATCAGCCAGTCTAATTATGTATGGTCTCCCATCTCATGCCTCCTCACATAGTTCAAACCATGATTGTAAAAATCCCTGGGCCAAGACTAAGGCAGTAGATTTCAAAAATCTTTAACATGTATATTAGATGCTGCACTGTAGTGTATGTTGGCAGGTGAGTTGCATACATGTTCATACTTGCAGAAGAAATTTTCACTAGTTGAGTTGCTCATGAGAATTAATTCTAAGCTTACAATCTTGACTTGATCTTACAACATTCTTGCCCACTTTGCATGTCCAAACTAGAGTCACTTTTTTAGACTACCTTAATGAATGCCATATATTTTTCATGTTGGTTTCTTCAGTCTTCCTGGATTAGATACGTGGCAATCCTGACTTTACGTACTCCAGAGTCCTAGCTTGTGGTTGATGAGAATCTACTTCTCTAATGATATCCCTATTTCTTACAATCAGTGGTCCATTGGTTGTCCATGGATGGTCTTTGCTAATTACATTCCCCCATCTTTTAAGAACCCAACACTTGCATGCTAGTGGGCGACATGACTTAAAAAGTATTGAACTAGTGAGCTGCTATTTAGTATCTATCAATAGATTTGCTAAGAACAACCTGCTATATTTTGATTGGCATTCTCCCACAATTCGGATATATATGGCATTATAATACCACAATCCAGCTAGTTGGTTAGCTATACCCAATGATGTAGAAATCACCCTGGAACATTTTGCAGGAGCAGCCTTCAGAGAGTTACTGTCGTTTCAAAAGGCGGAACCTTGGATGATAATTCTATGACCTTACATCGATAGCAGTAACAATATACATATATGCTATATATGAAAAAAGTGCTGACTTTCTTAGTTAGCATCTGAAAGATATGCCATCAATAGGACTTGAAATACTGTATTTTTTAATATATTTCAATCGTATCATATCCTCTTAACAATTACTCCTAACTTGAAGCTGTAATTAATTCAGGTGCATATGTTGGCTGTTGACTAGTTCTGAATTATGCGATCTATTTTGTTATCTGGTTGAACTTAAAGCTAATGGCTTTAGTTTTCTATTCTCTTATAGAGTTTATGCTATTGGATGTTTCATTGGCTTTATATTTTGGACGCAGCCTCTTATTGCTGATTTTGAAGTTTCTGAAGGCATATATTCTCAGGCTCGCATTGAGGATGCTGAGTCGGTTTGTTTATGGCTAGGAGCAAATGTCATGTTGGAGTATTCATGTGAAGAGGTTTGCACCTGTTCTTTTAGATGCTTCAGAAGCCTCTTTTTTTAAAAAAAATAAATAAAAATCATTAAGATTGGATACAAATGTAAGATCAATGAGAATTTTATGGTGTAGGCCAGTGATCTTCTACAAAAGAATTTGGACAACGCTAAAGCTAGCCTAGAAGTTCTAGTTGCCGATCTGTTATTCTTGAGGGATCAAGTCACAATAACACAGGTATTGCTAATTAAAATATAGGCTTCTTTTCCTGGAGTGGCGATTAATGTGTAGAATTTAAACCAATATGTTGCATATGACATTATTTGCATAACAAACTGGGCTAGCACTATTAGTGCACACCAATTTTGTGCCCCCGCCCCACCCCCACCCCAAAAAAAAAAAACAATTTTTCTGTATTATGATGATGTTTCATTTGTCCTAAAATTGTTATTGGTACACCAACTTTCATTTTATATCAATCAAGTATTTGAACTTTGATCTTTCTCATTTGATGCACCAATGTTTCTTTATTGATCCAATCTAGTGCTTTAGCCAATTTTTTATTTTCTAATGTGGATTGTTTTTAGTGAAAGCACCGTATAAAATAAGATTATTTTTAAGAAACAAAAATATTTTAGATTAAGATAAATGATATATAAAATTAAAATAAATCCTTTTTATGAACTAGTTTTTAGTCTTTATGTAAATGACTTGCCATTGATGAAAATAGTTTATGTTTTAAAATGATTTTGAGCAGGTTAAGCTGTGTTCAGTAAACAATGAGCAAGTCATTTACAATGAGAAAATGTGTAAAGTTACTAATAGTGCAACTATTCCCAAGAAACAAATGTTAAGGCATTTGATTTTACAGCATACCAAACTGCAAAAGGCTTCGGAAGTTTCTAAATTGTTAGCTGTTTTTTTACCATTACTACCATTTTACAGGTTACCATTGCCCGTGTGTATAATTGGGATGTTCACCAGAAGCGCAGAATGCGAGAAGCTGTTACTGCTGAGAAAGACTCATGAAATAGTTGTTCCACTGCAATTGAGTTTCAAAGGCAGCAATGCAAGCTTATCTTCTAGGGTGTATTGTCTCAATTCCTCGTTTCTTAATCTGGTGAAGGTATTGTCTCTGCATACCTGTTGATGTTTTCTGCATATCTGCACTTTTGTGCTCTGGTTCACTGCACTCATGCAGAAGCCTGATATATTATCTGGATCATTTTTTATGCATGATAGAATTTCTTAGCTTGAGCTGTAACATCTGTATTAACTGAAAGTCCTTTAGGTTGATTGGCTGTTTACTGTTTTGTAAGCTTTTGTTTTTCAAAAAGATGTCCGGTTAAGTTTCAAATCTCTTTGTTACATATCTGGTTTAAATTTTGAAATGTCGGGTCCGTGGTGGAAACAATGGGGGCCGCATGTAAGTTCAATATGAAGGAGATGCGTTGGCAAAAGGTTTGCGAGATGGAGGTAAAGGAGCCTAGGTCACTTGGTCTGAATGATGTCAGCATGATAGCATCTTACCTCAAAAGGGTTGTGGATCTGGATTTTTTCAATTATACTATTGAGTTTTTTAGTTTTAAATAATTACTAGGTTTCTGCTCTGTAGACTTCGGTCCACGAGCTTGGTGGGATCACACTTGTGTTCATGTTGGACGTATTTCTTAATTGCTTCACATGACGGTTGAGTCTTGTAACGTTAGGCTGGCAGTTTGGCGGCCTCGCTACTGATAACGGCTAACGTATTCACATATGAGCCTCAATTTGTCGGTGACCGAGAATCTAATTCAGAGCAGTGGCAAGTTAACATGTGTCTATGAGGGAGTCGAGTTTTTGTCTTGTTCCCCTCATAAGCACCAAAACACCATTTGGGTTTAGGCCGCCGCATAGAAATTAAGGATTATCCAGGTACATTTTGAGTGGACTTTTAGAAGTCGATTTCAAGCGTTGAATGTGATCTGATTACTTTTGATCAAATTGCATCATAAGTAGGTGTTTGAAAAGGTCTCTTTTAAGCAACTAGCCACCTATCTGAGAGCAGCCCATCGTAAATTCCAATCCAGGAGGCCATAGAAAATTACGGATGTAGGTCTTGCTGCCTCCAATAATCTCCACTTTTAAGTGTCGGTTAAACCCAGCATCATTTTTATGTCGGTATATCCTTGTCTAAAATGTATGGTTCAGTCTGCAAATTGGCAGCAAACTTGCAGTTTGGATGCGCTCTAATATCACCTAATTTTCCTATCACAGACACAAGCATGTTCTTAACATTGCTATCAAATCCAATGGATAGACAGTTTCATGCATTTCACTTGCGTCCATTTAGGAGGTTGCTTATTGGATCACAAGACCTTCGGCCTAGACGATGGGAAGTATGTATTGGAATATAGAGGTCTCTGCACTTCACAAAAGCTTCCTAAATTTATGAAGTACGCATGCTCTTTGCGCTTCTCTTGCCGTTTCAAAGAAACAAACAAAAAAAGGGACTAGCACCGTTCAGATATAAAGATCCCTTCAACATTAATTGAAATAACGAAGAAGAAAGTATCCAGCCTTTGTGTTGTATACATATTTGCATGGAGTTTTTCCATTCGAGTACCTGGGCCCTTCAAGGCACATGTAGTTTTCATCGTGGGCCAACTATAACTCGGAAGTTTCCAAGCTTAGCTAGCTTCTTCTAAGCTACAACCTCGAATGAGACCCGAGAGATTGAAATGACCTCCAAATAGCATCAAGATGAGATTTTTAATGTGGATCCAATAAACGTCCATGTTCATGCGCAGTTGACCTTGAGAATTATAAGGGGTCCCATGGTTTAAAATTAAATGGAGTGAAAACCCAGTTGCATTTATAGTTTAAAATTAAATGAAGTGAAAACCCAGTTGCATGTAGAAATGGTTTGACAATCTTCAAAAGTCAGCAATAGGGCACATCTCCTTCTCTTCCTCTTCTTATGCTGACATTCGGTTCTGTCGAGGTTTTTATATATACAAGACTGGTGCTATCTAATATATTTGTATGAAATTAAAAATTGAGCTAGATGCTGCTGCTGCTTTCCAGTCTAATATCCAGATTTCACTGCCAGAAAATCTGCATGAGAGTCAGGGATCAGATTTAAACAAAATAAACAACGTTCGGTCAGATTTATTCAAATCATACCGATTAATGCAACTTGTTAGCACTAATACATGATTCATGCAAAAGATGAGGACATCATTTGGTGTCTATGGAACATCATGGTAACACGATTAATGGGATTTAATTGTCTGGCTAATTAAAATTAAGGTAGCAAGATCAATCTCAACTCAGCAACATATAAATTGTTGAAACACTTTTGTATCTCATATTTACACCGATTGTTTATACTCTGAATTCAAAACGGTATATTAAAAAAACACGTCCACTCTTCACAACCTGATAAACTTCAAGATCAATGGTGAGGAATCATGGGCGTAAAAAGAAAGGTGGGGAAAGGAGCTTATTTATTTACGGAGTCGTGCACGCAAAAGGAGACTGACTTGTCTTTACTGCCTTGTAATTAAAGCCGTCTTGTCATCTAGTGTTTTCAACGCGTTTAGCGGTTACCCGTATGATAAACCACTTGATTATTATAATAATAATAACGAGAAATGTTGACTTTGACCTATCATCATGTGAGGCCATTAGAATAGCTTGACGTTAAATGCAGTCTCTTGGTCTAAAGATAATGGAAAAGCTAATTTTGGGTCTAATATATATATATATATATCTTTCGAGGAGATTAGAGTAACTTGCAATTGCCGCAATCATCGCTGGGTATTTTTATCAAGATTTTTCTAGAATGAAATGAATGGGTCAACTGCTTGATTTTGGTTCTTATTTTTTCGGATTATTATTTTTAGTGAGTTTTTTATTTTTCGGTGTGTGTTTTGCCTAATTTAGCCCACTGGCCGTTCTAAAGCATCACAGTCCAAAACCACTCCTTTTTGGTAGATGGGAGATCTACGAATACATTCTGTCCTTGCAAGGTTTTTTTCTTTTTCTTTTTATGATCGTACACAGTTTTGGATCAGATTGATTTCTTGGATATTTTTGCACGGTTTAGATCGATTGGCAGGATCGTTAATGCTGACTTATCTGATCAACTGAGGATTTGATTTGGAAACGTATCAATATTTCCGCGTCATCGACAATATTATGAAGATTTTATACAATATTTGAAAAGGGTGTCTTCCAAATGCCATAATTCGTACATCAAGAATGATGTACTTCATGTACATTGATACTCAAGATTAATGATATGTACTTCAAGAAGGGAAGGAAGTATTGCCGAGTACTAATTTGTTATGCTATTTATACGTCATTGTAAATGTCAAAGGAAAAAAAGAAAGATAAAGGAAGTTTGGGAAAGCGAAGCTAATTTGGACATGATTAATTTATAGCTGAAAGAAAGCTTATAACTAGGTGTACAAGTAAACATGTCAGCATCAACATCAATGGCGAACACAAGTAATTGACCAGGTCTAAACTCCGAAAGCTTGAGGATATCATCAAGTTAGAGTCATATTAATTTGCTTTAGGTCGACTATCAAGACTACAGTCAATCTAGGGAGAGTGGGGGACAGAGAGAGAACTAATTAAAAGACGTGTATTAACCTTGTGACTACAATATAAGGTCAAGTCTAAAGCAATTTCATATTTAATTTCCATAAACAAGAGAGAAATCTTCCAGGATCTTGCTTCAGCAATTAATAAAAATATTGCGGTACGGAATGAATGGCTGTTCTCCATAATCTTACTTTAGTGTGTATATATACACACACACTGAATAAAGTATTGGGAGTTTATCTATCAAAGTTTAGTTTACAGCTGCCATTAATCGGTGATGTAAGCATTAATCTAGAAACAGAATCATGAAATATTTCTAATAAGATTTATGCCAGGATAATTAAGTTGGTCTGGGATTGCATAATGAGGATTATTTATAAGTGATGAGTGGTCCTTCACCATTAATTTTTGCTTGATTTAATAGCGGTTTTGGATCCGGAATTTGTAAATTTAAAAGCCCTGATGAGATAAGGTTTAAGAATATAAATAGACCCTTTGGATGCTCTCTGTGCAACTAAAAATGGGCAGTTGGCTTTCTAATATGTCAGCAAGGAAGTGAAATTGAATCGACATTACTGATCATAGCAAGGAAAAAAGAAAAAGAAGGCAGATATATATATATATATATATATATTCCACCATCTCAAAAAATCTACTGTACTGGTGCATGATCTTTGACGGAAGTTGAAAAAAAAAAGCAAAGAATGAATAATTATGGAATTGGTTTCACCTTCTATTGCTCAAATATACACATACACGCAAGACAAATAAACAATCCATGCCATATTGTCTTTGCTGTCCCTTGTGCGCTTATGAGTGCGCTCTCTTCACTTTTCACATTTAAAACAATATAAATTATATTTTAATATTTTATTTAATATTTAATAGTTTTATATTAAATTAATTTTTTAGATTTAATAATCGATCAATCATAAATTTAAATCTCATTAATTTTATTTATTTAATAAAAATTAAGTATGAAATAATATAGATCTACGTAAATTTTAAGTTTAAGAACCTTTATTTAAAAGAATATATTACAAAAATAATATAAATTATACGTTTAAACTTTACCTTAAATTTTTAAATTGAATTTGTTTTTTTAATACTTTTTACAGTTTCATTTTATATAGTCCTAATATTTCTGCATGATCAAGCCATTATGCATGCTAGGTTCGCTTCCCCTGCATCCTAGCTAGCATCGTTAAATTGTAGATATTGCTTATATAATAATAGCGGTTTTGGATCCGGAATTTGTAAATTTAAAAGCCCTGATGAGATAAGGTTTAAGAATATAAATAGACCCTTTGGATGCTCTCTGTGCAACTAAAAATGGGCAGTTGGCTTTCTAATATGTCAGCAAGGAAGTGAAATTGAATCGACATTACTGATCATAGCAAGGAAAAAAGAAAAAGAAGGCAGATATATATATATATATATATATATTCCACCATCTCAAAAAATCTACTGTACTGGTGCATGATCTTTGACGGAAGTTGAAAAAAAAAAGCAAAGAATGAATAATTATGGAATTGGTTTCACCTTCTATTGCTCAAATATACACATACACGCAAGACAAATAAACAATCCATGCCATATTGTCTTTGCTGTCCCTTGTGCGCTTATGAGTGCGCTCTCTTCACTTTTCACATTTAAAACAATATAAATTATATTTTAATATTTTATTTAATATTTAATAGTTTTATATTAAATTAATTTTTTAGATTTAATAATCGATCAATCATAAATTTAAATCTCATTAATTTTATTTATTTAATAAAAATTAAGTATGAAATAATATAGATCTACGTAAATTTTAAGTTTAAGAACCTTTATTTAAAAGAATATATTACAAAAATAATATAAATTATACGTTTAAACTTTACCTTAAATTTTTAAATTGAATTTGTTTTTTTAATACTTTTTACAGTTTCATTTTATATAGTCCTAATATTTCTGCATGATCAAGCCATTATGCATGCTAGGTTCGCTTCCCCTGCATCCTAGCTAGCATCGTTAAATTGTAGATGGTTTAGGGTTCAAGTATATTTAACATATGCATATAAAATTTTTCTTTTTAATGTAGATATTGCTTATATAATTAAGACCACACAAATTCTTTATAAATACAAAAAAAAAATCACACAAATCAGACAAACTTCTTTGGCATGTGCAATTGATAATTCATAAGTTGTTCATTATATCTTACTAAAAAATCTAGACCATCCAAATAGAGAATTATTACCCCAAAAAAATATGGGGAGAGAGAGAGTTGATTATTTCCAAAAACAGTAAGAGAAAATTATAATTCTCTATAGGGACCATCCTCACATTCTATAAAATAAATGCATCTAAAGCTTAAGCTTCGCATACACATGCACATCATCCACTTGTTTTCACTTTCACTTCTGTTTTTTTCATATTATTTGAATAAACAAATATTCAAATGTTTTACCTTTTGACTTTGGTATGTATTTGATTATATGGTGTATGATTTTTTTAATTTAAAATATATCAAGATAATTTTTTTTAATTTTTAATATTAATGAATACATCCAAACTATTAATAAAAAATTAATTTAATATGCGTCTAAATAAAACCCTTTTAAAAAATTATAAACACAACCACTCCCCGAGAGCTCTAGACTGGCGTGTTAGATTTCTGAATAAAAGACATACCTACCTTAAGTGAATTACACCGTTAGACTTTAGGAAACATGGTCAAATATTAATATGACTCGATGTTCGATTATCAAGGGGCTATGTTATGTGTGATTTTGATTTTGTTGCGGCTCGAGGTGTAAACAGAGTTCTCGGAATACAGTGTGAAAGGAATAGGAAATCTTTGTCGAACTACTCTATGTAGTTTTTTCTATTTTATGGATCCCATACTTAACCTCGAAGCAACATCGAGTCAACTCGGCGTGTCAAAATGTTACTTATACAAGAGCTTGCAAATTGGAGGTGTCCATTTACCAATTCCATTAATTAATGAAACACGTATGTCCCTGTTTTCATTTTTCTTTTAGTAGAAGTTAAATATTAAATATTAAAGGAGAGTCAACAAATTTAAACTTGTTAATTATGTTATCACAAGGTAATAAAATAAAAATAAAATAATTTTTTAATACAATATTAAAGTTTTGGGTCAAGATTTTAACTTCTATCGTCATTATTCTCTATGATTAAATTTATAAAACTAAAACAAGTTAATAGTGAGAATATGTAAGTTTCAGTTTCAATTTATCATGCTTCACCTAAGTATTTAAAATATTAAATTATAGTGGTACTTTAATAAGTGCTAGCTTGGGAAAGTAATAGTTAAAGCCTGGTCCAATGACGTACGTAACTCCTGGATCTCTTTTCCTTTTCTCTATTTTACATTGAGGTGATTCTTTTAATATGTGGTGTGCATCTCAAAACAAAATCCATTTTCTTGATCTGGTAAAAAAACAGGATACCACACAAAGATTCTAATATCAATGAAAAAAATACATCATTGTAGTTACTCGAATCATGATTGCCAGGGTGGATAGCCCGTTTACTTACTTAATTAGAGATAATGATTAAAAAGACAAAATTCAAACTCATAATTTTTTAATCAAATAAACTTTGCTATGCTCATTCCATGTTAGAAACTACTTCAATTATTTAAATTTAAAATTTAAAAATTTAAATTATTAGATGGGGATGTGATACTATTGTAATATCTTATAAAATGCCTACAAGCCTACTTAAATGAGATTCAAACAAGCATCCACTATTTTGCATTAAGATTATTTTAATTAAAGAGAGTAGAAGCAATAAAAAAAATTAAATTTACAATCATATTTGATATCATAATAACTTGGTTTAAAAAAATAATTGTAAATTATTAACCGGAAAAACTTTAAGAGAGAGTTTTTAATACGTACTACGCAAAATTGTAGATTATGTTAATTATCAATCAAGTACTTTCAAGACAGAACACAAAACATATTACAAGAATAAATCGAGCTCTAAGAATTTCAGATCATATGTAATTGATAAGATTCTAAGAAATAGTTTTATATTATCTATTTATTCTATCTTTTTCTTGGGGTGCTAGCTTAACGTGTCGATGCTGTGAATTAAACGAATTAGACAGGAAAAGGTATCGTCTTGAAGCAGCTTCGAACACGGCTCAGGCGAGCCCTGAAACATTTGATTGCTGGAGAAGATATAAAGGAGCAATGCTCTGGAGGGCGTGTTTTGGAAGCAAGCTTCGTCGAATATGCTAAAACCGCGTAAGTGGCATGTGCCTCGACAGAAAAGCTGATTGACAAAAGCTGGCCCTCTGATATTTAGATCCCTGACATCATGATCATCGACAAGAAGAGAATTAAACGTACATGTCTCCAGGATTGGCTTGCATGTCACACATCGAGCTCTGTAAGATGGGGACCTAGAGACCAAGGCCCGCGTATCGTGTCAGACTTGTGGTGTGTTTGTTTTTTATATTGTTTTTATTGTTATAATTTTTTTTTTATAAAATATAATAAAGTGTTATGGGTTGAATTTAGATTCTATTTAAGATTTATATATAACAAAAAAAAATATAAAATATTGATAATGGTGTAGTTATAATTATCTTTCAAATTAGTTTTTACTTAAAAATTTATTAAAATATTTTTTTATTTTTTAAAAAATTATTTTTTATATCAACGTATTAAAATAATCTGAAAATATAAAAAATATTAATTTAAAATAAAAAATTAAAATTTTTAAATATATTTCTCAAACATCAAAATAAATAGAATTTATAAAACTTAATTACAATAATTTCTGTTGTTGCTACAGTCGTTTTATTTTGAATATCGATCAACGGTATCCCAGATAACAAAATGTCTTGGCTTTGGATTTTTTCTCTTGATGTTTGATGGAATTGACAAAAAGAAGTTCTTGGAAGTTTTATCCTAATAATCCAGGTTGTACCTTGAAATGACCTCATAGCCTTTATACCAGCCATCACACATCAAGAAGATTTATGATATATGCCCACAACCCCCCCCACCCCAAAAAAAAAAATAACAACCAGGAACTCTGTTAAACTTAAATGGATTTAAGAATGCGTTCTTAAAACTGGTTTTCAGAAATGTTTTTTTAAGTTTATTTATTTTTTAAAAACTTAATCAATAAAAAATATTTTTTAATTAATAAAAAATATTTTTCTATCAAAAAAAATATTTTTTTAAAAATATTTTCTGTTCAAAATAAAAGAAAAATATTTAAAAAAAATTAATTTTTTTTAAATATTTTTCTTTTATTTTGAACAGAAAATATTTTTAAAAAATTATAAAAATATCATATTATTTGTTGATTGTGTTAAAATTAATCCTCAGATTTTTTATTACAATATATTTTATTTGATTTTTTTAATTTTATCCCTTAAAATTTTATTTTTATACTAATTTTGATCTTTATTTTTATAATTATTATTTACTTTTTTCTTATTATTTCTTATTAAAAATTTTATTTATCAAATTTAATCATTATTTTTTTATTGTTACTTAAATTTTTATTATTATTATTTTAATTTTATAATCTTTTAATTTTTTTATCTATTATAATTGATCTTTATTATTTTAATTATTATTTATTTTATTTGAGATAATTTATAAAATTATATTTTTTTCAATTCCATTCTTATTTAATTTTTTAATCTGTAAGATTTGTTTTTTATTATTTTAATAAAATTTTAAAAAATATTAATAAGCTATTTTTCAGTTTATTTTTTATAATATAACCAAATACTGGAAAATATTTTTCAATTTATTTTTCATAACATACTAAATATTGAAAAATAATTTATTTTTTTAAAATTCACTTTTCAAGACACCACTTAAAAAAAAAATACTTTCCTATAAAAAAAGAGGTCTAAGATATATGTAGTGTTTTTTTTTAAAAAACTTATTTTTAATATTAGGATGTTAAAATTATTAAAAATTAAAAATTAATGTTTTTTCAAATTAAAAATATTCTTAAAACATATCTAAATATAAAAACAAACAATAATGATCAAGGAAGCGAGGAGTGGGATCATGCTTTTTATAACAATTTTTTCTCTTCATTTGCTAGCTTTTGCTGACCAAATTTTAATATCCAATAATGTAAAAACATATGTTTCTTTCAATATTTTGATATTTCGATATATATATAAATATAGCTCTTAAACAGTAACAAATAAAAAAAACCCTTGAGAGATGGAATATATAAAATTACTTGAAGAAGTAATTGTAAGATTATAAAATATGCGTGTAATTATGAATTTAAAGTGACAATCAATTTAACATTCAACGTTAATTATGATTACAAATAATTTAATATTCACATAATCTGAGTTGACCTCCTATGAATGCGGGACCTCTTTCTATCTCTTACTTGGATGTTGGAATCAAACAGGTTTGAATATACACCGATAATGCCATCTAACGAAGTATTAAATGAATGATTATTCATGATTAGGGTATCCTGGGCTAACGGATAATAATGGATGGTTGGATTTTGTATTATCCCAAAATAACTATTTAAATCCAGTCTAATACAACCACGTATATATATATATATATATAAACTTTTAGTTTAGATTGAGTACACCAATATTTATATCTAACTCATTTTATCTTTAAGCTTTACTCAAATCCAATTGTATTTAAAATTTTACTATGCGTTTGAGTCGATATACAAGTATGGGTAAAATTATCGTCATTGACTCCTATTTTATCGTCCTTGACTCCTGGTTGCCTTTACACCATTCATCTGGACTTAAATAGCTGAGCTAATTAACAAACTCAATACACATTTGATTGGGAAATATATATAAATAAAAAAGGTGAAACATTAAAATTTTTCTTCTTTTATATGATTGGCAAATATACTATTAATTAAATAATCTTTCAAATCCGTGATTCAATAATAAATAAAAACTATAGAAAATAACAAGAGAAAATACCTGAATAAAAAAATATTATATGAATTTGATTCATTAGACCAGATTAACGGTATTGCTGTGATTTACTGTGTTCATGCATCAATATTTTGGTACAAGTAACAGGATCCATGCATGTAAATCCTCGAATACCCAGTGACCGATGATTTTGATCCAACAAGTGGTTATTGAAGTTAATAATTCTCGACATGGCAACAGGTTAACTTCATTGCAAGGAGGAACTAACTAGTAGTTTGTCAGTGGCACAACAACAGACCAGAAGCAGAATTTAATTACATGACATCAATTCCTGTCACTGGGAATACTTTTCCGGCTATAAGTCGTGTCAACTAATTAATAATTAATCTAGAGATGGCCAGCCAATTAGTTAATTGAATTATAAAGAACTCAACGAAAATAGCTGCGAGCATTGGTTAAAACGGTGTTCATTGACGGTGTTAGCTCGTCGGAAAAGAGAGATGCGGTGCGGGGACGGGTTTGGCGACGTGGAGACTGTGTCATCATCGCGCACTTCATGTCGGGCCAAACGTGTCAAGAACCTTCTCTAACACGCTCACGACGCGGTTATTTTGCTTCTTTTAACGAAGCTCTTTTTGATGTGTGGATAGTTTTTTGTTACTTTCCCTGGTGGCAGCAGCTTACCCTTAATTGAATTTTCACTCCACAAGAATGTCTCGCTTGCAGTCGCTGTAATTTTCCATTCTCTAGAGGCGTGGCTAGAAATATTTTCAATGGGGTCGTATAGTGACTCAGACTAAAAGGATTTTCAAAATGGGGAAAAAAAATCAAATTATCATAGAAACAATAGATAACTGGTTCCAATTTGATTATATTTCTTAGATTAATTGTTATGAAAAATATAAAACCACCAGTAAAAGGAAAAGAATCTTGAGTTAAGCGGAGTCAACTGATCAACTCAGTTATACATTACTCTAATAGTGTTATTCTTAAAAGATTTTTCTTAATGAAATAGCAAGTTTGATGTTTGTTGGCATATGTTAATATATAAATTAATAGATTTATTTTTTTAATTTAATTCAATATATACAAAATCTAATTATATCCGACCAAGAATAAATTCGGTTTGAACACTCAAAATCTGAATAAAAATCTTGACATTTGGAATTAAAAAAAAGAAGAAAAATCATCAGGATGCACCTATATATTATCCAAGGCTCTAGGTGTGTTTAACTTTCTGCTCCAGTTTCGGTACGTAATATACCAAGAATATATTGCATAAATGCTGCCGAAGATTACATACATGGATGGATTAAATTCCTGAACTTCCTAAATCATTGTTGCCAAAAGCAAAATTAGAAATGATGTGCATGTCAAAGGTAAGGAATATGGAGTCTTTTCAAGGATTCGAAATTGAGGTTTTCGGAATTGATCGTGCTCGAAACAAATCCTTGATCATATCATCACATCAAATTTAACAAGATAAGAATTTGAATTAGTTGGAATATAACGAAAATGGTACCATCTTAGAAATATCAAACTTAATTAATAATTTTTTTAAAATAATATAAATTATATATTATGATTTTATCCAATAACTTAAAATTTTAAATTAAAGTGAATTTTTAATATGGTATCACAATCTCTATAGTTAAGTGGTCAAGAGTTTAAATTCTTTTTAATATGGTATCACAATCTCTATAGTCAAGTGGTCAAGAGTTTAAATTCCACAATTCCTATTTATTTAATAAAAATTAAATAAAAAGCTTTAACTTGAAAGAATTTATTAGATAATAATATAAATCATATATTAAAATCTCATGTAATAATTTAAATTTTTAAATTGAGATAATTTTTTGATATTCTTTTAAACTTTTAATTATAATTAAATATTTTGACGGAATATCTTCCATTTAGCAATGTTAAACAGTTTTGAAAGATATATTTTTATCTTATGTTTGCAATATTGATATTTGTTAAATTAATTTTAAAATAAAATAAAATATAGCTATAAAACTTGATTTCAATATTGATTTAATTTAAAATTTGAATAATTTATCAAGTCAGCTAAATAGAGTCATTCTAAGTTCTATTTTTTTTTTAAAAAAACCCTCCTTAAACAACAGTCTTTTGATTAAAAAAAAAGGAGTTTTTTCTATTGACTTGGCGTAAGCCAAGTCTGCACTTCATTAGATTAACCTGCAAGGAGGTATCATTTAGATATCTCCAATGAAAAAGCTACATGAAGAGCTAAAAAAAATAAGTATCAAATAGCTCTTTAATAGGATAGCTGTACGTGATGCAAGCAACCCCTCCCTCCATCTATATATATATATATATATATATAAAGAAAGCTATAAAATAAAAAGAGAATTTCAACTATCTTTTTCTTTAAATTTTTTTAGAATTTCAACTATCTTTTTCTTTAAATTTCAAAAAAAATGAGTCACACTATTCAAAAAAATTAAAGTACTGTTTGCATAGTGATATATTATTTTATCTAATTTTAATTTTTTATTTTAAATTAATTTATTTTATATGTTTTTAGATCTTTTTAGTGTATTAATATTAAAAAAATAAAAATAAAAAATAATTTAAAAAATATTATATATAAAAAAAAAGCCTCCTAAAAATAACTTCATTGGTGTCATTTTGATCGAAAAACAGCGAAAGTAAGATTGTCATCTAAAAGTGATAAAAGGAGGGAGGGAGGCGCCGGCGAGAGAAACTCAAAAACCAAAGGCAGAGAGAGATCACATGCACACTGACTATGTAAAACTTTTGCTCCAAATCCATTCTCAAAACCCACGTGTACCTAAGAAGTCTGTCTCCCCGCAACCGGTGAAACCAGTCAAATTATCCGCGTATGAAAATGTGGACCCCAATTGCGGTCCAGCTGCAATTAATGCCAAACACCGTCCCCAGGCTACAACTTCCGTACACAACCTAACCGGCAGATGCCGGTCACCTCAACAATGGGAAACCTCAATAATTTAAGCTGTTAGACACAAGAAGTTGAATGTCCATTCACACTTTCAAGTTGTTTCACGCTCTCAAAATCATTTTTTATTTTTGGTGATGAATGAAATGAAGCAGAATCATGATATCAGTATTGTGCGCATAAATTCTGTGGAGAAGAGAGAAGAGAAGAAAGAGTTAACAAGAACAGCATTAAAGACAGAGAATTTCAATATGGCAAATTCTACATTCATTACACCACCACCAACAAGTGATATTGATCACATGCCTAATGTATTTTCTCTATCAACACCACCACCACCACCACCCCCAACAAGTAGCATCTTTGACATGATACCTTGTGATATTAGTACTGGTGGTGATCAAAAGGCAGGGTCTTTAGGATTTATGGACTTGCTTGATATCAACCAAGATTTTGGAGCTTCTGCTTCTTTATTTGATTGGTTTAATCAGAATCCGGTTGTGGGGTCTCCGCAGCAGCAACAGTCTTTTGTCCCTTCACCGGCATCAACTGTACCGGAAACATCGGAGGTGTTGAACAATCCAGCAACTCCGAATTCATCAGCTTCTATCTCTTCCTCTTCGAATGAAGCAGGAGAGGATGCTTTCCAACAAGTTAAAGCTGGAGATCAAGAGGAAGAGCAGGATCAAGATAAGAACAAGAAACAGTAATTTTTTTCCTTTTTTTTTTCCTTTTGCACTATAATATAATATTGGTATTGTTTTTGTCTCCTTTTGTCTCGTTTGTTACCGTGAGTTTCTGGTTTTAGATTGAAACATGAAAGTAAAAGAGTAATGAGTGATCTACTGAAAGGAAAATGAATTAAAAAGACGGGTTTTTCTTTACGTTTACTGTTTTGTGCAATTTGATGCGGGGCTTTGTGGTCTGTTGTGATTCTTTTCTTTTTTTAGTTTTCTTTTCGTTTACTTTCTTTCTTTGGCTTTTGTTTTTTCCCCTCTGAAAGCTCTGAGAGTGTAATAATGTGTTCTGGGTTTAGGTTAAAACCGAAAAAGAGGAGCCAAAAAAGGCTAAGAGAGCCGAGATTTGCTTTCATGACAAAGAGTGAAGTTGATCACCTAGATGATGGGTACAGGTGGAGGAAGTACGGCCAGAAAGCTGTGAAAAACAGTCCCTATCCAAGGTATAATTACAATCCCATCTTGCTCTTCTGATACGATGATACACAAAATCTTGTAACTTAGGTAGCAAGAAGTAATAAATATGCATCACCTTTCGTTGGGTGATGATGATGATAATATTGCTTTTCTTGCAGGAGTTATTATCGTTGCACTAGTGCAGGCTGTGGTGTGAAGAAGAGAGTGGAGAGATCATCAGATGATCCATCTATTGTTGTTACAACATATGAAGGACAACACATACATCCAAGCCCAATAATTAGAGGAAGTATTGGAATCTTGGCTGATTCTAGTGGTTTTGGTGCTGCAACGTCGTCTTTTGTTTTTCCGCAACCTCTGTACCAGCAAAAAGATGCTTCCATGTATAGCTCATCACCTTCTTTAAACTTTACTTCAAGTACTTCTCGTTTTAGTCCTTCCTTTTCTCTTCAAGAGAGAAGGTTGGGGAGCCCATCTTCTTTGCTTAGAGACCATGGCCTTCTTCAGGATATTGTGCCCTCTCAGATAATCAGAAAGGAGTTTAAAGACGAGTAGAAGGGTTCTGTATTGGATATCGGTATGTGATTGAATACTAACTTACTTATGGAGTTCTGTATTTATTTTTAGAAGATCCCACTTCACCTTTTACATGATATAGAACCTTATTGACATTATAATATGGTTAGCCTTGTAGCTTATATATGGAGGGGACTAGTTGATCTCTTAGATTAATTTCTTCTTTTGCTGTATTCTTTGTATCCAGAGATTATAACAGTACGGAGATGTTGGGTTTTGTATCATCGTTGTTCTCTTTAGATATTCAATTTCTTTATATTCTTCCTGCACTTACTAATTCTTCTTCTTCTTTATTTTAGTTAGGTTGGTGCATGAACATTGATATGAGCAAAGGCTATATAGAAAATATGTATTGTCAGCAAATTTAAGGTTAGGGTTTCTTCACATTTAACAAATTATTTGGTTTGAGCTCGTTTTCACCTAATTTGTATATTAAATCCTAGACTTTTCCCGGGAATGAGAAATCAAGGATGAACTTGATACATGTATGCGTAGCTCAATAAGGTTAATTAAAGATGCATTCTTTGTGAAAAATATGGATAAATATTTTATCGCATTATCTTGTAACATGCATGGGGTGCAAAGTGTAGCGACAACTTGATACCACTGATCGCGATGAATTATGGCCATTTCTTCCTCTTTAAGTTATATATACTCAGATTGAAAACTCGAGGCATTGAATGATGATGTGAACATATATTAACTGGCATGGGGATGGACTCTGTGGTTCTTGATTATTGAAGGACGGTGAAAGATTTTTGATGGCATATATATATATATGGGTTGCTTTAAACATTGCTGAAGATATCTTGGCTTTCGTATGGATATTGCTTTTGGAGGTGTCAAGTCTAGTCCATAATGCACTGTCTTTGCGAGGACCCTGGAATTCATTTTACATGCCATGCTGCAATTACTAGCGGCTAGCGGCCATCTTTTGTATCTAATTAATCTATGGGTGTAGGAGAAACAGTACTGTATATATGAAAGGCCACCTTCAACTTTTACACTATCTCTTAGCTTCATTTAACATCCAACGCCTTCAGAAATCACAAAGCAAACAAGCTTAGCATATGTACTAAAATAACACGTACTCACATCCTAATTTATCTGCGCAGATATATAAACATGTGTTATCAAACATGCGAGTAAGCACCGAAAAAGACAAAAAAAAAAAAAACACTTTTATTTGTGAGAATAAATACGTACAGGAAAACACTTTTATTTGTGAGAATAAATACGTACAGGGCCTACAGGCACAGCTCAATGTATGTATCCCTTTTTAATACGTTGTTCACGAAACAAGAATTTGCTTATATATTAAGCATGGTTTCAGTTGCTTATGTAGTGGAGAGAAGATTCAAATCTCGTGCTTTAGAAAATGGGATTATTTCTTGAAATTAAGTAGCTGGGCGCGCGTATATTGTTGACAACTTGTGAAAGTAGGGATAAGGTGACGTGGAATATTTTTTATTTGTCTAAAATGTCTTGTCATCCTTAATTATTTCCTAACTAGGCCCTTTGCTTAATCTGTTGAAGATTTTCATAAGCAACACCTTCAATTTCTTTCACTCCCATCTTAATCTACTTTTTTTTTTGGCAAAATATTTCTCAATCTTTTTAATATCATTAGCTGGAAATGTTGCATCCATTCACATCATACTACAAATCTCCATGACGACGGAGGTTTCATCTTGCGTGTGAGTGATCTGTAAAGCGGTAGCATCTAGCATAGGCCATGATCGCATGCTGGGAGGAACTGGGTGTCCCCTAGAAATGGTGTAAAACCCTTGCTATCAATTTTTAGGAAAAGCATGATACGGTACGAGTATAGGAAGGTCACAAATATATAAAATTACGATGGAACAGTGAACATGATAAAGATTCTCATAATTTTTTCCACCATGATTTAGCAGTGAATATTCTTTAAATTAATGACAGGATGAAGTGTGTTTGCCTTTAAGCATCGTTAGACAGTGGAAGAAAGGGAAAATCGCACCCATCATGAATATTGTTCTCAGAAAAGAGGAGTGGAAAGTAAGAACTGTCCTATGTGATCAAAGCCCCAAGCTTTCTAGGCAGCCACTAATTATAAGCTTCAGTTCAACTTGTAAACTCGATATATACAATTAATAACAACAAAAGCTTTCTATCCTCAACTGCTCAAGTGAAATATATATGAACACCTAAAAAATCAACTGCACATCACACACACACACACGTGTGTGTGTGTGTAGGGTTAGATTTGATAATATTTATATTATATTCATTGCCCATTAAATAAAATAACTACCTATAAAAAGCTCATCCATTCATGTTGATGGATATATGAACTCTTAAATTATCATTTCTATTAAAACCACAAGTCCATTTCAGAGGGGAGAAGAATTACAGGCAAATGAGTGGTGATATGGGCCTTTTGTTTTTGTCCTAGCTGTGATGCCATCCCATCTAGAAAGGAAGCCTAGTTTGTTATTGATTAGAGCCCGGTACTCAAGAAATGGAGAGGCCCGATTACTAAACCATAGTTCATCAGACAAGTGCCGATCTTGGAAATTCCTCTCCGACAGAAATCAGGGCTTTTTGAGTGTCCAGTCCACCTGACCTTGTTGCATGCAAAGGGTCTTGATGATCTTTGTTCTGCTTCTTAAGCGTCGCCCTTAGCGGACAGGCCCCGGTGATTTTTGAAAACAGGGCGAAGGGGGAAAATAGTTGCTCGGAAGATTCCCAACAAATGAAACACAAACACACAATAAAAAAAGAAAAAGAAAAAAGGATAGGAAAACATGAAAGGAAATTTCAAAAAATTACGAGTGAAGTGGGATTAAAATTTAGAAATTGGCATTTTGCTTAATATTAAATACATACTTAATGAAAATGGGTTTCTCCAAGTAGGTTGATCTTGCCATTTTGCTTAGAATGGTGGTTCTATACATAATTTTTTTTTCATGGTTAATATCAAGACCACAAGGAAGATAAAACCTATTATTGCAGCTATTGTATCCGCACCTCCCAATTAAGCAACACAAATAATGGAAATTCCCTGAACTACACCTGCGCTCTGTTTTTTTCTGGGTAGTCACTGTACAGATTAGATAGGATCAATTGCCTGTTCATAGTTCCTCTCAGCGACACTAAGAGATCCTCTTTTTTTTTTTTGTTCATAGTTGTAATGCTAATTTTTTTTTTTAAAAAAAAGATGCTTGGCCTTTCAGACAGTAAGTCAGAGATTTAAACAAGCATCTGCATATGATGAGTTCATGAATGGAACAATTCAGCCCCTCAACAGAAACCAAACTCACAACTCAAGCTTCAGTTGATTCTAACAAACTACTGGGCCCCTTCCTCTCAACATACCAAGGAAGTTTTCAAATCTGATTGAAGCATTCGGTAAAAAAAATTGAAGCACATGGGATTAGGTTAGTTCATGCTCACCACGTCCTGTGCACTTGACCGCTTCCACGTCCGGACAATTTCGTCCAGTAAACACTAACCACCCAAAATGTGAAATTGCTCCGTCTCTCCTTTTTCACAGCAGCAACTTCTATATAAGTGAAGCTATTAACCCCAACACCACTTCATATACATCCATACAAACTAGTGCAACATGGCTATGGGCTTAGCCATTTGTTTTTTGATGCTTATTGAGTTTGTAATTGCGTTGGCAAAGACACCAACCACCTTGAACACAACATGTGTGGGTGATATTGGTGTCTTACTGCAGTTTGGTGTTTACCAAGAATCCTGCCCAGAGGCAGAACCTATTATAATATCTTGGGTTCAAAGTGCAATCTCCGAGGAACCAAGAATGGCAGCTTCCCTGCTTCGTCTTCACTTCCATGATTGCTTTGTTAATGCAAGTCAAGTTTAATTTCAGAATTATACATATTGCTTCTCTTTATCACAGCTTCTATTGTAATTGCAATGATCATGATGCACATTATGTGTTTTGCAGGGATGTGATGCTTCAGTGCTGCTAGATGATACCGAGAACTTTGTGGGTGAAAAAACTGCACCACCCAACTTGAATTCACTAAGAGGGTTTGAAGTGATTGATGCCATTAAAGCTGATCTGGAATCTGTTTGTCCTGAAACAGTTTCTTGTGCTGATATTCTCGCAATCGTTGCCAGAGATTCTGTTCTTCTAGTATCTTCGCCCACTCTTCATGTTATAAGAAAATCTTACTACTATCTTTTAATGCTTTGAACTGATCTCACTTCTACTTAATTTGCAGTCTGGTGGACCAGGCTGGGAAGTCCAGATGGGCAGGAGGGACAGCTTGACTGCTAGCAAGGCAGCAGCGACTAACAACATCCCTGCTCCAAATTCCAGTGTAGCAACTCTAGTGGCTAATTTTCAGAATGTCGGACTCACACAAAATGATATGGTCGCCCTCTCAGGTAAAATTTTTGTATCCCAATGCATGAAAGGACACTTCTGCCTACTGAACGAAAATCACAGTCTAATTGTAATTTGGCAGGAGCGCACACAATGGGAAAAGCGAGGTGCTCAACTTTTAGCTCTCGGTTCCAGAGCCCTAGTAACTCTGGTGGTCCTGATGTTAATATGGACTTCGTTCAGTCGCTGCAGCAACTATGCTCAGAAACTGCTGACAGCACCACGACAGTAGCACATCTTGACCTGGTGACCCCAGCTACATTTGACAACCAATACTACGTTAATCTTCTTTCAGGAGAGGGATTGCTTCCATCAGACCAGGTTCTTGTGGTTCAAGATGATCGCACACGTGAGATTGTAGAATCTTATGCGGAGGACCCGTTATTGTTCTTTGAGGACTTCAAGAATTCCATGCTCAAAATGGGAGCCTTGGGGCCACTTACTGGTGACAGTGGCGAGATACGTGTGAATTGTAGGGCTGTCAATTAATCTTTAGCTTCTTGAACTAAGGATCATATGTAAGCAAGATGACAAATTGCATGCGAATAATGTAGCTCAGATTAGAAGCGTTATCCAGGAACTATAAAATATAAATATAACGTGTATCAATTTGTCAAAAACATGTGATTCAACTACAATACCCCAAAATTAAAGTTTTATTAGCACTATAAACTATAAACGAAAAGAAAATGGTGATTTGACGTGTTTCACTGTTTATCTTCTTACATTAGCTTGTTTACTATTTATAGCTAATATTTTCCTTTTTATCCCTGATATTTTTGCTTTTTAACAAATTCATCATTGCACTTAATTTATTTTTAATTTCATCCTTTCAAATTCTGTTTCCATAATTTATATCTTAATATATATTTCTATTATATTTCCTATCAAGTGTTTCAGAGAATATTTCAACGTTAAACTAAAGATCTATTTCACAAAATATTTTGTGAATTTCATTCAAAACGCAAACAAGAAAATATACAAGTAATCCAGGGTGCAAGATGACATCAGCTGAAAAACCTTGAATCTCCTCCAGGCCTCGGCCTCTTAGGATCCGCAAACCGGACAGTTAATGGTTGCTCACAACCGTGAACAGCTCAAAGAAAATGAAAGAACATAGCTAGCACACAATATTATATTCAGAAAACATAAGATCATAAAATATTTTCTTAAAAAGATAAAATATTAATTTTCTTAAAAATATTTTGAGATATTAAAACTTGCAAGGAACAGCTGATGTTTTTTAACCCCATCGGAAGGCATGCTGTTCATTGTTGTCTTCCCTGCAGTTTCAATCTCCGAGATCATGTGGTAATTTGATGGTTTCTACTGGGCAATAGCACCAACTAACAGGCTGCCTGGGAGGTCTGTAGTTGTTTTTAAAATATTTTTTATATTAAAATAATATTTTTTTTATTTTTAAAGAATTATTTTTGAGATTAATGTATTAAAATAATTTAAAATATAAAATAAAAATTAATTTTTAATAAAAATATAAGTTTACTTGCCTCTTCAAACGCTCTCTATATATAATTACTAAATTACATATGGTTTACATAATGTAAATACATTTAATATATTCCAAATCTAAAAAATAAAATAAAAATGAATTATATAATGATTTCTTGAGATATTATGAAATTATAAAAACAATCAAGAAAGACTTATTATTGTATTAATTAAAAATATTATAAAAAACAAAACAAATAAAAAAGGGGTTCGGGGCTATCCGATTGGGAAGACCATGTTGGTGCACTTAGCTTAAAAAGTAAAAACATAGGCCCACATGACACCATCTCACCTTTTAAACAGACAAAAGACGTGTCGTTTATTTATTTGTTGTTTTTTTTTTTTTTATTAACTAAGTGGATGGCCTGTGTTTATTATTGTCCTTTTCAGTCATATTCGGTTATAAAAATAATAATTAAATTTCAAGTGTTTTAACCCTGAAAACTTAATTTTCACTTATTTTCATTTATAAATACCTCTAAAATATCGTTTCACTTCAAAACATTCTTTAGTAACTATGAAAATAAAAAAATTAATTGATTTTTAAATATAAACCTCTCATCGTGTTTTAAATACCACCTCTATTAAATTTTAACTTCTAAGACAAACCTATTAATATAAAAATTAATTTTTCATGGTTGAAATATAACCAGTCAAACCTTTTTCTCTTTTCTATTTTTTTTAATTGACCGTTTATTTTCTAATATCAAATATCAAGTATCATATATACAAAATGAATGCATCAAGTGAACCATGTCTTTTAAATAATGCATTTGCAAAAAAGATTTTTTTTGTTTGTTTGTATTAATTTTGATACTTGTTATTTTAATTTTTTGAACAATAATATAAATTATTATTTTTTAAAATTTATTTTTGTTGTTGATGCAATTTTGGTATTTATTGTTTTAATTTTTTTAACATTATTCTGTAAAGTGATCATTGATTCAGTACAATATATTTTGTGACACTTCACACACTTAAAAACATGTGAATCCAAACAAATTTTTAAAAATAAAACATGACAGAATAGCTTGCGAGGACCAAATAAAAAAGAAGAGAAGTTTAAGGAAGAAAGCAAAATAGCTAAAAACTTTTGGGCCAAGAAAGGAAAAAGGTGTGGATATAGTGAAAAAGAAAAGCCCTGATGCACACGGAGTATATAAATAAATAAACAAAAGGAAGGCCAATACATAACATAAATCGTGAGTGCTTTAGCAAAATTAATTTTAATGAGGGATTGAAAGTCTTATTGTAGTTATTTTTAAAAATATATATATTTTTAAAAATATTTTAAATATCAACATATTAAAACAATACAAAAATATATATATAAAGTATTTTTTTAAAACTTAAACGTTTAAAATATAATACCAACCTGTAGCTCTCTTTCACAGCTATCATTGAAAATCCTTTAAATTGCAATTATAATTATATTATAAAAAATGATATTGTTCTTAAAACTCTATATGCTTCCATTATCCACTCTCACTTTCCTCTAAAATCTCTTTTTTCTTTATTCTTTGGTTTTTAGAACTAGAGTATTTGTAAATATTGCAGTAGTTTTTTTTTGTTTTTTTATTTAAAAATATATTAAAATAAGATTTTTTTTATTTTTTAAAATTTATTTTTAACATCCAGAATAAATTAAAATAAATTATTTTTAACATCCAGAATAAATTAAAATAATATAAAATATAAAATATAAAAAATTAATTTTTTATAAAGTTACTTTGAACCGGACTTCCAAATATGTTCAGGTCAAGTTTTACACAATTAACTAGACGCGCTGCTTCTCATTCGAGACGTCCTAAAAAGGCAAAACCATTTTCTCATTTCTGCTGGCCCGCCCGCCCTCCTTCGCTCTCTCAAGTCTCAACACTCCGAGCTCCCTCGTATTCCCAGAAAAATTAAAAACCCGGTTGACTCAATTTCATCACTCTAACCCAGGTACACTTATTCTTCACATTATATTCAAAACCCATCTGTTGTTTTTTTTATTTCAACTGAGAAGATGTTGTTAGGGTTTAGTTAAGCTCAATTTTGTATCGGCTTTTATTTATTTTACTCTTCTTTTCTTTGCATGCTGATTTTAGGGTTTCGAGGGGACTCTGAGATTTTGACCGAGGGAATTGTTTTTAGGGTTTATGCGTTGTACTGTATAGTACTAATCAGTTTATTTACTTTTTATTTTAAATAGTGAAAATGGATATTGATTCTAAGCTCGAAAAATTGGATATCAAGTCTGGGGATGAAACCTCATCATCAACGCAAGTGCAAGTGGATTCTAAGGTATATTATATTATATTGGCTTCCAAAACACTTCCTTTTCCGTTCTTTTATTTCTTCCTTTTTTGGATGTCTCGGTTTGTATTACCATGTACATATTCAAGGAAACATAGTCATTTCTTCTTTGTTTTTATGATGCTGCTGTGTAGTGAAAATCTATTAGCAGAACCTGGATTTTATTTTTCCCATTTCCACAGCTGTTCCTAAACTAAGTTGAAAATCTGTTTTTGTTTCTGGTATTTTTCTTCGATTTTTTTTGGCAGTTTGGTGAGAAAAGATAAAACAAGTTTAGTTTTTCGGTTTATTGAAGAATTGTTTGTCATATTGATTTCTCAATGTTTGATTTTGACGTGAAGGGAACTGCTGAAGACAAGGATGAATTAGCTGACTCAATGAATAACTTGAATGTGGAAGCATCCTCATCTGGGCAGGTGGGACCTACATTCAAAAGAAAACCGGTTATCATCATTGTTGTTGGAATGGCAGGTAATCCAGCTAGTTTTTTGCGAACAATTGTTATTATTTGCCTTTTCATTTTGACAATCCCTGCTGCCTGCTCTTTTTTCAACTCATCCGCAAATGGGATTATATTCATAAAATGGGCTTGAGATTGAGAGCAGTTACTGTATGTGGACAGGTAGTGGGAAAACAACTTTTCTTCATAGGTTGGTTTGCCACACACAAGCTTCAAGGATTCGTGGTTATGTGCTCAACCTTGACCCTGCTGTGATGACTCTCCCCTATGGTGCAAATATTGATATAAGGGACACTGTTAAGTACAAGGAAGTGATGAAGCAGTTTAATCTTGGACCTAATGGTGGAATCCTGACTTCTCTTAACTTGTTTGCAACAAAGTTTGATGAGGTAAAATCTACCTGCAGCCTTTTTTCCTCAGATGGGCTTATTCTTCTCCCCAATCACATAGTACCTGTGATTTTTTTTTGTTTTTTTTACTATTTTCACTGAACCTTGCAACTATTGACTTCAATGTGAATTTCGGTTGAATATTGAGTGGTCAGGGGTATCATTTTCATCCTGATAGACAGCAGTCCATGTGTTAGCTAGTGGATAGCATTTTGGGCAGGGGTATTGGATCAGCACAGCCTGTCTTGCAATGTTTTTTTCCCTGCATGTGGATTTTTTCACCGCTAGTTTCATATTGTTCTCTTAATTCCAATATATCCTCACCTTTGTATTTCACATTTTCAGGTCATTCAAGTCATTGAGAACCGAGCAGATCAGCTTGATTATGTCCTTGTGGATACACCTGGTCAAATTGAGATTTTCACTTGGTCTGCTTCTGGAGCTATCATTACCGAAGCGTTTGCTTCAACCTTTCCAACTGTGGTTGCTTATGTAGTTGACACACCTCGTTCCTCAAGCCCAGTAACTTTCATGAGCAATATGCTTTACGCTTGCAGCATCCTTTATAAGACGCGGTTGCCTCTTGTGTTGGTATTCAACAAAACTGATGTGGCTCAACACCAATTTGCTATAGAGGTATAACTTTTTTTCTTCTTATTTTGACGCATCATCGCTGATGTTATTCTTATTTGGAAAAGAAGTATTTTAAAACTATTGGAGAGAGTTGGAGGCCTAGCCAGGCTGCAGCAGTGCTCAAATGATTTTGGGATTAAGCCTGTGGAATCCATAACATGTTCATAAATTTATCAATCAAGTAGCTGAAATAATACTTGCAGGAAAGATTTTCATCGTGCCAAACTCTCCTATATTTTCAAGTTCAGTTGTGATTGAAGCTCAGTAACTATGTAGAACCAATATCAGAATTAAGGATTGGTGGAGACAGTGTATTTAAGGGATCTGAAACATGACTAAACAAGAAGTGTATTGAAAACTTCAAGGTTTTCAACCAAACTGCTTTTAAGGGACTGTTGTTTGACAATAGAATGCTATACTTGCAATTTTCCATACCATTCCTTTCCTAAGTCATTCTCTTGATTTTTTTTTTTATCAGTGCTCTCTATTTATGAGCACTACTATTGATTTTTCTTACATAATTTAAGGTTATGATCTTTGCTTTTTATTTTTAATATCCTTGTTCTGAGAGTTATAACTTGCCCAGTGGATGGAAGATTTTGAAGTCTTTCAAGGAGCAATGAGGTCAGATGATTCATACATGTCTACTTTTTCTCAAAGCCTCTCCCTAGTGCTAGATGAATTCTATAAAAATTTGAGATCAGTTGGGGTCTCTGCTGTTTCTGGAGCTGGAATGGATGCCTTCTTCAAGGCCATTGAAGCCAGTGCCGAGGAGTACATGGAAACTTATAAGTATTGCCTTTTAGCCCTTAACTCCATAAGTATAGTTATGATAAATTCTTTTCTGTCAACTACCAATACGCTGCTATCGCTTTTCATTTGTCTAACCAATGGATCTTGATGATCTCAGGGCTGATCTTGATAAGAGACGGGTAGAGAAGCAACGTTTGGAGGAAGAGCAGCAAAAACAGAACATGGAAAAGCTGAGGAAGGACATGGAAAATTCAGGGGGACAATCTGTTGTTTTGAGCACTGGTTTAAAGGATAAAGCCCGTCATAATAGCATGGTCCTGGTTTAAAGGATAAAGCCCGTCATAATAACATGGTCGATGAGGAGGATGAGGAAGATGAGGAGGACATTGAAGATGATGATTTTGAGGTGTTTACTGAAGAAGATGTTATAGATCAGGATGAGGATGAGGATGAAGATGAAGAGGTGGCCAGGTTCTCTTTCTAGTTCTATGGTTTTGATACCACAATGGTAAGACTTTGTATAGGACTTCTAGGTCTCACGTTCTCCAAGGGTATTCTTCCCTAAAATTGACTTCCCATATGCGCACGTGTTTTGAATCAGGCATTTGCATTGTTGACCGCAAACTTGTTTATAACAGGCTTAAGAAATGGTGATCAGTTTTGTCCATCACCCTGGTTTTTCTGTCTGTCCTTCTGTTCTCATTAATCTTCATAAGCAGTAGATGGGCTTTTGCCAAACAGGAGTTGGTAATTCTGTAGCATTTCAACTTGTTACGCGTTTCATATAACGTGAAGTGCATGAATATATTGCTTGTGCAGATGTCTTGGATTTATAGGAACCTACACGGACTGCCCACCAAGATATCTGTTTGTGCTATTGTTGCTAAAGATTTTGCTCGAAAGCTTAATGATACGAGCCTTTATGAACGAATTGGCCGTGGATACATTAGATTTTGCTCGCTAGCTTAATGGTACAAGTCTTTGTAATCTGACTGCAAAAGAAATTCATGAATTCCTCTTCCCTTGTCTGATGGTTCACGTGAGGAATTTGCACTAGATTTGTAATTATAATATCCTATCAACTACAACACAGTTCCTTCGAATCTAGGAAGCCGAGCTGTGTTTTTCTAAATAAAGAACTCCTTGAATTCTTTCCCTTGCTAAGGTAGTTCTGATCTTATTTACTAAAAATCCTTTGTGCAAGTAAGCATATTTTTGTTCATGAGATCCACATTTTACCTCTTGCTTCATTTTGTATGGAAATTTAATGAGTTTTTTCTTTAAAAAGTCATTTTCTTTTTCCCCTCTCCATCTCTTTCTTGGAAAATGATTGAGACAAATGGGTTTTTTCTTTAAAAAATAGTTTTCTTTCTCCCCCCTCCATCACTACTTTCATGGAAAATGATGGAGACAAGCTTTTCACACTAATTTCCATATAAAATATTTAAGTCATAAAGTGTGGATCTGATTGATATTTCAAATGATTGCTCTTTCTTGAAAAACAACCGGACATGTGTGTTCGGAAGATAATTTTGTTTGTATAATCATATTCTTCCTTTTCATTTGCAAAAAATTAAAAAATGTTTAGACGATAAAAATAATAATTAAAAAGATAGGAATATGAAGAGAAAACGGAACGAGGAAAGTTATAGAGAGGATCAAAGAACTAATACCGTGCCTTGTAATTTCATGATCATTAATTTTGGGAAAATTCATTCTTAAATTATACCTGAATTTGCATCGTTGACCGGTCAAAGAGAAAAGAAAGTACTTTTTTATTTAAAAAATATTAAATTAAATAGTTTTCTACAAAATAAAATAAGATATACATAGTGATTTCTTCATCGGCATGCTATAATATTGCATGCTTAGTGGCTAATTTAGTATTTGTTTTATTATTTTAATTTTAGAAATTAAATTCACGCTATAAATTAGTGCCTTTCATTTTATATTATGATTCAGATGACATAAATTCGATCTAATATATAAGATCATAGCTATTGTACATATTTTTATTGTGTGGTTCTTTAACAAAATTCTTCCTCCATCCTATATAATTTTGATGGGCGAACACGCCAGAAAAGAAAAAAAAGAAGCCTTAGATTTTTCTTAATTCGGGTACTGAAACTGAAGTAACATGCCAAGAAGAGAAAGCATAACCTAAGGTATGACTCCTGCTTCATGAGTTAGTTACATTGCAGTCCTTTCGGTTGTAAAAATGAATTCACAGAGCCTGATGCAGCAATGGCTAGCTACACCTCATCCTACTGATGCCAGGTTTGGAAATTTTCATTTCCATCTGAAAGGCAACGCGAGAGAAAGAAAGAAAAAAAAAAAAGAGGCTGATAAAAAACCACGCATGTTTCGGTTGTTAGATTCATAACTCGCTACAGAACCTTTTGTTTTTAGGGGTTACATATGGGCTAGCAAGAAGTATAATCGATGAAAAAAAAAAAAAACCCAGAGCACAAAATGATAAGAACACAAGAGAAGTCTTAACAGCCGTTTATGTCAATTTCTTGCATTTAAAAATGCGTAGCGGTAGAGATGATTAAAATTAAAGAAAACAATTGCTGATATCCACCAACGGTGGAGATAATGAAAGGGATTATGTTATTCGTAAGGACTCTTCAAAACTCTTATTGCCACGACAGCGTGTGAGAGAATGAAGCTATGCATCCTCCTCATTTTGGAGGTGGGAAGAAAATTTCCTCATTCATTCTCTTGGAGCGGAAAAGCTGCTCATCATCAGGAGATACTTTGAGAGATGCCTCTAGCACTTGAGGAGATAGAGCCTTCCACACGGAAGTCCTTCCAGCCAAATGAGTGAATATAGGACTGCAATTATCATAGAAACACAATTATGCTCTCTCTTCTTCTTTTAATCAACTATGTCAGCGTTAAAATACAGTATTCATCTATCAGTAGGCAAATATGCAATTAGCTTTAGGTGACAGTGCATGGAATTGAAGAGGATTGAGTAAAACTTACTTGGGAGTGGTGATGATGGAGAACCATGACATCCCATCTGGATCACAAATCTTTGCAACAACAAAGAACCTAGGAACAATGAACAAATGACCTGCCTTGACGGTTGTTTCCAAGACCCTGCGGCCATCGACCCCAACAACTTGAACACGGCCACTACCACTGACAATGTATGTCACTTGTAAAGCAGAGTCACAAGAAAAACCAGGAGAGCACATGGCTTTTCCATCCAGTCTAACAAGATCAGCACCAAGCCCAACCTCAGCAACCAAAGGAAGGTTCTTGGTATTCAAAAGAACAACCTTTCCACCATCCTTAATATCAACATCTAGTGGAGCTTCCTCACAGTTGTACACAAAGCCCTCACGACTTCCCTTTTTGGGTTCAGGCATCTTAAAGGATCCATCAAGCTTGACAATGCCTTTGGCTGTCTGGTTTCCAACTAGGGTCTTCACAGCCTTATCATCCACATCCCATGCTCGGCTCACGAACTCAGAAGAGAAGCCAGTGAAAATGCCATTGGAGCCAGTCAAAAAGAAATCGGTGAATTCACCAGTTTTGTGGGCTGTAGAGGTGTCACCCAGGAAGAGAACTACAAGGTCAGTGTCCTCTTTGTTATACCACCATGTAACGACACCGAAAGGAAGAGCAATAGCATCACCCTTCTTAAGGGCAACTACATTCTCTTCTTTCTCAGGAAGAACAATACCAGCTACCCCATTCCCTACAAAATGCAAAACGAAAAAATGGTCATACCACGCAGTAAAATTCTTCTCTTTTATTCTTTTTATTGAATCATTACCCCAATATCCTTTAAACAAGAAAAAAGTACTTCTTTTGAGCGTTTATAAAAATCAATAGATCTTCCAAAACTTTGCACAAATCTTGCACCAAAACCAGTACTAATATAAAACATATTCACTAAAACTTCTTTTTTTTTTTAAATCCTCATCCATTATATGCTCACTACGTATAATTGATTTGTGGATTAAATAGGCATCATATCAGACAGAAGCCCAAAACCAATTTCAATCAATCTTTTAATAAAATGAAGAGAGTAATTAATTAATACCTTGAAGAACATAGGCAACCTTCGCAGAATCAGAGTAACGAGGAATAGCAAAACCATTCTTTTCAAGGGCCAGCTTGGCTGCACCTATGTTCCCTTCTTTTAGCATGGCAAGCTCAGCTGGGCTCCACGCATAATAAGACCCACCATCTCCTCCATACACCTTCTTGCACAATTTTGGTGACAGATCAACCTCCATTCTTTCTAAGCAAGATCTAAACTCTCTCCCTTACGGTAATTGATATATTGTTGGATAAGAAGGTTAAAAGACTGAGCAGAGTGTATGGTATTTATAGAGATGATGTATTAAACGGATAGGTATAATCCTGGCGTGATAACGACGGATAGAATCACGCTTAGCAGTTTGTTTTAGGTGTTGTGAGATCATGAATACCATACTATCCGGTACCGCACCTTAATTTTCGCACAAAAATCGCATCCTTCTATTCTTCAAATGCCTTCTCTTCGTGTAAAATACTTATTTTTCGCGTTACAGTTCAAAACCCATCGTTTTTTTTAGAAAAAACTTTGTGGCCTTTAATTGAAACGTGAAGTGTTTTCAATATCCCTTTTCTCTTAGTATTTCTTTCTTTTCATTTGCCACTGAAAATCTCAGATTCTTCTGTCCATGTTATTGTTATTTCATTTAATTAAAATAACCCCTACTACCCGTGCTCTTTTGTCATTTCATCTAGAAATTAGAATCATAATTGCGCAAGTAATTAATGAGGGGCTGAAGATTGAACATTGATACTGTATTTGGAAAGGGAGTGGAAACCAACTTTTCTTATATAGGTTGGCTTTAATGATGTTCAAGTGGATGTGGATACACGAGGTGCTTCTAAATTTATCCACAAAATTGAAGTATCAATGATAGGAAAATATATGTTTCTATTTAAAAAAATAGATATAACTAAAAAAGAGAAAATACCAGATGAAAATATTTTTATTATTTTTAATGGATAATGAGTTTTTTTAATATATAATTAATAAGATATCACTTGTTAATCTCTAATCACTATAATTTTTTTATTTCATTAAATTTTATGGGGCAAAAAAATAATTAATAAAATACTACTAATTGTATTACTCTTTTAACATCATAAATTTCCTCGCAGTGTTGTAATCTACGAATACTTACAGGGGGGGACATCAAAGAGAGTGGAAGACAGTGTGGTGGAAGATCGATTATTGAATGCAGATAGTTCTAGTTCATCTGCTGTGGGTGCTACAACTAGTTCTCAAGAAACTTAAAAAATTACAGGTGTCGCAGAAACTAACAGTACGAGGATTCCGGCGCCGAGTCAAAATTAGAAAGTTTGCCCTTTCTTGTCGCAGTCAACTTTGTCTACAGATTCGCTATCTTTTCCAGTTTGGCTTTTAATAAAAAAGGGTATCCATTTTTATTTGCTATCCTCTACTGCTACACAAATTGCTGAACATTCTTATTTACACCCTTCTTCCTTTTCCCTCTCATCATATTTCCATGAATGTGCATGATCAAAGTCTTCCCCTACCAGTGAATAATCCAAGGATGATGAACACTCTGGAATAATTGTTTATATTTAGAAGGATTAAGCTAATCATTAAGGAGAATAATAATGGGTGTAAATAAGAGTATTAAACTCTCCTACACCTTTCAATCCAAGGACATTTTACTTGTAGAGGATATTGATTCCTCGGATTTATATGAGAATAATAATGGGTGTTTTCCTTCCCATCGTGCTGTGCTGGCAGCGTAGAAGCGGTGGCTTCATGATTTTCATTCCACGTAGTGAAGGAGAGAATCTGATGAAGAGCCACCAACTAGCAGACAGATGTTCATCATCAAGTTTAATGACTCGTGTCATCATTCCCTGGGAAAGCTCTCCCCCGAAGAAGAGAAAGTGACAAACGGATCATGTGGTCATGTGGACATGTATCTCGTGATAGTGTTGGAATCTGTCACTTTCTGCCTTCGTAATCCTTGTCGACTAGCACTCATGATTAGCTTTATTTAATAAATTAATCATCTGAGTTTGCTTTTTATAATATTTTTTCAAATTTATTTTTTATAACAATATATATTTATAAAAATAATTACATTCAATCTGAAAATTAACATGCAGAAATCCAAAGTAAACAACTTTTAAAGTTTGTTAGCGGGATTTAGAAATGATTCGTTGTGTATGCTTTTTTTTCATGATTAAATATTTTTAAAAAAATTAAAATTTTATTTTATTATTTTATATTTCTAAATTGTTTTGATACGTTGATATTAGAAATAAATTTTAAAAATAAAAATTAAAATTTTATTTTATTATTTTATATTTCTAAATTGTTATCTCGACATCAAATTAAGATACATTACTTTTTAAATAAAAAATAATTTAAAAAAAAACTATTATCTCGACATCAAATTAAGATATAGATTGTTTATTATTTACTAATTAATATTAAATTTTATTTTTATATATTTTTTATTTTCATATCAATTTTTTATATTTTTTTAAATATTAGCAATAAAATTAATAGAATAATGAAGCATACTTTTTATTATTGTTATTATTATTTTAAAAGTAAATATTTAATAAAAATTAAATTGAATTATCACTCAAGCATAAATCTTAAACATGCAGAGTCTACGAGATAAAATGCGATCCAGCTAATCTAGGTATGTTTTAACAATAATCTCGGTCTTAATGTGGCAAAAGATCTCGTGATAATTAGATTAAATAGTCAGGATAATCCTATCCATAAGGAAGGCGATGATGGTAAGGGTGATTTTATTAATTAAGTTATTCAACAGGCAGTAGTAGATAAGAAGAAGCTAAGTAATTAGAAAACGAAGAATCATCTTCCCTTTCTATTGGTATTGTTATTATCATCTCCTTTTTAATTAAAATTTAGACTCCCCCTTTTCTAGCACGGAAAAAACACCATCGCTACATAGAAAAGCTACACCTGATAATCAAGTCAAGTCAAATCAAATCATCAGTGAAATGGCGAAGCATGAGGAGACGCCAATCCCATGTTTCTCATCTCTAGAGGCTGTTTACGGAGACGGATCTCAGCTTGAAGAAGCTAAACTCCGTTTTGATCACTTGAACTCCAAGTTTCTTCAAGTTTTTGGTCACCCTCCTGATGTCTTTGCTCGTTCTCCAGGTTAAGAAAATAACTCCCTCCCTCCCTCTCTCATCAACCTTCTGTTTGGTTCCCGAGAACATGAAGGAAAAGTCAAAACTTTGACGAAAACAAATAAAGACTTGATGTTAGTAATACTCGATAAGATTAACAGATAGATACACACCTCATTTATTTGAACCGGTTTCTTCAGTTCAGAATATCACACGCTTCCACTCGATGTAATATATATATATATATCATTCTATCTGTTTGGTTCGCTGGAAAACGAATGGACAGGAAAGAAAGTTAAATTTCTGAAAGTTATTCCAGTTAGGTTTATTTGATCGATTTAAGAAGATTTGTTGGTTCTGTTAACAATAATACGCAATTTTTTTTTTTAATTTCGTGTTTTTGCAGGGAGAGTGAATTTGATTGGAGAGCATATTGATTATGAAGGCTACTCGGTGTTGCCAATGGCAATAAGGCAAGATACTATTATAGCAATCCGTAAAAATCATGCACAAAAAGTTCTTCGAATCGCAAATGTTAATGACAAATATACAGAGTGTACTTATCCTGTTGATCCTAACCAGGTCTGAACCAACCTCCAACTTCTTCAATAGTAATTTATTCATTGTTTTCCCGTTGGATTGATTGTTATATTCTGTAATAATTTGCAGGCAATTGACTTGAAGAATCATAAATGGGGTCATTATTTCATTTGTGGGTATGATACAGAACAGCTATTTTAATTGATTAGTTCTGAAGCATTTTGTGGTTTCCCCACCTTTTTTTTTCAATCTTTTTTGTGGATTTCCAGGTATAAGGGTTTTTATGAATATGCGAAATCAAAAGGAGTGGATATGGGTGACGCGGTTGGACTTGATGTTATTGTTGATGGAACTGTTCCAACAGGTGAATGAATTAGAAGTTGATTTTAGTTAGCTGTTGCTAATGAAATGACATCGCCTGCTCATTATAAGAGAAGACTAACCTGGAGTTTTTTAATACAGGTTCTGGCTTGTCCAGCTCTGCTGCGTTTGTTTGCTCTGCTACCATTGCTATTATGGCTGCTTTTGATGTGAACTTTCCAAAGGTAAAACAGTTCTTTCACCAAAATTATATAATACCTCGACCACCTCAAAGTTGTTTTAAGGGCGTGATTTAATCTTACGGCTAGAACTAGAAAGCACTTCTTCAGTATTAAGCATCCAGAAAGCCTTGCTATACTGTCAAAGTTTTGAATTTGTTACTTTTTCAGATTTCGCTGGTGTTATCAACACTTTTTTCTTGGAAGAGATTGATACGTTTCTATCCTACTACATCAGTAAAATAATATTATTGTGAGAAAATAACATGCTTGTATTTCTGATCTGTACATTAGAACATACACTGGTTGCTATCTGCCGTCATGCTCATAGCACTCTGGTTACAATATGCTTCTTTTCATTCACTGTTTATATGTTTCCTTGACATCTTTGGGTTTTCTTTTTTCTTTTTTGTCATGGGATATCAATATCTTTTTCAGCTGTGCATGCGTGTCTATTATGAATTGACATGTATTATTTTTTTCTTGCCAACCAGTTCATGCCTGGCAAATCAAATTAGACCAACAATTCTGGCCTTAATGTGCATATGGACTATATATTTTGTTGTTCTTTGTGTTGATGATGAATAGGCCTTTGGTTCCTGAGAACACAAATTGTTCTCATTTACCATACAAGTTTCGTAAGAAATTTCCATGTTATTTTTCTTGTCAGCTAGTTCGTACCAGGTAAAATCAAATTATTCCAACAATTCTGACCTTAATGTGCGTATGGATTGTAAATGTTGCATTATCTTGAGGATTGGTGTGCCTTTGGTTCACGAGAGCACGAATTTCATTCGTTACTTATACTGACGCTACTCTATATTTGCTTGTTAACCATATGATCTACTTGATGGAAAACTAACAAAATGGATTTGTCAATGTTTATTTATCGTTATATCCTGTTTCTTTCTTTTTTCTATCTGAATTCTATCGACGTTACCCTCTTTAACAGAAAGAAATTGCCCAGCTAACATGTGAGTGTGAAAGGCACATTGGAACACAATCTGGAGGAATGGACCAGGTTATACTTCATCCTCGTGAGCTTGTTTAAATTCTTGAAAAAATATACTCGAAAGAATGTTTGAAATGCATCCTCCTGAGTCTGAGACAACCGTTGCTTTTACTCATGGACAAATCCAGTGTACAAGGTCTTCCAATGTTTTGTTTGCTATTCTGCTTCTCTGTTTGGGATAGAAACACATCATGATGTCAGAAAATTGAATCTGTTATTGCTTTAGAACAGAACATAAAAATCAATTGAGAGTGAGGAGGATCCAAACAGAGCTGGGAAACTGACTTTCAGGGACATCGAACATAATAAATCATGTTTTACTTGGCAGGCAATCTCTGTCATGGCCAAAACTGGATTTGCAGAGCTTATTGATTTCAACCCCATTCGGGCAACTGACGTGCAACTTCCTGCTGGTGGAACTTTCGTGATTGCACATTCTTTGGCTGAATCTCAGAAGGCAGTCACTGCTGCTACTAATTACAACAACAGAGTAGTTGAATGTCGACTCGCTTCTGTAAGCGCTATTTTCATATACTGGTTCTGCTTTCATATTCCTAAATATGTTCCAACTCTTGTATTCTTGTACTGCATTTTGAGTTTTGCGCATTGTCGTAGGAAATCATTTAAAATGCAGTCAAGTGTTCTAGAGTGTCAAATTTGCCCCTAACTTTAATAGATGCACACCCTTTGATGCATTGTAATATTTGACATGTTAAGGGATACGATGTATGTTTAAGATGCAATTATTCATCGACTTTTTGTCAGGGACCAACTTTTTGGGACAAGAAAAAGTAAAAAAGTGGACCATTTTTACTGCCCAGTGGGAGTATCCATTTTGAATTGCGCCATTCATTGGTATTTGCATCTGATCTTAAAAGTCGCAACATACCTTCAAGCTAACTTGGAAGTGTGAACTTGCAGTTTTAGTATCAGAATCTATGCTGAAGTGTCATTACTGTTTTAGAAAATGAATTGAGCTGTGGAGAAGGGAAACAGTCCTCTGCTCTCCACCTGCTGCTTGGTGCCTTAATTAAAAAGGGGACTGCGTTACAAGTTAAAAATGCGTATCTTCTGAATTTCTCTTCTATTGGAGGCATTGTCATGCTTATATTACTGATTTTGGAATACCTTTTTCAGATCGTACTTGGCATAAAGTTAGGAATGAAACAACAAGATGCAATATCAAATGTCAAAACTCTTTCCGATGTTGAGGGATTGTGTGTGTCATTCGCTAATAGCCGTGGCTCTTCAGATCCTGTCATTGCTGTTAAGGTATCTATTGCTAATTGATCTACTGTCACTGCACCAATTTATTTTACTTAAACGAATTAAATGATTTGTTATGACCATGATTCTGTTTTGGCGCACATATATTTTAGCTTTACATTGTAAGTTCTTTGTAATTGTTTTGTCACTAGTGTACCAATTATCAATATTATCTTTGCTACAGGAACTTTTGAAAGATGAACCATATACGACTGAAGAAATTGAGGCAATTACCGGGGAAAGTCTTCAATCAATCTTCGAAAATTCCCCATCTTCTTTGGATGTTCTAAAAGCAGCCAAGCACTTCAAGTTACATCATGTACTATTCTCTACTCGCTGCCATGGTTTCTGCACTCATTTATTGCTCACAGTCCGTAGGTGTATCTGAGTTTATGATGCAATATTAATGGATACTTCTTGCTCATGTCTTTTATCGTTGAAATTTCTGATTTTTTTTTCTAGAAAATCGGCAATAATTTTCTGCATGGCGTCTTGATGTACAGTTCCATATTGCAATGTATTATCTTTATATCATGTTTTGATAGCTAATATTTAGACTTAATCCATTAAGCCTGATAATGTTCAAACAACTACTTTTTTGTACCCTTCATTGCAACAACCCTACATCACCGGTTGTTATTTTTTTGAAGCCCTCTGCTTAGTGTCTTTTTTTTATTCCAATTGTTTAGGAAGTCATAATTTGCGTTGTTTTTCCAGAGGGCTGCTCATGTTTATTCTGAAGCAAAGCGAGTCCATGCTTTCAAGGATGCTGTGTCATCAGATTTAAGGTGCTCACTGAGTTTACTGCATATGCTTGGAAGAGAATGCTTATGTATTCCTCAAGAAATTTTATGTGAAATCATATGTTTTATTAAATGAACATATGTTCTCACATAATTGAGGCATGTTATTTTTTTCATATGTGAAGAAAATTAAATTCTATACTTTTTCAGACAATAATTCAGTTTTTCTGGGAGTTTTTATTACACTCTTAAATATCCTGAGATGTCTGAGGGCTAATCAGTCAAGTCAAACTTTGGGAGTGAATATATTGAATTTACCTTTATTTGTTTATTTTCTCCCTCTCACTGCCTCTTTGAAAGATTTTTGACAGCACATCTCTTCACCCGTTGGGTCTGTCCACTACAACTTACGTGTTTTACTTTATGCATTCACGTGCTCAGATCATCTTCATTTTCATTAAACATGCTTTCGAACCTTTCCCGCGTTGGGGTTTGGGGAAAGCAGTTTTGCAATTGTATTATAGTCTCTTCTGCGAAAAAATACAGTCAGAGAAGCTGTTTGGGAAGCAACTACATCCAACCTTCGAAGTATTAATTCCCAAATACCTTGTTTTGCAGTGATGAGGACAAGCTAAAGAAGCTCGGTGAGCTCATGAACGAGAGTCACTACAGCTGCAGCGTTCTATATGAATGCAGGTACAAATGCTTGAAGTATATTTTCAAGAACCTGTCTATACAATGACTCTGATGGACCGAGCTATCATAAACCTCGCATGGCGCATTGCCTTGTCTGTTATGCTTATTGTAGTTATTTCTTTTGTTTCATGCATCTAGCTGCCCCGAGTTGGAAGAACTTGTAAAGATTTGCCGGGATAATGATGCTTTGGGGGCTAGACTTACAGGAGCTGGATGGGGTGGCTGTGCGGTTGCTTTGGTGAAAGAGGCTGCTGTCCCTCAGTTCATCCTCAATTTGAAGGTATTTTGACGTTCTTTTACGCGGAAAATTCCATTTCATTAATTGTAGGACTACAGCAAGTTCCCTGTACTATCATCAGGAAAAGTTCTATCGATCAAGAATTGACAAGGGAGTAATCAGCAAGAATGATCTTGGCCTCTATGTTTTTGCTTCAAAGCCTTCAAGTGGTGCTGCTATTTTCAAGTTCTAACAACGCTTTCTCCTCATTGAAAGATAGATCTTCCAGAACCGGTCATATGCCTGTCTGCTTGTTTTCTTTTCGGAAATAAAAGCGAGGAGTCCATTTTTTCTAGCTTTATTTATGTCAAAACAAATGAATTATCTAACGAACGAACAAAAAATGAAGCTTTCTTGTGGTAATCACGTTCCTGATACAATATTTTATAGGGCCTGCTGCTTGGGGATATAAAACCTTGTATATAAAGTGTCAATAAGATTCTGAACTGGTAAAACGAAACGGTATCCTTGTATTCTATATTATTTAAAATTTTACTTGATATGCTCAGATTATTGCACCATTCGTTGTGTCAATTCAAATCCACTATTTATAAATTTTATTAAATCTCGTTGCTTATTTTTTAAAATTTATTTTATTTATTTAAAACCAATAATCCTTTTTTAAGAAATATCTTCTTCTGTATCAAAATTAATAAGTTTTACATTTTGATACTCCAAAATGGAATGCACAAACAGTTACAAATCATGGACAATTAGTTATCCAATACTTTTAATCATACAAGGTAGGTTGATTAACAAATGCGAGAAAGTAAAATTTGAATTTATGAATCATGCATGCTCCAAAAATCAGTTCGGGAGTTTATTTGTTTGTTTCCCGGGATTGTGGGTGTGGGAGATTTTCCTGATCAATGTGGTGGCCGCTGATTGAATGGCATCAAATCAAAGTAAATCGTGCTGTGCCCTAATGGGCTGCAGGACCAGTAGAATTGGTCCACCTTACATGCTCTATCTTGTAATGGGCCAAGGAGGATCTGGACGAGTTCTTGCCTCGAAACTTTGTCGGGGGTGGGCCATGTATTTGTATTAGGTTTGGATTTAAGGAGGTAATGAAAAACAAGTTTCTCGTTTAGTTTTTCCTGATCTGAACACCTCAGTCTGGATGTGTGGCTTCTTGAGATTTAATTTACTGAAAGAGATGTATTTAACACGAGCCGTGAAATGTGGTCGCATTTCCAATCTTCAATTCTGTCATATACGTAAATGGAGGATTAAATTTGAAACTACGTGATACAGTGCTAATTACTAGCTTCATCAGTTGACTTCATCATCATCATCATCGCATCCTCCAGCCTCGGAAAGCAATTGAAAGTGGTAAACCTGGCAGTATCTTGGGAGTCCCGCCTGGCACTCTTGTTAGCCAATCCTTTTTAGTCGTCCCAAAAGATGGATGCATGAATAACCCCGAGTGGTAGGACCTGGGAATCATGTTCCTCTTACAGGTAAAAAGAGCCGAACATAGTGCAGTGTACTACTATATAACAAACCTCCTCAAAATACCCAGTAGTTAATTAAACGAAATATATTATTGTTGGGAAAATTTTACTTCCTAATAGGTCAACCTTCCTCGATTGAATTAGTTGGTATTTAGCATATTTTCAGATACCAGGATTTAAAAAAAAAAATAAAAAACCCTCGAAACATTGATATCGAGATGGGAGTGTCCGAGAAAGCTCCCCACCTACAAAACAACCAAACGTTGTCAATTAAATACAGATGATGATGTGTTTAGACTTTAGACTGCATTATTTTCTCGCAGCGGGGCGGGGGTTGTTGATTTGGGCCCACCACACATATATCCTTCTAAGCGCAGGAATCTGGACTTAATCTCCATGCTTAAAAGCCCCTTTTATAAGGAGAATCGGACACCTTTCGTTCTTGCTACATTGACCTGTCCCCTTCTGATCCAGCGACGGTGGAACTACGCTAGCTGTCTTTTACCGATTTGCTATTCTTCACGTTTTAAACTTGGTTTGTTCTAGACATTATGCAAAAAAGAACTCCGAACATTATTGTTATAGAATGAATGTCTTCAGTTCAATTGCCTAACAAAAAAAACAAATATCAACCACTTCTATGATACTTGCATCCACGATAAAACAGAATCTTCACACACTGCACTTCTATGATACTTGCATCCACGATAAACAGAATCTTCACACTCGTTTAAATAGTATTAATATATTTTCAATTTTTTTATTTGAAAATATATTAAAATAATATTTTTAAAAAATTATTTTTAATATTAACATATTAAAATATATATAAAAAAATTATTCACGATTTCATCAGCGTTCTAATCAGGAAATCCAAGGGTCATTTTATTTTGGTGCCCTTTTCATTTCCTTGAAAATGACAACACCGTTTACCGGCATCCACGGCGTCAGGATTCCCACAAGACAAGGAGAAGCTGGAATCCGGACGGCTTTCACGCAGGAAATGGTGAGGCCACGAGGATCACCGTTTAATTAGTAGGAATTCCAAATAAAAACACTTTCAGTTTTCCGAAACCATCTCGGAAGAACCCGAACTGCTTAGATACACTGGAATTATCTAGTGGTTTTGGTTTAAAGCGTTTAACATTTTTGCAGCAGCGAAAACAACACCTAGCTTCACTGGAACTTGAGTATCTATATTATAACTAAATAAGAAATATAATGGTCTTATTTTGAAAGAGGGTTGGGTTTTCCATCCTTAAAAAATATATATATATATATATTACATGAGCTTAGTATATACATAAAAAATCTAATCACTGCGATGTAACTAAAAAAAAATTACCATCCTCTTCCCACTAATTAGTTATCTCGAATACGTGTCTTTGTGCCAGCTTGCATCAGGATTCAGGAGAAATCTTAACATTTTATAGGATTTAATAATTTTTTCTTGGCGTGGTGGTTCTCTAATTATTTTTAAAAATAATCAAATTAATACTATAAAATATATTAAAAAATAATATGAATTATATTTTATAAGAGGGTTGGGTTTTCCATCCTTAAAAAAAAAAAATCTATTACATGAGCTTAGTATATACATAAAAAATCTAATCACTGCGATGTAACTAAAAAAATTTACCATCCTCTTCCCACTAACGAGTTATCTCGAACACGTGTCTTTATGCCAGCTTGCATCAAGATTCAGGAGAAATCTTAACATTTTATAGGATTTAATAATTTTTTCTTGGCGTGGTGGTTCTCTAATTATTTTTAAAAATAATCAAATTAATACTATAAAATATATTAAAAAATAATATGAATTATATTTTATATTTTATTTAATAGTTTAAATTATTTAGTTGATATAATTATTTGATATGATATTATAGTTTTGGTTATTGAGTGGTCATGAATTTAAATTTTATTATTTTTATTTATTTAATAAAAATTAAAACACAAGATAAAATAGATTTTTGTAAATTTTAAATTAAAAAACTTTCATTTAAAAAATTATATAAATTGTATCCATTATGCATTTTATAGGATTTAATAATTTTTTCTTGGCGTGGTGGTTCTCTAATTATTTTTAAAAATAATCAAATTAATACTATAAAATATATTAAAAAATAATATAAATTATATTTTATATTTTACAATTTAGTTAATATAATTATTTGATATAATATCATAGTTTTAATAATCGAGTAGACATAAATTTAAATTTTATTATTTTTATTTATTTAATAAAAATTAAAACACAAGATAAAATAGATTTTTGTAAATTTTAAATTAAAAAACTTTCATTTAAAAAATTATATAAATTGTATCCTAAAATTTTATTTAATAACTTAAATTATTAATCTGTTACGCAGTCATTTTGTGTTTAATTGAAATTATCCAAGACAGGTGAAACGATTTTCTAACCAGCACACATATATAGGTCACGTTTGTCTGGGGCTAATATACTTTTAAAAATTGTGATCTAAAAGTAAATAGAATATTTCGTTTTCCTTGACAAACATAGAAGGACGATACCGTTTAACATCTGTAACAGCATTAGAACTCTCCCAAGACAAAAATATTTAATTGCATCTAGAAGGTTTGATTAGGATATGTTTGTTTTTTATTAAAATATTCTACAGAGAAATATTGTTTATGTTTCTTGAAAGTATTTTTCAGAAAATACCCTTATCTCGTTTCTTTGGTCTTGAGCGGATTAACCAACTGATTAGCTGATTAACCAAGCTTTTGACTTATTTAAGGTATTTTCTAAAGTATTTAAAAGGAAAATCAGTAAAATATTGCATAGTTAACTTTTAAATTAAGAAATATTTCTACACGTTAGTTTTGGTTTTCTGCATTCCTTGACGAATTCTTGCAAGCTTTTGCTTATAAAAAACAAAAAAGCAGCAGAGATTTCATTTCAATACTCTTGGCAGATGTTAATCTTTGCATTTACTAAAATTCTGGAAAAAAACTTTATCTTATCTTATTGTAAATATTAATAAAATATTTTGACGAATCGATTCAAATAAAAAGCATATCATTATTTAAAATTATTCTATGAATATTATTTTCTGAAATGATTAAGAACTAATGAAACTAATATTGAGAACTAATATAAGTAATGTATTATAAACTTTATCTTATTATTTCCTAAACCTGAACATATCATAACTACAAAGTGTTAACATACCATATATAGGCATGTGTACATGATGCATGCAAATTTAATTGTCAATAAAAACACACAAAATTTATAAGTTGTGGGGCATAAAACTGAAATTGTAAATAAAAGGGAAAAACACAGCCAAGTGTCGATGAAAATTCCAAGACAATCACGTCACCTGGTTTTCATAAGAAACAAGGAAATAATTAATTTTTTTCTTTTTTTTCTTTAATTAATATTAAGGATTCAACAATTTAAGTTTCGCAACGACCGGAATCGTCTTTTTATTCTTGCTGAAACCCACCGTGTCCTTCCCTTGTATCTCGCTTCCTTCTCATCCTTTCTGTCTATTTTCTTTATATTTAGTAGATGGCTATCTGTTGCTTTTATTTTTATTTTCTAACATTGAGAGAAAGAGAGAGAGAGAGATAGCCCATTTTGACTGCCTTTGTCTGCTTCGGATCTGGGGTTCTCTCTCTTTCTCTACAAGGTACTTATCCACTCCTTTTCTTTTTCGTTTTTCTTCCCCTGCTCTTTTTAGGGTTTTATTAAAAAAAAAATAATGGGGTACTTTGGATTTGTGTATTTGATCCTGTAATTTGTAATGCATTGTTTTCTTGTGGTTTTGCTTTGTGGGTTTGATTTGTGCCTGCCTTGCTTTATTTTCAACGCTTAATGGGTTCTTTGATTTATTATCAAGTTTTAAGCTTTTCTTATGGGTGTTTTTGTATCTGCCTGTTGTGTGAAGGAATGTTAAAGTCATGTTATTTGTTTTGCCTTCTGTTTTTCCAATTATGTACCCTCTGCAGATTGAAGCACAAACTCTAATTTTGGGCCCTTTACGGATCATGGAGTGTGGCTAACTTTTTATTCCATTATTCAAAACGCAGGGTTTTGTTAGTTTTTGTGATTAATTTTGAGATTGACAGCCTGGGTTTCGGAAGGAGTCGAGGGTTGAGGCTTTATTAGTGAAAAGGGCAAGTTAGTTTGCTATTACTGTGGACTCTGTATGTCTTCATTTGCGAGTTATGACTGGAAAGTGTTGTTTACTTGATGAAGTTGGATATGTTTATCGTCAATGCTCGCAGTGCTCTGTACTTTATCATGTAAAAAAAGGTTAATTTTGTATGATGGGTTGGCTTTGAGGTTTAATTTCTTTTAGCGGTCTTGCTCTTGTGAATCTATTTTGGGCTTTAATTGTTTAGAGTGAGAGATTGAAGACATCAGACTGGCGTTGGTTGCTGGAAATAGATCAAATGGCTCCAAGAGATAGAGATTTTGAGGTTGATCTTGAAAGTGGGGTGAGAAATAGTGTTGAAGATTCATGTAAAGATGCAGGTTCAGGGGTAAAAACACCAACAAAGCCGTTGCTTGCTAAGGTTTGTGGAGCATTCGCCGATGGGACAGCCAATGGTGAAGAGAGGGTAAATTTGTGTGGCCACGTGTCAGACACTGCTGGTGGTTCTGCAGACCACGCGAAGCTGGAGGGTGAAATATCTGTTGATAAAGTAGAGAAGAAAATGGTAAAGGAGAAGCATAAAAAAACGAGCAATAAAAAGCCTCCTAGGCCTCCACGAGGTCCATCACTGGATGCTGCTGACCAGAAGCTGATCAAGGAGATTTCTGAACTAGCCATGTTGAAGCGTGCAAGGATTGAGCGGATGAAGGCTTTGAAGAAATTAAAAGCTACAAAGCCATCATCCAATAACAATTTATTTGCCATGGTGTTCACCATTCTATTCTGCCTTGTGATTCTCTTTCAAGGTAATGCTTGTGCAAGTTTTACTGCCTTAATCTTTAACCCATACTTGGTTCAAGCCAGTGGTTTGGATACAAATGTTATGGGGATAACTTATGCTTTAATACATGCCTTTGATTTGGACTGTAGAGTTTTTCTTTATGTTTGAATTTCCCAACCATTCAAAAGTTACATTTGACTTCTTTGAGCTGGAATGTGTGAACTTTCCCCCCTTTGTCCATTTTCAGCATCTGCTATTTGTGTTACAGCTCCCATCATGTAGTTTCCTTGTATATAGATGTTTATTTGCGAAAGGAGGGTGGGCTTCTGAATTTTGATTCTAATATACTGTATCCTATGCTGAAATGGTTTTCTGAGTCTTGCTCTGTGTGTATAATGTTGGCTACATGTATCCGGGTTAGAGTTTTCAAAATGACATTGAATCATGTTCTAGTGTTGTCCATCTATTTTCTTTTTCCTGCTTTCTCTAATTTTTCAGACATCCTTAATTGTTTGGGGGCATTTGGGAAAGATGATTTTGTTTCAGGCTTTCTATCACTCTCTCTCTCTACCCTTCTTCTCCTGTTTCATTATTTGTTTTATGATCTTTTTATTTGTGCTTTCCTTGCTTGTAAAATGATAATTTTCCCTGGGTGCCATTGCAGATTGCAATTCATTTTTGGAAACTCATTGGTCATATTACTTAATAATTTTTTACAAGAGGTCATTCCATTACAGAAATCACTGCTGGCATTTTTCTATAAGCATTTTCTTTCTTTTTGCTAACTTATGTTAGTAGTTTCATGCAATTCATTTTGCAGGAATGTCATCCAGAGCTACATCTGCAAGCTCAATGGGATCTCCTGAGTCATCAGAGACAGCTGGTGATGGTTTAATTTCAGTTCAATACTTTGGGAATCCATCTGCAAGCGAGTCTAATGGACCTGGGTCTGGATATCCGAAGTATGTCATGGATCACATTTCCCCTGTTATATCTTGCACTTTAAGTACTTGTACTTTCTGCTTTGGTCATATCAGGTGTTATTATTATGTTATGGTCTACTACAACTAATCTGTTTATTTGTTGATGCATTGCAGCTTCATAGAAACAATTGCTGGCTCAGATCCTCCCAAAAATCCAAGAACTGTGAGATGAGTGGGGAAAAGAAGGCAGTTACTGTAATCAAGCTTGTGTTGTTCAAAGAAATTTACCTGCTTTCTCGCACTTCTCATGCAAGCCATATACTTGCACTTTTTGTACCAATATCCCTCCAAGATCGAAGTTTGTTGGGTAATTTATCCCTTACATGCATAGTGTTTGGAATGAGTTAGATTACCGAAAAAGTGTACTGGTGGATTTTTGGGGGAAAACAGTTTAGTGCTGTGGCCTTTTAGGTTGTGAGCCGCTTATGATAAGTTCCCTCTTTACAGCCGCCTTACTGTATAATTCTCCATAATGAAAACAAAGGCAGGTTTGTTTGTGAATTGATTTGCTAGATTTAAATGAATCTCGTATCTTGTTCTACAAACCATTTTTTTTATTTGATGAACAAAATGGGATGGAATGGGCAGGGGTGCCTAAATATGAAGCAGCAATGTATATGGATCCCAATGTTTTAGGTATTAGAGAGGTGAAATGACTGTTGATGGTAGCCTATTATCTGTAAAGTATAACATGGAATATGTTTATGTTTAAATTAAATTGCAATGAAAAGACCTGGTATTCTCTTTAGATTTGTTGTTGTCAGCACGGTATCTTTCTTCTACTTCATGGATTGGTGTTCGAAATCAATGGATTTCTTTCATCTCTTTTTCTAGAACTTAGCCTTACTAGTTTTTTTGGCTTTGCTTTGTTTTGTTTTTATTTTTCAATTGGTGTTGTTGGTATCTCCTAGCACCAGCTAGTGTTCGAAGATTTCATTTAAGGAAACTATTTACGCTCCATACCTAGTTCTTGCAAAAGACAACGTGGATATGATGTTGTATGATTTATGGAAGAAGAAATTTGGTTAATCAAAAGCAGCAGCAGCTCTAAGGGATGTAGATAAAAAGGAGATTTTAGATCAGATATTCATTTCTTCAGCAATATGTTGATGATGGCCACAGTTACACCACATAAGTCCCAGCACGAGTTATTTCCTACCAGCTAGTGGTGATTTCTTCGACCCTGTGCACGAATCAACTTCATCGGCAGCATCCAACATCCCATACTAGGCAAATCCATAGCCACCCTTATTCAAGGCATCGATAGCCTGGGGAAGAATGTACTGCACAACTGGTATGTACACTTCAGCACAGTAAGCTAAGGATTGTTCCAGCTTGGGATCTTCGGTTTGGTTGACTAGTTTAGGAATGTAACCTAGCGTGTCAGTTGCATTTGACAAAGTGATTTTTGCCATTATGTCAGCTAGACCTTGAACATCTGCATTCAAACTTTTAGGATTTGATTGTAGAGATGAGACAGATTTTAATCAGGTGTCTTCTTGCAAGTTTTGTTTATTAAATTACCACATTGGATTAGTGGTGCAAGAAACAAAAGGAGGAGGCAACGGAGAAGTAAAACGGACGATAAAGAGATTGGATGTTTCATCTCTGCCGGAATGCAAATAGCTAGACTCGGTGCCGTGGTGTGGTGATTTTTAATAGGGAGTTGGGCTTCTCTTTCTGTTACGAAATCGAGTTTCATGACATGTGCTTGTTACTGTGAATATAATAATTGCACTAGTGTTTCTCAATGAAGCAAGGGCAGAAAATGTCTGTACTAGTTCAGGATGAGGTTGAGTTTTCACTTCCGAAGGGAGAAAACGCTGGTATCACATGCCCTAGCCTAATTTTATCATGAAAGAAGTTGCCTTCAGAGGCTGTGAAGCAACGCACTGAAATAAAAGAAACAAAGAGTAAAACAATTTTCAAAGGAAGCCAAATTTGTGAAACTACAGTTGGTTTCTGACTGCTGTCCTCTTCCTTCAAAATCATTTGGAGATGTGAAGATTTCTAAGGTTTTTGACTTGGTCTTCGATTAAAAACAAAACTGAAGTTTTTTTGACTTGTTCTTCTATAAGCAGACTCGTGTGTTAGCTTGCTTTCGATCTGCAGTCAATATCTGCAAAGCGTATGGGTTTAAAACGACCAACATCACGTTTTATCTTAACTTGTGGATTACTACAAATCACACCATGCATCATGCCTTTCGAGATCTTTTTATTCTCATTGCGAGGTATCGTTGAAGAAGTTGCTGGGAAAACAGCAAAATGAACAAGAACACAGGAAGATAGACAGCCACATGAGCACATTTTGGTATTTAAAACCCCAGAAGCCGTTTGGTTCTTCTTCTTCTTTTTCTTTAATAATAATTTTATTACATCATGGGTGTAAATAGAGCGCGCATCTTCATGTGAAACAGAAAATCAAGTACTGGGCGAAGAGAATAAACATCATGCGTGTGTAAAAGAATACATCCTTCATGATGGTGTATGAATTTGTCCTTATATTATGTATTTATTAGACCATCAATAAATTGAAAGATTAAACCTTGCTAGCAATTTCTCATAATAACCATGGCGGGAAGTAGTTGTTGGCTCCTCATTTTTATTTAGTTTTGAATATATACGTTCCTTCTAAGATGAGGTCCTCATCAGCCTGCCGCCGAGGCGAGGACTTCCTCTTTCTCTTCTTCCTCCCTCTCTTTTACATGCTCTCCTCACGCCCTCACTGTTTAGTATTTACTTTTGGACAAAATTATGCATGTCCCACAAGCCTCAACATTTATTCAAATGAATCCTTCTAATTCTATTCTGTCCAATCCATTTATTAGATAGCTGCCACGTGCATGCAGTTAAGAGGACGGAGGTTCTTGTCTTCTGCAAATTGAAGACAGAGGATTTAATTTGATAAAGAAAAATAAATGGGCTGATTTGATCGGATAAGATACTTGAGAGACCATGAATGAACTTTTTCATTTCTTGAAATTTGCTTAGGGATGGAAATTTAATCCAATGAAATATTGATTGAATACGTGGCTTTTTTAATTGCAGCTAACTTATGATAAGCAATATGTAATATAGATGTCTGAAATCTGATAAATAATATATAAATATACTATTCAATGAATAATAATAAGTAGAAAATGAATATAAAAAATCTCAATCCGTGGATTTTCTTTCGCTCTTTCCCCTTCTCTGGTTTGGGCCTGTAGACTGGTTTTAATAGGCCCATAATTGTCTCATTTATTGTCATATTGAATTTGTGGCCTGTCCAATTCCTTTTGGTCCAAACTAATTATCCCGCCCATAAGATTGGCAGGAAACATCAATCACAAAGTGCTATTGTTTTTTCAATTGTATAGCAGCAAGTTCAACAGTGAAGTAGGCTGTGGCTTTAACAGAAACCTGGGCTTATGTTATGCCTCCAAAAACAAACAAAATTATCACTTGAACTCTGTCCATCAGAATCACAAGGAGCTCCCGTACAACTCTATGCTGCACTTGGAGATCCTATAACATCACCGCAAGATTGCAGCAAACTGATAGTCTCTGAATCTGTCTTGTGAATTAACTTTTGTCGCTAACTCGCTTAACTACTTGGAAGTTCAAATATCCGTACCCTTTCCAGAAGCTTTGGTCAATTGGAGTTGGGTTTATTTCTTGGAGCGGTGAAAAAAACCAGCCTCGAGTTAACGCAAAACCCTCTTTTAACACTAGGCATCCAACTCCAAAACAGAACAGACCCAAAAAAGAAGCTTATATGGCAGAAGAAAATAATAATAAAAGATTAAAGATGCCAATACTTCACTGGTTCAAACTGAACTGCTGCTTCAAGTACAAAAACTTAGATACAGACCTGAAGGACTCTCACTAATTTAGTCCAGCAATGAAGAGAACTGCTACATACGAAAACAGACACTATCTAGTAACCACAATAAGAAGGCAGAACATAATCAGAAACCCTTCTGCAATATATTGATAATGGCTACCGCGACATCAGAAAGATTGCTGATAAGTTTATTCCTCTCAGTCAATGGTGATTCATTCTCACCCGAGAAGTGTTTTTCACAAGCATCAGCTTGTTTGGAAACATCAGAAAAAACATAATTGGCAAATCCATACCTTCCTCTAATCAAAGCATCAATGGCTTGAGGAAGATTGTACTTGACAACTGGTATGTACAACTCCGCACATTCAGCCAGTGGCCTCTCTAATGATGTCCCAGTTTCCTGTTTAACTAAGCCTTGGATGAAATTCAGGGTATCGGTCACATTGGACAAGACGAGATTAGCCATTTTAGAGGCTAGAGATTTAACATCAGTACCTGAGTTTGGTTGTAAAGACAAGACACAAAGGTCGTAGAAGGGTGTCTTCTTGCATATCTTGTCTACTAGATCACCACATTGGGTTAGTGGTAAAGGAGCTGAGAGGAGGAGGGTGTAAAGAAGAAGAATGGACAGTGAAGAGACTGAAGTTCTCATTTTTCGCAGAACTAAAAAGGAAGAGGGGCAGCGAAGGGTAGGGAATTAGATTGGTTTGGTGATGCAGTTATATGATGGATTCTGTTTGCATGCTTATTGTGCTCTGAAATGAACTCAGATCTTGAACCAATGCCTGCCATATATATAGTAATGTCTCAATCTGTGGATTGTCTCTGTCGTCACTCTTTACCAGTTTCATACGGAGTTGCGTTCACATTATTCTCTGATGTTAGTTGTTAACTGAACTCGTGATCTCGTTAATCATTGTATAAAACACTCATATTTAATTCGGAACCTCGAGTCATGGATTCTGAAATGATTATTTATATTTAAAATCGTTAAGAATTGGTTATGAGTTTCTGCTTAAACTTTTCAGATGTAAATTCGTCAGTGATTTTATTTTTCTTCATCATCATCGCATATACAGAGGATGTTAAAATAATATTTTTTTTATTTTTAAAAATTATTTTTAATCCTATTATGTCAAAATAATATAAAAAAACATAAAATTTTTAATATTAAACAAAAAATAAATATTAAAAAAAAAACATGAATAATATATATATATATATATATAGCAACTAAGATTTGATTGGTAATTGAAACCTGATCGCAAAGGAATATGCCCTCCTGTTGAAAAGAAAATGATGATAAAAAAGTAAAGGAAGTACTCTCGAAATGGTTAGAGATTTGAAAAATGGGTATTATTCCATTGTCAGTCTGGTTGACATTATGAGGCATGACCATGTTTCGAGTGACACGTGGTGAGCAGTTTGTGGCCTCCAGTGCTTTCTATTCCTTTTATCGGACATTAATTGTCTCTTTTCTTGCTAGGAAAGGAATCTCACAAACTGGCTCGTGAACTTCTGGAATGATCTTAGCCTGGCGTTGATAGCACTGCTTTCAAATGAATCTCTCGAGATATACATTATGAACGCAAACCCTTTCATGATGCTGACAAGTTTGGACCCTTGTCAAGAGCGAAGACTACTGTTTTGGGTTTTGATCTCAAGCTCCAATGTCGACAAAATCACTTCAGCTCGTGATTTACTCTCCATGGATCCGGTTACTGTGGATCTAGCCCATCTTATTGTCTGTCCCCTAACGAGCACTGCTGCTGCTGCTGCTGTCGTTCGTGGTCTATCTTTTCTCAGTCTCAGCAACATCTACGTTTACATTTACATCTATATCCACATAAAAAACAGAATAAAGTGAAAAGTGATCCCTCAATCTTAATTCTATGATGCCGATATGGGCTGTGAAGATGGATTTACTATTAAATCTTAATGTTAACTTCTTGATTATCAAACCCCAACTGTTTTAAAGGGACCTGCCCAATCGTACTTAGCAAATCTTCTTAAGAAGATATGAGATGAGAATGTAAAACTCTTTTTTGTTGGGGATCAAATTAAGATTTTGCTTACAGTTGATGATAAATTTGATCCCTTGGGCCTGGACCTCCACGGCCCCACCTGCTTTCCTCCTCCTCCTCCTCGGCAAAAGGGATTTTCCGCGGGGGGAGGGGAGGGATGACAGGCAAGCAGCCCGCAGCCCCCCAGCAGACCACGTTGATTTTACCAAGCGTCCTCCTTTTCGATGCCATTTTTCTGCCCTGTTCGTGGTTCAGTTTACCTTGGAAATGTGTGTCCGTGGTTGGCAAAAGAGGCTGCTTTTGTTTTCTTGTAGTTGTTTTTGTGGTGTAAAAACATGTGTTTGGTAATATATTAAATTATATTTTTTGTATTGTGGTGTTTAATAAAAAATTAAATTTAAAATGTAGTAGTTTTTACAATTTTTTATAATTGGATTTTGTAAAATTTTATTTGTTTTTTCATTTTAAAAACACTGTTGAGAAATTTTATTTTTTATTTTAAATTAATATTTTTTTATTTTTGGATTATTTTGATATTTTAATGTATTTTTAAATAAAAAAATTTTAACAAAAAATCACAACCACACAAATATCAAATATTTTATCTGTATTTTTCATTATATATAAATTTCAAACATAATTTTTACTAAACATATATCTAAATTCAATTAATCACATCTAATATATTTTTTTAAAATTTATTTTTTTCAAATCATAACTACAAGAAGCATCTCCAAAATAAACATACTCAAAAACCATATTTTCTTTGCTTTCAGGTTCAAGATTTTAGGCGTAACTTTTCATGGACTTCTTAATTCGGCTAAAAACTTCAACTTAAGCTTAGAGAAATGGAAAACAAAATAGACGTGTCAGGTGTCTATCGTCTTCATGCTCAAGTTAAATCTCGCATAAAGAGATTCTATATTGGTCTCCTCATCTTCTTTATTTAACTTAAGCGTAGAAGGATCGTTAATTTATGTAAGAACTCATTTTGCGGAGATACAACACTGTTCATCATAGTAAAAGAAGATCAACCCATGCTGGTTGTGATAAAAAACACACCCTTCGGTAGAGATTCACCTCATCACTATTCACTATAACAACAAAACTCATATTTCTAGGTAGAAAACTAAAATTTAGCCGCATGCATATTACCGATTTTAATGATGTTGTGAGGATTAAAACATTATTATAAAAGCTAGAATTTGATAATCAGACAATACATTAAATGTCACTTGAAGAACACAAACATTCTTATATGTATCTGTGTGGTATGCACACGCAACCATTTTTTAATATTAAATAATATTTTACAAATATTAATTTACCTTTCATCATACTCAATAACAACAAAAAATAAACATAAAGAAAAGGGAAAAAAACCTCTTGACCCGAGTTGAAGATAATTAACAATTAAAGACATCGTGGTAAATATTTACTGTATTTTTAAAATGAAAAGGTTAAAAATACCCCTGTTCGCTAGTGTATTTTTCTTCCTCAAAGATTATATTAATTATTTTACTGTTTAAAAAGCAAATTACCATGCCCTGGTTGTAATTTTTTTTTAAAGGATGGCAAAATCATAATTTTACTATTCCAAATGTGTCTATAACCACGGTGAAAATGCTGTAGTAAAACCAAACCACCTTTTAATTTCTTTTAATTGTTGTAGAAGGCTGGTTCTTTACAATTGGTAAGTTAGGCAGTCAAGAGCGTGACCCTAATAACTGTATTTAGCAGAGCAATGGAGTAGTTAGTGGTCAGTGGATCAAGGAAATCTTACTATCACGACGGATTGAATATGACGCGCTACAAAAACGAGGGCTTATTTTGATTTTCTCGTATAATGGGATATTTTTTAAGCTTAAATATACTTTAAATTGAGGGTTTGAAGTTGTGATTTCTTTACATTTGCAACGAGCCCGCCGCTATTAGACTAGCGACGTGCTGTGAATACATTTATACAAATCATCAAATTCAAAGATTGTAAGACAGTTCACATGATATTATTATTATTAGTTTTTTTTTCTTTTTGGATTGCAGCAGCAATATTCATCAATCAAGTGCACCTGCTTCTTGGATGGTTTGATTTTAATTGTTTAGTTATTTGTAAATAAGCAAGCCAACTTTCAATCCGATCACCTCAAATCTTCTTGTGTTTGCATGTGAGTAGTATCAGTTCTCCATCCAAGATCCAAAATCTTGACTTATATTAAAATTATTTATAATTTCCATCATTTTCTTATTCAACCAAGTTCATTTTATATTGTATGTATCTAGATCAAACATATCAAATCCAATTCTAAATTTAAGGCGAGAAGATGATGTTATAAACATCTTAAGTTTCATGACTATATAAATTTGAAGAGAGAATTCTTCCCACAAGTCAATGTGCCTGTAATATAAGAGAATGTCTTATTAATTTAATGAAAGTCAAATAGAAATTTCATCATTTCAAAATTCTCGACAATCCTGTCCCATCTATATTCATAACTTCGACCATTTTATTCCAAACTTTAAGGTGAGAAACTGGTTTTATTCACCCCTATAATTACATGGCTCCATAAATTTTCAATAAAAATTGTGATGTGTCAATAAATCTTTTATTAATCAACTCGAAACAAATTTGAAATTAACAGAGATGCTTTTGCTCACGAAATTACTTAATAATGGTCCATTAAAATCCACTTCTACCAATATGGTTCGCTAAAATCATACCCAAAGAATTAATTGTTTTAATATGAATTTAATTTTCTGAAGATGTTATGAGTTAAATTTTATTTTAAGAAAATGGGATTTTTCCAAAGTTAACAAATTTTGAAATTCTCACTTCCTGACTTCCAGGAATTGTTAGGGGTTTTAAATATAAAAATTGGAAGGTCATACTTAACCTTGGATTAATATATAAACTATATTAGTTTTTATAGATATTTGTTATCCATTAATAATAAAAAATAAAATAAAATAAAAAACCTATACACTTTCTAACAGTGGTTGAACCACAATAGTCCGTCCAAAGCAAATCTACTGGCCATGGAGGAAAAGGGAAGAAGTTGAGTCCTAAATCTACCAGCCATGGCTTCTTCTTCTCTTTTTTTTTCAAAAAGAAAAAAAAAAGAAATAATAATAGTCATGCAGTCATGCTTATGAACAGTGATATTTTTAAAAAAATTCTCGTTTTGTTTATTATAATCCTCGTTTATTATAACAATGCTTATTATAATCCTCGTTTTTTTTAAAAAAAAAAAACAATGAGATTTTTCTCATGCTTATGAACAATAGTCAGCCCCTCATTATGTTGTAGTTTAACCAATAATAATAACAATAATAATTGTTAATAAATAAATGTTATAGTTTATAAAATATGTTACCGAGTTATAGAAAGCAAAGTGGGGCAAAGCCTAAGGTGTTGCGACGGGCCAGAGCCCTCGTGCCTATTGTTTGTGGGCTCTCGCTTCTAATATTTTTGTGATCGAGAAGCTGATCTTCTTCGTTCAATATCTTCCTCTTGTACTGGGAAAAGAAGTTCGAAATGCCAAAATCCTGATCTTCCGATGGCCTTGATCATGGAGATTCCGCTCGGATTAGTCAACGCCTGCCTCGCGCTTATCGATAATGAAAACCACCTCACACGAATTGGGCTCTTTCTCGGCATTGTGGCAGATTTGCAGCCTCTCTTGTCCACTGCTGAAGGGGTATCTATTTCAAAGTATGTTGCACAAGATTCATCCAAATGAATATTTGTGGCACGAGAACTTACAATTGCTTTACATCATAACTCCAAAGGAGAACGATTGCTTTAGTTCGAAACTCCAAAGCTGGGTTAATCAGGTTCGTGTTGATTGCATTGTAACATGCCCAACTTCGTTTCCTAACGGGTTCAATTGTCAACTCAACAACTGTACAAGGAAAACAAAAATAGAAGGAAAGCATGGATCCACGTAATTTACACAAAGTCCCGTCTATTACAAACTCCCTTTCTTTTTTATATCATTAGAATCCATCCTATTTATGTTGTTTTAAAGCTAATATGCTATCACAGACTAAGTTGTTCAATCCATAAGCACTTAACCCTAAATTCTAATCGCACACAAATTTCTCAAGGAAGGATGCAAAACAAGATCAGTACCAGAACAGAGAGTCAGAGAGCATACAGTTAACTTCTAGGGTACTCGGTGTCTCCATTGCTTTCCACATACCCAACAAAGTAGCTTGGCAGATGTTGCGAATATGCTGGGGTCCTCCTTTGATTATAGTCAAGCATCTTCCAGCATGCTTTCATTTTCTTGCCGTTTCCACTGTCAAACCGAGCATTCTTTGGTAGTTCAGATGCTTGCACGATAGATAATTCCATCTCTCCGCGAATGCCATAATACCCACAATATATACTCCTCGAGAAATCCTCCTGAACAGGTTCTATATACACGAAATTGCTTCTGCTGCGATTTAGGCCCCAGTAGAAAACAACATTTGGTTCAGATACATCCATATCAACATATTCCATGGGGTTGGGATCACAAAAGCCCTGCACGGCTTCCAGCTGAAGCAAATAAAACCTCAGCAAGTGTTGCAAGGAAGGAGAGACCAGATCACGAGGTAAAAAAAAAAACAGTACGTAAAAATAAATTCATGAGTACTATTAGATCGATTACTTTGAGAATGCCCACAAAAGCAATACACTGAAGTTAAAATCTGTCTGGTTGGGGTTGGTATACCTTTGCATTGTATGACCCCAGAAGGGAAGATTCTCCAAGACTATGAAGGCAATGAAACTGAGGCTAATGAGGCCATTTACCAAGACATGGACACAAATTAGCATTGCCCATTCTTATTTTCATCTTTATTTACTGATTCAGGCAACATCTTCACACAACTAGTTCTTATGTGAATAAATGCCCGGTTGATTACCAAAATGAAGGAGCGCACATGAGCCAGTTACCTTAAGAAGTAGACAGCGGAAGTGTGACTTCACCCAGCCCACCCAGTCTCCTAGCTCATCTTGATCAGGAGCTGAAAGGTAGATTTTGACAAATCGTGTATAGTTCGTTGAGTATGGGAAAGGCTCAAAAATTCTCCCCGCATCAAAGTCCAGCTTTAACTTTAGAAGATCCTGTATTGTAAGAAAACAGTTCTACAGTCTTTTGTATAAAATCCTCTTCGATGAAGATCTCTATAGCTAACTAGAACTGAATCAATATATAGAACAGCATCCCCATCTGATTAAGGAACTAGCTCCGAAACAGCCCCTCCAACCAAAGAAAAAAGTGCTAAAGAAGCCACAAGCAAATCACGGTGATGGTAAATAGTCAAGACAGGTATTCCAGTCTCAATTAAATAATAAACATACCCTATTCATAGAATGCCCTCTGAGAAACTCTGCTCTGATCTTGGTGAATGTGCTTCTAGTGACATTGGAATGGCAATACTCATATGGACTACATGGCATACGAATAGGCATGTAGAATCGAGTCTCAATCACATCTTCAACATTTGATGGCATTCCGTCTTGCAGCATAACAGGTGTAGGCCAAGGCCACATCGCATATGTGCTAAAGAAGTTCGAAATTAAAGCAATTACACTGGCGTTCGGCTGATTTTGACAAACAAAGGCTGCTAGAACTGCTAGATGCACTCCTCCCAGAAACCCATTTAGCTGCAAACAATGCATATTTAATTGGATCCATATTTTTTGGGGGAAAGGTTATTCTATTAAAAGCCCATCTCAGATAGAAGCAAAGCATGTAACTGATATAACTAACATGCACGTTGCACTTACATTACCATACACTCCTCGCCGTTTTGCCCACAGTTTAAGACATCGCAGCACGGATTGGAAATTCTGAAACATCATTTCAAAAATCTGATACTCCTCAAAACACTGCTATAACAAATTACTGCAATCTGAAAAATCTTCAAATCTATTGCAAGCAAACCATCTAAGCACATAATTACAGTGGCAATAGCATGTGTTGCACAGATAGAAAATTATAGTCCACAAGAGCTCCATGTATTGGCCTAGTTTGTTCCCAGGGGAAACATCTAGGACCAATGCATTAGTGCAAGAAATTACCATCATGTAAAGAAGAAAAAATTGCAAGACACTCAAATGTCATAAACCATGGATAGATCAAGGCATAAATCTCTTGTGAATAGTGATGCAGTGGTTGTAACAATATTGAGGTGTACACATGCATCTTTTGAATAAATATGGGACATTGTCCAAAAAGACAAGTACCAGCTAATGTGGGAACTGATGTGTTAAAGCTGATGCATGAACTATAGTCATGCTGAATGAATCAAGAGTTGAAATCCTTGTGTGAATGGGAAAGAAAAAATGAGGAACATCTACCTTCAGGTTTGGAACAAGCAGCAGTATCCGTTGATTAGCACGTACTCCAGACAAACTCTTCCAACTGGTCTCGTCAATATTAGTCAAAAGGGATAGATTGAGTATGTCCACATTCTGCAGTTCAGCAAGTCGAAATGTCAAATATCCTTGTTATCAACTGGGGAAAAGAACCACGATTGATCACACTGGAGCAGCACACAGCACATCTAGTGACCACGTTACTAGATACAATAAAAGCAATTTGTAAGAATGAAAGAAAAAAAAAAGAGTAAAAAAAGCACTTCAATCATCTACTCAATCCTGACAAGGAAAGAACACTGCAAACATCATGTTTAGAAGAATGTTTCATCCACCATAAAATCTGTTCATGTCCAAGGTATGCATACTTACTTCAGGAACATTTAAGACTTTAAGCTGAGCATATGGAAGATCAACTGAAATCCCATCAAATGTAAACCGCATCAAAGGAACCTTTGAATCCTTCACACAATGGATTTCTGATATTTCAGGCCTGCTCTTAAGTATGTTGTGCAAAACAATAAAAAAGTCCTCCTGCACGAGTAATGATTAATACAAAAATCGAGACAATTCTTATTCCAATCCACATGGTTAAACTAGATGCGCACAAACAGAGAAAACTTACAGCTATAGTGGCGAAGAAAGGACCAACACATAAAGCATCAATATCAGACTCTGGATCATGAACCTGAATGAACCAGACAGATAAAATTCACAAACACGTTTTACAAAGACAAAGTATGTGATCAAAATTAGCAAGGACACATTAATAGGAATGGTGCATTCAAATCTAAGGTCTATAGTAGAATGTTGTGCTTGATTAAAAAACAATAAAGAAATAAAGAAATTGAAAATTGACACAAACATGCGATAGTGAGTTGGTGCATTACAAGCAAATTGAGGTGGATATGATCAGAGAGCTCTTAATTTAGAGAAATTAAGATCATTTAAAATACTCAACCACGGCGAAGAAATTTCAAAATGTCCTATCAGTAATCGGCATTTCATTTCATTTCACGACAAAGACCTACTCCAAGTCCATAGGATCCATAAGTCAATATAGTAGCAGATGTAGCTGCAATTTGTTGTTTTGTTGAACACCGCTGCCAGGCCACCTTCTTAGCCCACGCTACCACAATCTGCAACAGTTATAGGGCACATTCATCAGAGATTTTCTAAAAGAAAACATTGATTATTTTGCGAATGTGAATAATGAGTACTGTTTTGAGCTTCTCGACAATAATCTTCCTCTTCTCGTCTTCTTCTGGAGATGGGAATAATCCTTCATTAACCATTAACTGCAGGCATTTTTAAAGAAAATAAATATACGAATATATGTGTGTGTAAGTGTGTGTGTGTGTGTGTGTAAATCCAAATCAAAAGTTTATGAAATTTAAACAAAATAGCAGCAAATTAACTAATATTCTGTTGAAAATACATTTTGTAAACCAACCTTGAGAAGCGAGAGAGACCTTTCGTCCTCCATTTGAAGCGAATGAGGTTGACAGAGGGAGATGGACAGGGGGGGATAGGGTTTATGGATGCAGAGCTATCAAATGTAAGATGTCCATTTTTTTAAAGGATTCTGTTGTTTTGGGGTTTTTTAATGGATCATGACCACGCTACGAGGAGCAACTTTTTCTTGACGGTCTCCTCGTGTTAGTTTTGCCTCGCCCTGACGTTAAAAAGCGCCTGCGCCTTGCCTGTTATTGTATGAAAAATATTAATTTTTTAATATTAAAAAAAATTAAAAATTAAAAATATATCTTTTTTATATATTTTTAATAAATAATATTTTAAAAAATAATAGTCATCGTACCTCGAACCGTCACTAAAAAAACATGTTTATGGAATATTCATTATTGATTTTATTATTATTATTATTTTTTTATTATAACTCATATACATTCTTTTTTCTTCTTGAATGAGTTATAAGACAAAACATGTTTAATCATATTATTGTAATACTTGATAGTGTTTTATATATTACTGAATGGAAGTTTAATAAATCAAATTAGTTTAATAAAAAATAAAAATAAAAAACAAGATAGTCCTATTTAAATAGTGTAAAATTTGAATTTACAATGTTTGTCTAACAACATAATGTTATACCATTTTTATTATAGGTTAGATAGAATGCTATCATTGTCGGGTTTTTTTCTTGTAATCTATTCAATGCAGATCATCGTATATTCTGTAATAAAAGTAACGTGTGTATTTTATTTTAAAAAAAATTGTACAGACCAAAAAAGCTTTTGAAAAATAGCACGGAATTATTTATTTTTTTTAGTTTAATTTAAATTTTCAAATAATACTTATCCTCTGGGAATCAAAACAATTGATTTGAGAATAAAATGATGTTGAAAATTTTGAGAAAACAAAATGACGGAGGACCTGTTAAAAAATAGATAAATATTGAAAATAAAATAATTTTTTTATCAAATGCATTACTAACGTGTGAGGAGATAATTATGTTTAGGAAATGTAGGGATAAGATTTGAGTTTATGTTTATCTAATAAATAACTGATTAGGAAAATAGATAGATATTTAGAATAAAAACTTTTATTTTCATATAAAGAAAATATGTTTTCTTAGGAGAGTAGAGATGAGATGGGCTGGTGTTTATGAACTAATTAAAATAAATAGATAAGTATCGAGAATAAAAACACGAATAAGATAAATTTTAATACGGTACATTGTATATTTAAGAAAAGCTATCGCCGACAACATAATTTATTGCGCTGTCCCTAACCACGCAACTCGTTGAAATGTACATTTCCTTTAACTTTTTTTCGTTTGAGCAATGTTAGTTTTCCTAATCCTCTTGGGACATGATAATTTTTAACGGATACACCTCCCAATAAATCACAATGATATAAAGTATTTAGAAAAATATATTTTTTATTTAAAAATATATTAAAATATTTTTTTATTTTTTATATTAACACGTAATTATTATTATTATTTTTTTATTATAACTCATATACATTCTTTTTTCTTCTTGAATGAGTTATAAGACAAAACATGTTTAATCATATTATTGTAATACTTGATAGTGTTTTATATATTACTGAATGGAAGTTTAATAAATCAAATTAGTTTAATAAAAAATAAAAATAAAAAACAAGATAGTCCTATTTAAATAGTGTAAAATTTGAATTTACAATGTTTGTCTAACAACATAATGTTATACCATTTTTATTATAGGTTAGATAGAATGCTATCATTGTCGGGTTTTTTTCTTGTAATCTATTCAATGCAGATCATCGTATATTCTGTAATAAAAGTAACGTGTGTATTTTATTTATAAAAAAATTGTACAGACCAAAAAAGCTTTTGAAAAATAGCACGGAATTATTTATTTTTTTTAGTTTAATTTAAATTTTCAAATAATACTTATCCTCTGGGAATCAAAACAATTGATTTGAGAATAAAATGATGTTGAAAATTTTGAGAAAACAAAATGACGGAGGACCTGTTAAAAAATAGATAAATATTGAAAATAAAATAATTTTTTTATCAAATGCATTACTAACGTGTGAGGAGATAATTATGTTTAGGAAATGTAGGGATAAGATTTGAGTTTATGTTTATCTAATAAATAACTGATTAGGAAAATAGATAGATATTTAGAATAAAAACTTTTATTTTCATATAAAGAAAATATGTTTTCTTAGGAGAGTAGAGATGAGATGGGCTGGTGTTTATGAACCAATTAAAATAAATAGATAAGTATCGAGAATAAAAACACAAATAAGATAAATTTTAATACGGTACATTGGATATTTAAGAAAAGCTATCGCCGACAACGTAATTTATTGCGCCATCCCTAACCACGCGACTCGTTAAAATGTACATTTCCTTGTAACTTTTTTCGTTTAAGCAATGTTAGTTTTCCTAATCCTCTTGGGATATGATAATTTTTAACGGATACACCTCCCAATAAATCACAATGATATAAAGTATTTAGAAAAATATATTTTTTATTTAAAAATATATTAAAATATTTTTTTATTTTTTATATTAACACGTAAAAACAAAAAAAAAATACTAAAAATATTAATTTTATATTTTTTAAATAAAATAAATATAAAACAAAAATTACCGTATTTCTAAACACTCAGTTATCACTCAAGTCTACCCAAAGCATTTAAATATACTGGTATGAACACACTCTAATACTCAGTTTTTCAAAATTTTAGTCTTATACACCAAGCTTGTAGTCCAACAATTTTGATAGAGTTTCTTTATTTATGTATCTTGAATTCAAATCTCAGTATGTATACTTATTATTCTTATGATATTTTATCTATTTATTAAGCTTGTATAATGCTTAGTAGATCCGAAAATTAATTGTGGTATGCATAAACTAATCCAAACACCCTAAATTATTATTAAAAAAAATACGTGCCTGGTAATTATCACATCTATTATGTGATTGGCTAAATCATAAAAAAAAAATCTACAACCACCTCCCAATAAATCACAATGATATAAAGTATTTAGAAAAATATATTTTTTATTTAAAAATATACTAAAACAATTTTTTATTTTTTATATTAACATGTAAAATTTATAAAAAAATACTAAAAATATTGATTTTATATTTTTTAAATAAAATAAATATAAAACAAAAATTACCGTACTTCTAGACACTCCATTATCATTTAAGTCTACCCATTATATTTAAATACATTGGCATGAACACACTCTAACACTTACTTTTTTTTAATTTTGGTTTTATACACCAAAGCTTGTAATTCAGTGTAATTTTGGTAGAGTTTCTCTATTTATATATTCTAAATTCAAACCTTGATATATATGTTTGTCATCTTTGTGATGTCTTATTTATTTATTAGACTTACAAAATATTTAATAGATCTAAAAATTAATTATAATACGCATAAACTGATCCAAACACCACAAATTATATATAAAAAAAAATACTTGCCTAGTAAATATCACAACTATTACATGACTAGCTAAATCATAAGAAAAAAATCTACAACATTATCGACAAATGTACTTGGCCTTCCGTGGTAATTTTTTTCCCTTTTCTAGCGTGATTATTCACAAGTTGTATAGTTACGCACTGGCTAACAGATTACCTGGCGATAAAATAAATTCTTGCAATGCAATGAGTAAGCACACCAATAATTAATTAGGATAAAAAAATTTCTAGTATGGTTATGAATTATATTTGGAAGTTGTGTGATGAGAATTCCAATGTGATCTTTCTAGCATGGCGCACTGGATACCAGGGGCTAATTCGAGTATTGAATCATCCTAGATGATGATTTTTTCTTTTTTTCTACCTGGTTTGGTTTTAGACATTTAAATGTCTCACTATAAAATAAATATAAAACAAAAATTACCGTACTTCTAGACACTCCATTATCATTTAAGTCTACCCATTATATTTAAATACATTGGCATGAACACACTCTAACACTTACTTTTTTTTAATTTTGGTTTTATACACCAAAGCTTGTAATTCAGTGTAATTTTGGTAGAGTTTCTCTATTTATATATTCTAAATTCAAACCTTGATATATATGTTTGTCATCTTTGTGATGTCTTATTTATTTATTAGACTTACAAAATATTTAATAGATCTAAAAATTAATTATAATACGCATAAACTGATCCAAACACCACAAATTATATATAAAAAAAAATACTTGCCTAGTAAATATCACAACTATTACATGACTAGCTAAATCATAAGAAAAAAATCTACAAGATTATCGACAAATGTACTTGGCCTTCCGTGGTAATTTTTTTTTCTTTTTCTAGCGTGATTATTCACAAGTTGTATAGTTACGCACTGGCTAGCAGATTACCTGGCGATAAAATAAATTCTTACAGTGCAATAAGTAAGCACACCAACAATGAAGTAGGATAAAAAAAATTCAGTATGGTTATGAATTATATTTGGAAGTTGTGTGATGAGAATTCCAATGTGATCTTTTTAGCATGGCTCACTGGATACCAAGGGCTAATTCGAGTATTGAATCGTCCTAGATGATGATTTTTTCTTTTTTTTCTACTTGGTTTGGCTTTAGACATTCAATTGTCTCACTGTTTAAAAATTAGCCATGGACGCTGGGGTAAAATCTTTCCGTGAAAGACTGATTAGTTAATATAATTACCAAAAAAATTAGAATAAGATTCATATAAGTTACGAGCCTTATTTATTAGACTTACAAAATATTTAATAGATCTAAAAATTAATTATAATACGCATAAACTGATCCAAACACCACAAATTATATATAAAAAAAAATACTTGCCTAGTAAATATCACAACTATTACATGACTAGCTAAATCATAAGAAAAAAATCTACAAGATTATCGACAAATGTACTTGGCCTTCCGTGGTAATTTTTTTTTCTTTTTCTAGCGTGATTATTCACAAGTTGTATAGTTACGCACTGGCTAGCAGATTACCTGGCGATAAAATAAATTCTTACAGTGCAATAAGTAAGCACACCAACAATGAAGTAGGATAAAAAAAATTCAGTATGGTTATGAATTATATTTGGAAGTTGTGTGATGAGAATTCCAATGTGATCTTTCTAGCATGGCGCACTGGATACCAGGGGCTAATTCGAGTATTGAATCATCCTAGATGATGATTTTTTCTTTTTTTCTACCTGGTTTGGTTTTAGACATTTAAATGTCTCACTATTTAAAAATTAGCCATGGACGCTGGGGTAAAATCTTTCCGTGAAAGACTGATTAGTTAATATAATTACCAAAAAAAAAAAATAGAATAAGATTCATGTAAGTTACAAGCTAAAATACTCGAGGTCGGTTAATTTTAAACATTCAAGGTCAATAATATATAATTGAATATTAGTTAACTATACATGTAAAATAAAGATGATCGATGTTAGTTAATTTTAATTTTAATATATATATATATATCCAACTAAAATAAGTAGCTTTACATTTTTTTTTTTGAAATCAAAGCTAATATATCTTTGATGTGTTTTTATAAAAATAACGTTCACAAGTTGTATAGTTACGCACTGGCTAGCAGATTACCTGGCGATAAAATAAATTCTTACAGTGCAATAAGTAAGCACACCAACAATGAAGTAGGATAAAAAAAATTCAGTATGGTTATGAATTATATTTGGAAGTTGTGTGATGAGAATTCCAATGTGATCTTTTTAGCATGGCTCACTGGATACCAAGGGCTAATTCGAGTATTGAATCGTCCTAGATGATGATTTTTTCTTTTTTTTCTACTTGGTTTGGCTTTAGACATTCAATTGTCTCACTGTTTAAAAATTAGCCATGGACGCTGGGGTAAAATCTTTCCGTGAAAGACTGATTAGTTAATATAATTACCAAAAAAAAAAAATAGAATAAGATTCATGTAAGTTACAAGCTTAATGATGGTGGAGGGGGGAGCAGGGAACGCGCTTGCGCGGCCCTGCTTGCTCATCCTGTCAGAACGAGGGCTGATATTTAAAAAAATATATAAATACAACAACCCAGTGCCGTCTGTAACTTTAAAATACAGTGATTGAAGGGTCAGCAAAAAAATAAATATAGTAGGGATATTTTATTTGAAAACTTTTTTCTTAACTTTTTTCATGGAAATATATAAAGAGAATTTTAATAAATTTATTTATAACCTCAAATAATTATAAAATTAATTTAAAAAATTTAAATCAAACTCGAATACTAAAAACTTCTAAAATTAAGATCTAAATCTATCATTTCATATATTATTATTAAATATATAAGTTGATTTATAAAATTATATGATACTTTTACGAGTCAGCATATATATATATATATAATTAAGTTAAAAATTTAAAAATCAACAAACTTAATTAAACTTAATCAACCTTGATAAAATCGACGTAATTTATGAGTTTGTCAAAAATTAAAAATTTTATTGACTTCCTGTCACGAATTCAATTAGAGTTGATAATGTTTTTTTTTTGAATTTATATTCAATATTTTTTAAAAATAAAAAACACACAACACTATAAAAAAAATAGTCTCTATAAAAAATGCTAAATAAAAAAAAAAAAAACAGAGGCAAAAGATATTAATTAAAACTTAAATTTAAATATTATTTTAACAAGGATATATATATAAAAATACCAATAAAATATAATTATTTAGTTGTTGTGGCTCAACTAGTTAAATTCGTTATGCAGATTATGAACTCAGCTATGTTCAATATTTTTTTAAAAAAAATTATACTCAACCTATAAAAAAAATACAATCAAAGTCATAAACTCAATCAAATTTAATATTTAAATTTATAATAAATCTAAAAAAAAGTAAACACATATGGGGTAAACTCAAACTATAAACTCCACTAAACTATATTAAATATATATATTTTTTAATTTATATTCAATCTTAAAAATAAAAACTCTTTGTTCAAAACATTAACTTAACAACTAGATTTAATATTTTTTCCCTTAAATTATAACAAATCTTAAAAAAAAATAAACAATAACATTCACAGTAAAAATATGACGTGGTGAACTGCGGCTATAAAATATTTACTGTTAGTTTATTTAGTAATATATTATTATACAGGCATATAAGGAAAAAATGGAAAACACTGTTGACTTGTACAGTATTTTCCCATTATTATATAATATACAGGAAAAATACTGTGGATTTACAAAATGTTTTTTCCACAAGGTTTATCTTATAATAACAATACAGTACAACATCTTCGCCTTCTTTATATATATATATAATAAATCGACGTGAAGATATCTTTGCGACGTCCATTTAATTATTTGGGAAATAAGCCTGAAACTCGTAAAAAAGGAAAAAGAAAAGCAAGCTTCAACCGTCACTGGCCACTGTAAAGACACTTTTGGGAAATGACAGCATCCAACTTGTATCAATCTTTCACCAGCCAACGGTCATTCTTACCTACAACAAAATCCAAAATTAGGGGCCATTTCACTGGCGTGCGTTGAGTGTAACGATGATCGTTAATTTTAGTCTTATAAATTTTAAAATTATTAAAAATTTATATATTATTAATTTTAAAATCCAATGAGATTATTCAAAATACATGTTAATTCAGTCTCCTATATCAATCTAAAAAAAAAAAAAAACCAAACTTCATCCTCTCGCATGGAGCACCCAGATTGTCGTCGTTCTTGTAATAATAAGGCGAGGCAAGATTTAATACTTTGCCTAGACTCGCATGCAACAGGACTTCTCAATCATCATATGGATAAAAAAAAGCGTAGAGTCGTCTACAGTAGCATATGGCGATTAGTT
>NW_011499845.1:4084768-4099575 GCF_000495115.2 Populus euphratica | reverse complement strand
TTTTTTATTTTAAAAATTATTTTTAATATCAATACATTAAAATAATTTAAAATTAAATTAAATTTCAAAAAAAAATTAAACATTAACAATCACAGAGAAGGACACCCCACCTGTGCTCTATCTTTCCAATGTTGAATAATGGCACCATGGCTCTCAAAGCGAGGATAAAAAGCATCCTAGGTAGTTAGGTTACGAGTATTTTTTTGTATAATATTTTATATTAAAATATATATTAAAATATATTTTTATTTTTAAAATTTTTATTTTAATATCAATACATCAATTCAAAATATATAAAACATATTAAATTTGAATAAAAAAATAATTGTTTTATTTGAATTTTGAAGAGCAGTCCATTCCCTCCAGCCGGAAACGTGATATGAAGTCGTCGACAGTAGCATATGGCGATTAGTTTTCTTAATATGATATCTGAGTTAATTAATATATACTTCAACTAATTTTAATAAAATTACTAGTAGTTTTGAAGTTTGCAAGATTTAAACTAATAATTTCTTAAATATAAACCTAATTAATTAAGTTAAATCTCTCGTGATGACATACGAACGATCAGTTGATATGCAAAAAGATAATCAAACTGCATCAACACGCCACGCCGTATGACCATCAGACCAGAAAACGATACGCAAAAAGGAACTAATTGTAGCCCACTGTGACAGATTAACTAGCAACTATGTGAAGATGAGGGTAAGAAAAATGATGCGTGCAACTCTCTAATTAAACACTAAAATTTTTCTATTCTCCTTACCAGTCATGTATATGTACTAGAAAAGAATTCAGAGATGGTCAGTTGATCTTCGTCAAAGAGTACAGCCACAGAATACAAAGAAGTAGCAAAGCATAGCAGCTAAAGCCACGGACTCCAGCACCGTAACGAAGGTCCACAACACGTCATCGATAGAAAAATCCAACCACCTGAAGCTCTCTAGACTCAACCTTGTTGTGAAATATGAGAAATCAAATTCCGGCCACCGAAAAATAGACGATGATGACATGGAGAATCCGGATTCCGGCCACCTGAAAACTGATGGATATCGCACGGGAAGCGTATCTTTGCACCGGGGATTTCCTACCTTTTGTTGCCAGTAGGTGTTGGAATTTTCCTGCAAGTAGTGCCAGATCAGGGGTGGGATATTTATGAATTATTGGTGGGGTATTTATTTTAGCGTGTTAAAAAGAGGCCATGAATTTTGAAAGATTAATGTGAGATGGTATTCTATTCTTAGGATGCTGTTGGTGTGGCCAGAACGCTTGCTTGTTTGAAAAATAAATATTTTTTATTTAAATTATTTTTTAAAATTATTTTTAGATTATTTAGATTTATTAATATTAAAAATAAATTTTAAAAATAAAAAAATATTTTTAAAATGTAATATTTATCACATTTACAAACATACCTTTAATAAATAAGAAAGTTACGGAATAAATGAGACATGAAAAATGAACAATGACCATCCCCTAATACATACATGTGTTCAACGTGGATTTTTTAATATTATATGTGTGTGTGTGTGTGGTGTCAATATTAAATGAATCCGAGATATGTCATTCGTGTTCCAATTGATATATTTACAGTAATTATTTTTTTACTTACAACTTAAATAGTAATGTAAAAAAAATCACCGACGACAACAACCATGTGGTTTCATCTTATTTAGGCTAAAAATTATACGAATCTTTTTCACGGTGAAGGATCCGTCCAGGTCTGATTAGTAATTGCCCTGATTCCGTTTCACTCTCTCGTCCTAATTTTAACATTTTACTTTATTCCTTTTTCCTTTTCTCTTTTCCGGTTTGAACCAGTGGTCTTCCCTTTGAAAGGGGAAAAAAAATACTATTCGATTACAACCAGAGAGATACAGGGAGCAAATTCAAGAAATTACCACTTGAAGATTCCCAGGGCTACGGAAATGATGGTGAAAGTAGAACAGTGCTAGAAGAGATTGACAGGTTAAGAGTGTCGAATTTTTAAATATCATATCCTACACAAACAAAATTATTTGGTTTTTAAGATTATATAAACATATTTAGAATTATTTAATGATTTATTATACTAAATATCTGATTTTTTTAATATTTTTTAAAAAATTATATTGTAACAAATTACAAAATATCAAATTATTTAGTTTAATCCACGCAAATTATTTATAGAAAAACTTATAAATTTTCATTTATAAAATAAAAATTGCTATGTATAGAGTGATATAGAGTGATAGCTCATGTTTTATGTCATGTTTTATGTTTTTGTGATTTTTCTGTTTACCATACAACAATTATATCTCTTACAAAGAAAAAGTCATGACTCGTTATCTCTAAATAAATTTAGAAACTCTATAAATTAGTAAAATATTAATTTATTTTTTTAATAATCATCAAGTAGTTATTTATAATAATTTTAAAAATTAACTCAATCAAGTTTTTATTTATTTTTTTTATAAAAAAATATAATTTTTGTATTAATTATACTTTATTTATTAATTTTTAAAATATATTTTAGCCCGGCCATGCTTATGAATTGCTAATACAGGGATGAGTTATTTTAATTATATTCTAATAATTAATAAAATACATATCTTACCATCGATGGTCTAGAAATATTAATTTTTTGAACATACAAGTAATTGCTGACGTGGGGATGAATTATTTTCATGTTATCTTCGTATTGTTTAATTTTATAAAAGTATTTGAGAGTGTAATAATGTTATTTTTTAAATAATTTTTATTTAAAAATATTTTTTTATTTGTTTGGAATTAATATTTAATATTAATATATCAAGATATTTTAAAAACATCAAAATAATATTAATTTCAAACAAAAAAATAAAAAATGTGTTTTTTTTAAGAAACAAGTCCTTAATTGTCTTGAAATACTGAAAGCCAGGTCCATTATTTCAAGCTGTCTGAATATTTCCTGAAGAATTAACCTGGTTGATAGTTAATATAATAATTTTTCATTTAAGAGCTTTGACCGGTTGGAAACTGTTGCATCGGTCTTCGTGGTTAGGGATTGGGATTGGGATTGTTACGTCTTTAGTATTTTGATAGAGTGTTTTTTTTTTTTAATGTTTTTTAATAAAAAAATATATTAAAAAAAAAATACTTTAGTATTTTGATAGAGTGTTTTTTTTTAAATGTTTTTTAATAAAAAAAATATTTTTTATTTTTTATATTTTTGTAGATTAGAACATTAAAATCATTAAAAATCACTTAAAAAACTAATTATATATTTTTCAAATAAAAAATAATTTTAAAAACATTTTAAAAAATAAAAAGAAGCATAATACCAGGAAAGCACTAAGTACCAACGACCTTTTGCCAAACTACCCAGCAACAGCTCCAATACACATGGCTTGTACGCCGGCAGCAAAACACCATCACGTGCCTCCGGATCAACGTCATTAATCTTTCCGATTTCAAGTTAAAGGAACAATTTTTGCATTTTATGCTGAGTTGATCAGCAAAATAAATACCATAACTTGTAATAATTAAACAAGAAATTGAAATCACCTTACCTGTGCATGAATCTGGGGCGAGGGATAACGAGCTCAGGTAGTAATGGTGTAGCAAGGTTTGTGCTGGCGATTGCAACTTTTTTTTTTACAAGGAGATTCTCGTTTAACTGCCTTCTACATACAGACTCCAGGATTCTCTAAATATAAAAAATAAAATGAATTTATATGCCATGTCAACAGACCAGCCCATTAAGTTCATTCCGAACTTTGTCTCTCTCTTGTATTATACTTGTTTTTCTATTTTCTTCAGGGAACTCACATGTTTTTTTTCCCTGTCCATTTGAATTATTAATCAAAATTAAATTATTTTTAAATGGCCGGATCACGCATTTTTATATTGTTAATGGATATAAATTATTAAATTTCTACTGATGCTGACTATAGAGTATAATGGCCATTTAGAATCTCGATCTAACCTATATTTAAAAAAAAAATTAATTTTTTTATTGAAAATTTATATTTTTTTATTAATTATATTCTATTTATTAATACAAAAAAAATTTGTTTAGATATATTAATATAAAAGTAATTTTTTTAAAAAATTATTACCTTAATAACTTTTTAAATAAAAAAATATTTTATATATTTTTAAATAAAAAATACTTTAAACTATTGCCGACGCATGCACTTCTCTGACACCAATCCAATAACTTGTTACAAAGAGCTCACTGCATAACGGGAAGCAAAAGTAGGAAGAGCCTGAACTTGAAAGGCTGAGCTAAATCTCTGCCACGGGCCCACGAGCATAACTACGAGATTTGGTTTGGGCTGATTAGGCTTAAAGCCCTGGCTGTGGGTTGTGAAATAAACTCCAGTCAACCCAATCTTTATTTTCTTTTTAAAAAAAAAGCTTAAATGACAATGTCACCGACATCCACGCGCTTTCCAAATCCGCCGACAGCACATTCAATTTTGTTAGTGACCGATCCGATCTGCTACACCACATGCTAGCACACACCGAGGGGTCGCAGGTCAGTGACTCGAGTCCATGCCGAAATAAATTTCAGCAATGCTAATTCCGACGAAAAAATATTTCTGAAGATTTTTAATCCAAAGTTTGAAATTCAATGGTATGGTTTAACGCGTGAGATTTTCATTTTCAGAAGAAATAACTAAAATTGGCATCACCCATTTTACTGGGCACAAAATATCAATCAAGATAATTGCAGGATAAACGACAGTACATGGGGCAGTATCAAAAAAGGGAGGTGACAGTACATGGTTTGCTAGAGTCGGATTGGGTCTTCCAGCAAAGAAAAAGAGTTTGAATCTGCATACCAATCCATTTTTTGCCATCGAATGCCAGCAAGTTAGTCAATATCTGGGCTGTTAACCATCATTTTTTATTCTCGAAACTTCACTGTCCAGTTCACTTCCGTATTACGATATTCTAATCGTTTAAGATTTTCAAACTTCACTATTAGTGTCGAGGAGTGCTGTAGTTTTGTTTATTTGTCGGTTTTGAAAGTATATTTTATTAAAAAATATTTAACTTAAATTTTTAATATTTTTTATGGTTTTATATTAAATATTAAAAATAAAAAAAATTAATATTTTTTAAATATATTTAAAAAAATATATTGCACTATAATATCAAACACTTATTAGAGTACATAGAAAGCCCATCTGGATTGGGTCTGTCCATTCACAAGCTCTTAAAATACTATTCAAGTTCAAATAATAGTTTACCCCTAAAATAAAATAAAATTAAAAAAAAGAAAGATATTAGTATAAGAAATGTTTGCAATGTTGACGGGGGAAAAAGAAGAGGAAGGAATTGGTGGACCAAAAGAGCACTGGGTTGACGCGTCAATGCCAGTAAGCCTGCAAATCTAATCAACATATTAATTACTCATATATATTATTATCAACTAATAAACAACACAGCATTCTTCACATCTATCCCTTAAAAATCCACAAAGAAGTGCTTGTATCGGCTGTGATTTAACCTGTCTTATATAAAAAACAATTTTTTTTATTTTAAATAATGTTTATAAATTATTTTAACATATTAATATTACAAATAAAATTAAAATAATAAAAAATATTATTTTTAGGTAAAAAATGTTTTTAAAAATCTCACTAAATCGGAAAAGGTGTTCACAAGTTAAAAATAAGAAGGTAGCCTCCATTGCGGTTTCATAAAAAACACATTTCTCTCAAGTAACCGCTGGTGCTTCGTCTCTCTACACGCTTCCTTTTACCGTCTCTCCCATTTTCACACCAGCAAATCATCTGCAGCAAATCACATATTACAACAACACAGAGGGACAGACAGAGCTAGATTTTGGAGCAAATTTAGGGTTCCGTTTAATACGTAAACTACCAGATCTGGCATCGCGTTAACATGCATATCATTCATTTTGCTGAAGTCAGTCGTGCTTGAATTGAACTTACTTAACCCAGAATCCAAAAAATGCAGATGTTATCTCCTGTTACTCCCGGCCAGGTGAGTGGTTCTCTGAGCTCATTTCTCTTGGATCTCGGTACGATGCTTGATTTAGCCGGTAATTTTGATTGTATAATTACTAGGAACGATGTTTGTTAAATTTTGGTGCAGTTTTCTTTCTTGCTTGGGATCTTACCTGTATTTGCTGCTTGGATCTACACCGAGTATTTGGAGTACACAAAAAACAACACCTTAGCCAAAGCGTAAGTTAACGGTTGCTACTACGAAAGTTAAATTCAAGTTAAGTTAATTTTTTTTCTTAATTTGGGATGTTGGTTTGCTAGTAGGCATTCTGATGTTGGATTGGTTGAATTGGGGAACGAAGCGGTTAAAGAAGATGATAGAGCTGTTTTACTAGAGGGAGGAGTTCAGTCTGCTTCTCCCAAAGCTAGGAGTTCAACTTCCACATTTCCTATTTTCAGGTATTGCCTTTTTGAAAATCCTCAGTTGCTGTTAAACTTTTTTTTTTCTTTCGTTTTTCATGCTTAAATTAAATTACTGCTCTTGTTTTTACTATATTCAGGTTCTTTACAATGGAAGAGCAGTTCTTGATTGATAATCGCTTGACGCTTAGAGCCATGTTAGTAATTTGTTTGTTGAATCTAGATTAAGGAAAAACATTTAGTTTCTCGCATCTTAGCAAATTTAAATACTAGTTCTTTCTTCTTTGCAGATCGGAATTTGGTTTCTTTATGATGTATTTTTACATATGCGACCGCACTGATATTCTTGGCTCATCTAAGAAGGTGCCACTCCTTTGTGTCATGCAATCTTTATTTCGGGGTCTGTAAGTTTTCAGCAAAGCATGTGGTCAACAATAGCAACACTATGCTATCATTTACAAAAAATCATTTTTGCAACATAAAAACATCAAACAGCTGACTCACAGTGTAGATGGGTTATGTGCTTGTCAGGATTAAAATTTGTAAAATTTGGTATTTTTATTTTACTGCTAGTGATTATGTTTTAACTTTGCTAATATCTGTCTCTGCAGAGTTACAATCGAGATCTTTTCTTGTTTCTCTACTTCCTCCTCATCATAGTTTCGGCAATAACTTCTTTCAAGATACATCATGACAAGTCACCATTCTCTGGGAAACCTATACTTTATTTGAATAGGCATCAAACTGAGGAGTGGAAAGGCTGGATGCAGGTTTGGCATTCTTTCAGACAGCATGACTATATGTTTTCAAAATGTTCATTGAGTTTTCTTAATGTGTACAAGATTTGGCAACCGATACTCTGTAAATATTCGTGGTTATTTGGCTTTGACATCCTATGCCTGACTTAAATTGTTGAACAGTATTGGCAAAGTCATCTGTTGAAGCATTCTTCAACCATTTAGAGATCATCTTTCCTTCTTTTACATGTCATGTGTTTTTTTAACACCAATGTATGTTGAAGTTCTGAGATGTTTCTTTTATATTTTGGCTGGGTTTATTCATATGTGCTTTCTGTGCATGCCATAATGTATGGTCTTACCCATTTTTCTGGTGTCTTGCAGGTATTATTTTTAATGTACCATTACTTTGCTGCAACCGAATTTTACAATGCAATCCGTGTTTTTATTGCTTCATATGTGTGGATGACTGGATTTGGCAACTTCTCGTATTATTATGTTCGCAAAGATTTCAGTCTTGCTAGGTTTGCACAGGTATCTTTTCACCCTAAAGTTTAAACATAGTTCACCCTAGCTCTCTGCATATTAATGTTCTTCCAGTTCTAAGTTTCCTTTGTTTTTTTTCTGAGCAGATGATGTGGCGGCTTAATTTCCTGGTGCTATTCTGCTGCGTTGTACTGAACAATAGTTACATGCTATACTATATTTGCCCCATGCACACTCTTTTCACTCTTATGGTTTATGCGGCACTTGGTATTTTCAACAAGTACAATGAGATTGGATCAGTCATGGCTGCGAAAATTATTGCCTGCTTCTTTGTAGTTATTCTCATGTGGGAAATTCCTGGAGTATTTGAAGTGATTTGGAGCCCATTTACTTTCCTTTTTGGTTGGTATCTTGCCAAATGTTCATTTCTATTGTTAAAGCATTGGGCGGGGGTTGGGGATCCTAATGCCTCAAAGTACTGCAGGTTATACTGATCCTGCGAAACCAGATTTGCCCCGCTTGCACGAGTGGCATTTCCGTTCTGGCCTTGATCGTTATATCTGGATAGTTGGAATGATATATGCCTACTATCATCCAATGGTAAGACACCACATCACTCATGGAACTTTTGTATGTGCTTGTGGTTCTTTAATGTTGTGGTGGAAATGGATTTGGGAGTCTTTGAGTCAGTGGCCAAATAATTAGTGTTTGTTATTTTAGGTGGAAGGATGGATGGAGAAACTAGAGGAGACAGAAGCAAAGTGCAGAATATCAATTAAAACAGCTGTTGCAACAATATCTCTGGCGGTATTATAGCCTTGTTGACTGTTGTTGCTGTTGGTTATGATGGCTGTGGTGATGATGTCTATAACAGATTTTGTGAATTTTCTAGGTGGGATATATGTGGTACGAGCACATATACAAGCTGGACAAGGTTACTTACAACAAATACCATCCTTATACCTCATGGATTCCCATAACGTACGCATTGCCCCCTTAAATGTGCTTGTAGTAACTTTTCAGAAATTTTGCTTATTATTATTATTGTTTTCTGGTTGATCAGTGTGTACATTTGTTTGAGAAATGTCACCCAGCACTTCCGCTGCTACAGCTTGACCCTGTTCGCGTAAGTGACCTATAAGTTGATTCATGTATTTGCTGATTTTCTCCTCCCTTGAATTGAAGTTAAATCATTTGCTGGAGGCACTGATAGGAGGAAACCTTAGGGAACTCCTTTTCCTATGAGTCTGGATCTATTGTTGTAGAACTTTTAGTGATTTTATTACTTTGTTTTCTAGATGGCTGGGGAAAATCACACTGGAGACCTACATTTCTCAGATCCATATCTGGTTAAGGTATGATATTGTTATGCTGGTGATTTTGTGGATGCTCACACTGGTTTCCTCATAGTGGTTTTTATAAACTTGCAGATCAGGAATTCCAGATGGCCAACCAAAATTATTACTTTCTCTAATTCCAGACTACCCAATGTTGAACTTTATGCTTACCACCTCCATATATGTTGCGGTAAGCATCAATCTTACTATTTTAAAATCTCAAAAGATAATTGGTACAATTCAAGCACTCAAGAACTGTCAAATTTTTTGCTTGTAGGTTTCTTACAGGCTCTTTGATCTGACAAATACGTTGAAAACAGCATTTGTACCCAGTAAAGATGATAAGCGCCTGACAAACAACATCATCACAGCAGTTGCAGTTTCAATTGTTCTATATTCACTGTCATTTGTATTCTTAAAGGTCCCTCAGATGCTGGTAAGTGTTACCTTTATAAATTCTTGACGAGTATTGAGTTGCTTCGACACAAGTAAATACGATTCTTGTGCTTTCCAGCACTGAAGAGCACTTCCAGCAAAAGATAATGAGAGTTTTTGATGTGCCTCCAATGGTAAAATGGTGGAAATACACATCCATTGGCTGCTGCTTGTGTGCCTCCCATGGAATACTACTTGAACATTATTGCAGCTATAGAACAATTATAATTTATTGTGCAGCTTGTCATCTGAATGTTCAAGTGGCTGATACTCTTTGAATTTACAGATTTGAGAGGAAACTGCAAGATTGCTATCTGTTTTCCATGAGCATGCGGGAAGAATATAGTTCCACAACTAGATTTTGCCTCTGAAAGAAAATGAACGATGAAATGGATTCATTTCAATTTGTCACCGGGGAGAAACGATGGAAGGATCAGTATCAGTGGTCTTAGGTCTCGTTACTTTATTGTATAGGAAGGTCGTGAAAGACATGACCTTCAGCAGAGGTGTTATTTTTGTTTTGATTAATTTTTTCACAGCAATAGTAAAGCAATTACTGCAGCAATGTAAAATTCACCGATCAAAGCAATTCCCTGCGCTTCCATGAGTTTGACATTGTATTGAGTAGTGTTTAAAGCATATTGCACTGAACTTTTATTGGCTTAACATCTCACTACATTAGCATGTGGGATTATGATATTTGAGCTAGATATCATCAAGAAACTATGGTTTAATGAATCCTGATGCTCATTTTAAGGTTGCTCTAAATAATAGGATGTGTTTTGCTAAGCTCTAAGATAGCGGTGGTTGTTTTCTTGTGATAAAAGAGATGAAAATGGGTGGGATGGTGGGGATTTATTTATTTTAAACTTGTTCCACTAACGTTGTTTATTTTTGTCTTCATTAAACTTGTTTTTATTTTTATGTGTCCCTTCTGGTGAGTTAAACGCATTTTAATAGTGTTATTGCAGTTTGCAGTTAAAATACTGTTTGTCAAAAAAATAATTTTTTTTATTTTTTTTTAAATATTTTAAAATAGTTTTAATATATTAATATTCAAAATAAAAAAAAAGTTATTTTAATATATTTCTAAATAAAATAGAAAACCGCTAAATATTTTTCTCAGTTTTGCCTCTTCTATTTCCGAAAGCTTTATTCAGCTCTAATCAGCATGGGGTACCCATCGAAGTGAAAGATTGTCAAATGAGATGAGCGAACCTTCTGCGGAATTCTTTTATATATTGCACGCTCTCACTATCGGCACGGATTGAGCTTAGGACCCCAGTTACCTCACGAATTGTTTGATTTTCATGTAAACATAGCCTCGAGATCTATTATTACGGCATTTCCCATCCATGAAAAGCAAGGCACGCTTCCCAGCGAATTTTCACATGAGAATAAAAGAGTCACACTGCGAGCTTAAAATGCATACTAAGATAGAAGATTGTTGTCATGGGATTCAACCAGCAAAGATAGAGCAGCATTCATACAAAATTGAATGAGCAAAGGTCTCCCAAGTGTAGTCAAGCCTGAACTAAAGGCTTTGTTTAACCAAAACACAATTTAAACAAAGACAACACCAGACAAATAATCTTTGTGATTGTTTGTAATGGATACAACGCATTAAAGCCATATTCGAACTCAAAGGTGTTGTAAATGCGCAGCAGCAGCAGCAGTGGAGCTTCCTTTCCGTTCAAGACAGAGCAGCTACCTTGTCTCTTCATCAGAATATATGTACGATGTCATAAGCAAATCTACTCATGTCAAGAAAAGCAGAAAAGCACCATAGTAAAAAGGCAGATAAAGCAAATCTTTTTATGCCTGATTCTTTGAAACCAGATGCTTTCTGGTATCAGTGTCTAGAAGCACCCTAGTTCTGCCACTGAAATCAACAAATAGAAGAATTTGACCAGTTATTTAAGAAGAATATATATATATATAATATATATATAGACACACCCTCCTCTACCCGCATGCAACCCATATACAGTCCAATATCATCAACCAAAGCAAGTCTGGAGCCTACTTAACCCCCCGAGTACCACTACGTGTTTAGCAAGGAATTTAACTTTATGGATGGAGAGTGAGGTGACTCCATTTATAAGACAGATGGGGGCATGCTTTTAAGATAAAATGCAAATTATTTGTTTTTGAAAAAGAAAAAAATAACTTCAATTTTTTTTTCAGGATAACAAAATTACCAATAGTGCATATTTACCTTCACATTTATTGCAATATTTTCAACACCATTCTTTCACATTCTCCATAATGCATCCACGCATATAAATATTATAATGATCATCCGAAGTAACCTGTATTTATTTTTTATGCACATATAAATAATTTTGAACAATCTACCTTGTTGTATACTATTCATGACTTGAAATTTGTGCACAAGTTTTTCAATGGAGCTTTTAGGTTTACAAGCACACAAAAAATTACACCAGTTTAATATCAAAATATAATTTAAATTTTTATTAGCTAATTTAGCTACTGAAAGTCTTGAAATAATTTAATGTCTTTATAGTTATTAGAATTCAAAGAGCACAAGTTTATTCACATAACAACATGGCAGTTCCATAACAATTACTTTGATATGTTTTGTTTTGCAGCGTTTCAAGTACGACACAGCACAGCAGCCAAAGCAGCATAACAACACAAAACAAGAAGGAGAAACAGGTCCTTAATCAATTAGCTCAGGGGAAATGAAAAGTCCCTGATGATGCTTATGTTGAGGAAAAATAATATAATCCTTTATTTGATAAGATGACTAACACAACTTATCACTGCAATTATATTTTTTAAGTATATTAACCGAAAGATATCTTAAATAATGCAAAGGATACGTCCAGAACAACACGAACGACTGCATAAAACATAAAAACACAGTCAATCTACCTGTTATCTCATATATGAATGAGGGTAAACAAAGAAAAGCAGATATTTACTTCTCAAAGTGTTCTAGTTGCAAGCAAGAGAAAAGGAATGCTATGAAAGAGTAGAATCTTGGGTAAAGTGAAATCAGAAATGATAGGAAAAATGTATTGATAGATACCAGAGAAACATACCAAAAGCCCACCCAAAAAGCCATCAAATACAACTCGGTTCCAGGAGTCAAAGTATGTATGGATGGAAAACTTTGCCTTGGCTATGAGAGCAACTGAAGTGATAGCCATCACAAGGAAATAAAAGACGAATCCAGTCAAGCCAGTGAATCCCAAGATTCCAGCAATTACCCCACCAATGATAGACAAAAATGTTCGGCTGTACAGGAAAAATTTAAGGCTTAGATGCTGTCATAAACACGCAGCAGACTCCAAGCTACAGTTTATATCTTGTAATAAATTACTGCTCTGTGATTTTCCCACGAAGATTTCAACTTTCAGCTATTTCTCAACCTCTAAATCTCACCAGGGTCCCAAATAACCGGTTAAACCTTGCCCAAATTAATCCTGAAACACACCTTCCTCATTCTTCCTTATTCAACTGTTGTTATGCCATCATGTTCCTTAATGAATTTGTTACGATTAAGCATTTTTCTTTAGGAAACATCAACTCTACTTTCTACTCGGTTCTTTGAACCAGAATAAACTGGTTTTGCTGTAATTCACACATAATACATCAACCGCAAATCATACACATGGCCAGAATTCTCCCAAATAATCATAAAACCTAATTTCTAACTTGAGCTGAAACCTTTAGGGGCATGTTCACACACAAAACTTTTGCATTAAATACTTGATAATGGCTCCATAAATCTTAATTTATTGAAACAAACCTGTAATATATAACTTTCATGTTACTTTGCAAATTTTCCGCTCTGAATGTTTGCAAATCATTCACAGCATCGCTTGACTTTTTCTCAGACTCGTTATGCCCCGCCATAGCTTCTACCTTTAGATAATCTTATAAATCTGAAAACAGAAAAGCAACCATAATGAGAAGAACCTCATATTTGGAATTAGCATTAATTACACATTCTGAATTCTTCACTAAAAACGAGAAAGGGTCCTTAGATAATCAAGAGATCCCTCGAGTTTAATTAAAAAAAGAACTTTGTACATCACAAAAAAAAAAACGAATTGGGTTGTTTATAAAACCAAACAGCATTAAACTTTGTTGAAAATCGAAACCGAAGAATTCGCTGAAAACAGAACGAATTTAAAACTAAGCGTACATGAATAAAGAATTTATCATTATTGATAGATCCGTGAACTGAAATATATATATATATAACAAACTCAAATAATAAAAAGAGAGCGAGAGAGACTTCAAACCTGTTCTCGCACTGTTACTTCAGTAAACTCTTCTTTGTCTTCGATTTGTTGCCTCTTTAAAATCATCAAAGCCGAGTGTATTTCGCTTTGTCAATATTCACTTACATCCTTCAAACATTCCATATTTTCAAATATTTCCCAATACTATGAAGGTTGAACTTCCAGTCCCTCCAGTATTATTTCACTAAACGACGCCGCTTTCAGCAATTTAAGAACCACTTGATACAAGCAGAGCAGCAAATGCTTCTCTGGCTAATAACAACCCTCTCTCGTCCAGGTATGCTTTTCTCGTCCAAGATTTTTAATGGGTTTTTGAGATTTTCTTGATTTTAATCGATAATCTGACTTCTCTTCTTGATTTGTTAACTTCTTTTTAAGACAAGTTTCTACTATGTATTTGAAAGCAGGATGCTCTTTATTATTAAAAAAGAAAAAACCTTCGATCCCTTGTGTACAAAAAGCTAATATACAAAAAGCCCACTTATGAACAAAAAGATAAAAACTTTCTCAAAGAATCTGATGTTTTCAACAAGTTAAAGAAAGAACCAGTATTCTATTAGCTTTAGATTACTTCAAGTCAATAGCCAATTCTAATTCCTTCAAAGGTTGCCTTCCTGATGTTGTTGTATGGTGGATGTGCTCTGCAGGAATTTAATGTTCAGTCTTGCTCATCATCTTATAGAGAATATAGCGAATGAAAATTGCCCTCCAAATACAATTACATCCAATACATTTATCAAAGGTTTATGTTGCAGTGGAAAAGTGGAGTGGGCAATGAAAGTGCTCGATCAAATGGGGAAATATGGGTGTTCACCTAATGTCACAAAATATAATGAACTTTTGGATGGTCTTTTCAATGCAAACAGAATAGAAGAAGCTCTTCGGATAGTTGGAGAGATAGAAGAAATGGAGATCGAGTTGAATTTAGTGACTTATAATACCATTTTTTCTGGATTTTGTCATGCTGGAATGCTTAAAGATGCTTTGCAGGGAAAATGCTGGTTGGGGGTACCAAGCCTGATGCCATCACATATAACACAGTAATTTATGCATACTGTGAGCAAGGCGAGGTAAAGAGTGCCGTCCAGCTTGTAGATAGATTAACAGAGGAGAGGGGTATCCAGACATATTTACATGCACTAGTCTTTTGGGGGGGGGGGGGGGGGTTGGATT
>NW_011499845.1:4058880-4084400 GCF_000495115.2 Populus euphratica | reverse complement strand
AAATGCCCTATGTTTGGGGGGGGGGGGGTCTGCAATTGGATTGGAGTAGATGAATCCATTGTCTATCTTGATAAGATGATGAACGGAGGCATATGCCCCAGTCATGCCACGTGGAATGCATCCGTCAGTGGCTTGTTTAACAAATTAGGTCATTTGGGGCCAATTCACATTATGGATGATATTCTGGCTAATGGACAAGTTCCTTGAGTTTGAATGTTCCTGGAAAGTTCAAATAGACAGATAAGTATGCCGTCCAGCAATCAATGAAATGCAATTGGTGCTCACGTGGGTCTCCTTGCTGGGCTCCCTTACTCGTCAATACTGCACTCATGAAAGATTCTGTGCTACTTGTTTGGCAATATAATCGTTATTAAACTGATGCTTGTTGCCATAGATTACAACACCTGATGGATCATTCATGTCAATGCAGATACTTCAGATGCAGTTGAAGCATCAAGGTCAATAATCAAGGGCTTCTTCATATATTAGAATTGAGATCCCGTGAATTCTGGTTAATAAGTTGGATTTTCAATATGGTGCCATATCTATGAATCGACATCCTTTGCTTTATGTAATTTTGCATAGTTTGCTCTCTGTATTGTCACCTTCATGGGTTATTCACTAGGTGAAAATCACACTTATAGTGACAACAAGATGACATCTGCTCATATATTTATTATGGTCCTGAAGAGACAATGATGCTACTATTTTTTTCACAAAAAGATTTCTTCTCTCTTCTTAAACATTCTCAAAGATGTTATTGCAAAGGCACATGCACACACACTGAAGGAAAGCAGAAAACCAAATATCTTCTCATCGTGTAAGTATTAATTTTATTGCAAGATCATCAAGTCCAAACATTGAAAACACCAAACCACTCACTATTATTTCAGTAACTAGTTAGCAATCTTCAGATATCTCATTACAGATCCTCACTTTGATTTTCGTTGCCACTGCTACATACAAGTCACATCTCCTCCCTCCTTTTCATCCCTGAACACCAACTTTCTGAACTGTAAGGCCTCCATCTTTCATGCATCCTATCTCCCGCTAGAGCCCATTCAGTTCTTCTTTGTTTGTATTTTGTACTAGGTTCATTTTTCATTGTGGAATAGATTAAAACATGAGTGGCATTTGCAGAAGATGGGCATTCGTTGTTATATTTGGCCTGGAGTTGTGCATGCTATTATCATCCAATAATTTTGATAAAATGATAGCATTCACGAAATCTTAATGTAAGCCTTTGATGAATGGTGAGATGGAAATAGGTACGCTTTTTTGAGTCAGCAAGCCAAAAACTGGTTTTGGTACTGTAGGTGGAAGGATGGATGGAGAAACTATAAGACGTGAGCAAACGCAGTATATCAATCAAGACGGCTGTGACATTGTTATCTCTGGCGGTACGAGCACCTTTTTGAAATTTTTTTTTAGTTTTTGTTGATGATGATGATAAATTTTGTGAATTCCTTGGTGGGATATATGTGCTAAGAGAACATAAGATGCTGGGCTCACAGCCGCACACCCATGGCCTTGGCAGAGCATCTTAGGATGTGCCTATCCTGCAATCTATCGGTTCAAATAACTTAACTGGATACTCCTTTGAAATTAACAATAAAGATGGCATTCCCATGATGGCTGGGTTTATCTGCTGCTTTGAATGTTACTTGAATATAGTATGAACCGTTGACAACCTTTTGCACTTGCACTCTGGAGTGGGCAAGGAGGACAACTGCTTGCATTTTTCTGAGAACAGGTACTGTTAGATAACCGATCAAGAACACTTTAGTTCTTGTTCTGCTATAGCTTTGTTACATATTTGATGCTTGCTGCAATAGGTTACTATCATTTTTACCAAGGATATAAAAGTTTAGTCCACACCACACTGTGGACATAGTGGCGGCATCAGGGTCGATAATCGAGGGCTGCTCATATAATAGAACTTGAGATATCTTGTGTGCTGGTTAGTAAAATCCATATCCATGGACTAATAGGTCATTGCCTATTGTAATTTTGCTTCGTATTTTGCACTCCGTCTCTGATCGCATTCAGTGGTTATTCATTGGGTGGCGCAGATAAATTGCACTTAAATATAGCCGACATCATCATCATCATAATTGTTTATACATCTTGTTGTTCCTTGTGAAGTCATAACGTTGTTTGCTTTTGCATAAAACGAGAAACGGATTCATTTTTATCTTTCCCCTTTTTTTGTTGTTGTTGTTGTGGTATTGCAAAGCCACGCACAAAAAGCAAAGAAGAATATCCACATATATTTTCAACGAAAAGCTAATTTTATAGTGGTGATAGCAAGAACTTGAGGTCCGGAAATTGATTGAAATACAGCTGAAAATGCAAAACCACTCGCATTTATGCCAGCTAGTAACTTTAGGAATGTTGCAGATGGGATTTAGCAATTCGACCATCAGCCCCCTTTGGGTAGAAACCTCCAGGAGTACTTTCATTACCGCTACCATACACAACTCTTAGTATTTCCTCCGGAGTCCTTGCATATCCAATGGAGTACTCATCTCCAGCAAGGACATTGCCTCTAATTTGCCCCTCAGCACCCAACTTTTTGGGAACTACAAGGCCTTCATCTTTTATACCTTCTTGCCCTAGCTTGTTCCTCAGATCTGAAATGCGATTTGTGAATTCTGCCACAGTTATCCCATATGGATGCAACCTGATCAAGGCATACTCATATAACAGTCCTCGGATGACTGCATCTTGGCCAGACTCCACAGCCAAAAGGCCTGCAACAAGCTGAACATGCACAAACAAAAACATGTAAACTTCAACAATTATGAACCTAAAAACATTATGGTGGGGTGTTTGAGAGAGTGGATCAATTGAGTTATGGACTCAGGGCAGTATCGTCACCCTCTTGGAAGCAGCAGCCTGGAGTTTTGGGTTTGCTCCAACATATCCTGTCAGTCCAACATAAGGGAGGACATAGGAGGCGATAAGATAGTGAAGTGAAGAGGCATAAGGATCAAAAGGTGGAGACAATCGTTTCCCAAAAGCGGCATCCATGGTTTTTGCAAATGATTTTGTGCTCAAATCCAGCAATGGCCTTGGAAATCCCTGCACAGTACCCTTGATTGCTCTGCATCATGAGAATACAGTCACATTAGACGTCTCAAAAAGAAGAGACTCGAGTGATTGGACTTGGATCAAATACCATGCCAAAGATGTGAAAAAATATCGAACCTCAAGTGTCCCACTTCTTGCCATGCAAACTGCTTGATGACATCTTTAGTGTAAGGGTCAAGATTAGCCTTCTTAGCACCAAAGGGTTTCGGCCCTCCCATGGTTAAATTTGGAGCAAAATGATCCAGTCCCCGACCCATCGATCCATACAAAAAGAACTCAGCCTCAAGGTACTCTAAATTTAAAGGAAATTCAAGTAGATCAATATCTGATTGTGGAATCGGAGAGCCTTTCCATCCATCTGTAATGAATGGAGAAGAATAAGAAATTGGAACTAGGAGGAGGATTAGAGAAGCAATAATAGTGGCTATGGTGGTAGAAGTAAATAGCTCAGCCATTTTTAATTTTTTTTAGCTTGGTTTGCTTTGATAGCGATACATTATATACATACATATATAGGCTTAGACTTTGTACAAGTGTAATGCTAGATGGCAAACTAGTCTACACGGTCAAAAAATAGCATGACACGTGGGATTTGATGGCAACTTAAAGAGGAAGATCAGGAGAGGGATAGCGCTTTCGGAGCTCAACATACTGTTGACTTTGCATGGCGAGGTGTCTACTCATACGGGGTTGATGGAAAGATCTCTCTCTACAAAAAAACTTGTCACTCGTCATCATCATCCTGGTTGGAATTTAACAAGAGATTGGCGATGAAGAATATATAATAATTCAAGAAGATATTGCGATGCAAGACGAGGTTAGTTAAGACTGCCAAGTGCCAAAACACCTAGTACATAGAATTACTGTAGGACAGTACGTAGCATCCAAACATATTTATAACATGCATTTAGCCTTATGTTGTAATTGGATTGTGGGTAAAAGAAGCTGTTTTCAAGCTTGGATCTCCAATGGGTTGCGCTTTGTTTTGGTTTATTATCCAGCTATAGGATAACCTTTTCTTCACGTTCGGTATCTCGGAATGGAGGAACGTCACCTGACAGTCCTGGATTGGACTTCTCATTTTCGCTTAACTTAAACCACCAAGGCCACACTTGGTTGTCCTCGTACTTCTTTTGTAGTATTGTGCTTTTGAATCTGATGCTTTCTGCAAAAGGTCACAGCGTCGCCCAAGGCATTATGTAATTATGCCCATTCAGTCTGCAACTGTGACATGCAAACATGCTTACATGTGTCCTGTCTGCAACTGTGACATGCAAACATGCTTACATATGTCCTGTCTGTTTTTATATTTTTAAAATATTTTAAAAAAAAATTAATATTTTTAATTTTTTATTAATTTTAAATTAATATTTTTTTAGTATTTTTAAATTATTTTGATATGTTAATATCAAAAATAATTTTTTAAAAAATAAAAAATATCATTAGCATGTATTTTAACATAAAAAATTATTTAAAAAACAACAACAACAACACTTTCAAACATGTCCATAATAATTATAAGTCTAAAATTAAGATATACTTTCATATAGGCAGACAGGTTGTAATTTTTCAGCTTTTGAGTTATTAAATAAATAATTATTTTTTAAAAAAATTAATTATTAATTCATGTAAATAAAATTTTGAAGTTAATATTAAAGTTTTAATTTAAATACATACTTTACTTAAAATATTAAAAAATAAATTTAAAAATATATAAAAGTAAAGTGAAAATAAAAATAAACTCGTTATTAAAGTTATATCGTTAAAATAACAATTTCATGTCAACTAGAAAATAAAGTAATTAAATTTTTTTTCTTTTAATTTCTCCTTCCTTCATTTGATACTTTTTTAGATTAGTGTTTTATAAATTGGATTTTATAAGTTTACAATGTTATTTTCTCATTTTTTATTTTTTTCTTGGATTTTTTATATATTTTCCCCTTACTTTTCTCTTTTTCTCTCTCATCTTTTTTTTTTCTATTCTGCTTCTATCTAGTTAGCAACATATAAAAGAAAAGGAAAGAAGAACTTATTTGTTTTATTTTTTAATGATAAATAATTATTTTACCCTTTACAAGTTCTTTTACTTTTATTTGATGATTATTTTTTCATTAGCATTATCAAGATCCGTTTATTTTAAAATTTTAATCAGATTTTATTTAATATATTTTAAAATCTCTCATAAATTTTCAGTTCAATCTGATGATCGGATTGGAAATTATATCCAATAATATAAAATTAGTTAAATTGTAATTTTTTATCAAATTTCTGAATTTCTTCAAAAATTCTAAAATTTTAACCCAATCTAAAATATCATATTAGAATATTCTATGGAAATTTTAAGAAATTTTTGATTACTCAATTAAAAATTAAAAATTTATTTTATATAAAATTAATTAAAAAATATTAATAAAATCTATATATCAACTATAGCCTATCTAAGCCTTAACATGGCTCTGCCCTCGCCTTCATGAGTTATTCGATATTTGGCTTTTGGAAGTACTGCACAAAAGTATTTTACATGCAGTTGAAGTATTTTAATTACATACAAAAGTGTAAGATTGATTTTATTGCCACATTTTATTGCTGTGGCAACAGCATGAAGTCCAACGCGGTATTCTCCCAAAAGCAGCTGTCACGGTTTTTTCAAATGATTTTGGACTCAAATCCAGCAATGGCCTTGGGAATCCCTTAGCACCTAAGGGTGTTGGTCCTCCCATGGTTAAATTTGGAGAAAACTTGTCTAATCCTTGACCCAAATAATATTCATATACAAAACGAAGGAAATTCAAGAAGTTGATTGTGGGATTGGAGAGTCTCTAGATTTCTCTTTGATGTGTGGAGAAGAATAAGAAGTTGGAGCTAGGAGGAGGATCAGAGAAGCAATTTTTTATACATAGTTTCTTTCATATTATGCTTGTATATAATCATTAATAAAGTTGTTGCAAATATAACAATAAAAGCTTTAATTTTCTCACAATTTCTATCTCAATTTTTTTTTGCAACTATTTTCTCTCATTTCTTAGAATACAGGGATTGAGACGCGATGCAAATAAAATTTGAGAATTAAAAAGTAAGAAAATAAACTAAAGATATCAAGTATAAAATATTATAAAATTGAGGGACCGAGTTGATTTTTTTCAAGAAAAAGTCTTTCACGGTTTAGTGAACAGTTTAATCATATCCTAATTTAATATTACAATTTTCGTCTCCTCTCCCTTTCTGAAAGACTTTCTCTCTCATTTCTAAGAATTCAGGAATCAAAACATGATGAGACAGAATATGAAAAATTAAGGGAACAAAATGATTTTATCCAAAAAACAAACCACGTGGAAACTGTTCAAAATACCCTTTATTATTAAATTAAAATTTAAAGGTTCTGTTTTCTGCATTTTCAAAAGTAGTATTTAAATTTTTAAATTATTTTAATGTATTAATATTACAAATAATTTTTAAAAAATAAAAAATAATGGAAAAAATCTGATGTTCACCCGCGTATTCTGTCGGGGGTTGATGGTTGAAAATAAATACTGCTAACCTTTTACCTTTAAAGGGGCTTTCATACTTGTGTTTTAAGCGGGAGTAGAAGCCCGCAGCGACATGGATTGTGTTTTAAGCGGGAGTAGAAGGAAGGCCCATCTATCAAGAAGCCCATAACCTTATGAATCGTTCTTGCTAGATGAAAAAAATTCTGTGCATGGTCATATGATCAATGAACAAGATCAAGAAATTCATAAAGGGGAAGCACTCGTACGTTTCTCTTTCTAACCATAGCTTTAGCTCGCTCGAAGGGTATGCTGAGGCATGCTTTTGTGTGGATTGTTTAGAACAAATTAAGGACAAGGTAGCTTCGGTACTTTCAGCCCAGCAAACTTGATAAATGCTGCGGGCAAATTAAAACATTCCGCATGTCAGATTTCATATTACTCAAAACTTATGACTGCACCCGAGATATCATCATCTGCAAAATATTTAATTTTGCGTTTTAAAATTTTAATTTTTTCATTTTAAATAGATATATTTTTAGTATTTTTAAATCATTTTAATACATTAATATTAAAAATAATATTTTTAAAAAAAATGTTATTTTAATATATTTCTAATTAAAAAATTCTCTAAAAAACACAACTTCTCTCATCTTGATTTGATTATGCAAAGCAATAACGTGGATCCATACATTCATTAATAAATGGATTGCTTTCGCTTAATTGGCTCACAAAAACCATGAGTAAAAAGCACGTTAAACTGTTCTAAATGTTTCACAACCTGAAAGTCAACGGTAAAACAAACTTGCCGCCACCTTTCTCAGGTATCCGCTTTTTTCCTTGTGTTACTTACACTAGCGAATTTACTATGTCTAACCTCATTCTTTCCATCATCATCTTCTTTGTACCCGTGCAAAGAAATAACACTACCTTCCGCTTCAGCATCATTGACCGCCTCCGTCTCAGCCTCCCAGTCCTCATCATATGCTTCATTGTCGTTGTCGTTGTCGTCATAATCTAATCCATCCTCTTCATCGTGGTTATCCATACCTCCTTGCAAAGTGTGGAACTCAGGTGGAGGTGGGCAATCCTCTGTGATTGCTTCATCCCTCTTTATCACGAGGTGCCGGATGACTCTTTCATCTTTGTCTAACATGTTCTTAAAGTCATTGATCCATCTGGCTTCCAACTCAAAGTTCATCAAGATGTAGTGAGCATTTTTGGCTTTCTGTATTTTGTATGCTAACCTTCGCATGCCCCAATCATTGAATCTCCATATCCTGCCTTTCTTCTCCCTCACAAAATCTGCAACAAGTGGTTACAAGGTATAAGAATCAGCAGAGCCACTTTTAATGGAAACCTCAGTAGAAGATTGCCAGTTAAATCCACTGCAGAAGATGAGGAGCTTTAGCAAAGTCAAGCAATATGCATGTGAATGTGTGTTCCATTAAGAAGAAGAGCTTGGCATGCAAATAGCAGAATATTGGAAATAAAGAATGAAATTCATATAAGATGGCAACAGATGCAGCATTGGATCCTTTAAATATGAAATGAATAACAAACTACATAAATGAAATAAAAGTAATTGTACGTCACATAACTCTTAGTAAAGGTTTAACTATGCATGCTGTATGCCTGTATCAGGTCATATCTCGATAGGAGATAACAGCTGAGAACCATAAAGCATGATAAATTAACAGCAACCTAGACAAGCTTACAGAAAATCTGTATCAGCATGTTAGGAACCAATTCGCCATCAAATTGAAATTATAAGAGCAAAATTAAATTCAATTGGCAAATTAGTTGAATTCACCTGTTTGGAATACCCAACCCTCTGTACTTGAATTCAAAATCATTAATAAAAATTCAATTTTTAAGTTTCCTTTATCGCCCTCATCTCCATCATCTTCCTTTTGTTTGAGATGAGATTGAATGGACAGTTTAGGTAATACATATTTTAAACAGTAATTATCAATATTACAGTAGTAAATCGCAGCAGCTCTTGAGATACGATTTGTAACAGTGGATTGTTTAACAAATTGAATTCCAATTCCTTACTTCACCATTTATTCCAGGCATGGTAATTGAATTCGATTTTAAGTTTTTTAAGAATTGAATTCAATTCTTAGTATTCCAAACAAGCTAGACTAGAAAGTCATTCTTCTTGATTTTTCTTAACATATTTATAGGAATTTCCTAGCTAGCAACAGCATCGACTAGTACTTCACCCACTCAGAGATGACACAAAAACAAAGAAAGAAAGAAAGAAAAGAATCAACAACCTCAGAAATTGATTTGAGCCATGCTTTTCAAGCATCAAGAACTAGTGCCAGGTTATATTCTGCATGACAGAGGATATGCTAGTTGAGGGATATGTTAAATGGATTGCAGGTTGAGATGAGAAGGATAACAACTAACAAGTGGACCATCCAAGTGAGAGAAATCAAAGAATAGGTCAAAGAAAAGTCAGGGAAACATGAGAGCTAATAGGAGTGAACGGCAGTGATTCAAGAATCAATGGTTGCTTGAATGGATGAGCAAAGTACACGTGATAATGGAAAATCCCAAGGGAGGTTCCTCTTAAGTCTACTTCAAATAAGTCCAAAGAATCCTGAGCCAATTACAGGCTGCATCATTGATCAATGAGTACTTAGCCTTTGTCACAAGTGTCTTAGCATGCTATATATAGTGTGGAGAAAAGGTGTCTAGAAAAGGTTTCCTTGCAATTACATTATCTGTGGAATGATTGTCCTCCCATGGCTCACAAAAACAGATTGGTCTCTTGCTAAGTACAAATCAATCAGTACTTTTTGGAGTTCAGTAATCCAGGTAGTCCGAGGACCCACGAGCTACAAGCTCTATCCTCCAACATGCTTCTTTGGAAAGTTCAGAGATTTTGAGCATGCCAAAGGCAAGAGGGTGGGCCACTGAGACCTCGTATAGCATCAAGTTTCACAATTAGGCAGCTCACTGACTAAAGATGGTAAGCCATAAGGTCCTCCAGGCCTTAATTTTTCATGAATTGTTGCCATATGAATCAAAAGTGACAATTTCATGTTCTCTTATGTGAAAGAGGTCCATGAAAGATTCCATTATCAACAAAAACAAAGTGAAACCAAGATGTATGCAAATTGGAATTCAAAATGTATGGATCGATATAGCTAAAAAGAAATTATATTAGAATGATTCACCAAAGGCATTAAAGGGTTGAGAAAGACAGAGGGTGACCTTGAACTTTCTCATTCACACTGCCAACCTCTTCATCGTGCTTCTCATGGATTAGATACACCACTTCATAATGGCGCACTGCACAGACAACAGAGGAAATAAAATTAAAATATTAGCATACACGTCCGATTCAACAACAAAGGTGAATGAATCACAACTAGTTAACCCAAAGAAGCGCAGAAGCTAAAGGGTAACGGGAAAGTTAAACAAGGGAATTGAAAAATCACTACAATCAGAAATCATTTCCTTCTCTCTTTTTTCCCTCAAACAAAGAACAAAGAAGAATAAGAAGCAATCCGAACGCAGTAAACTTACATCGCTCCACTTTCAATTCACTCTGCAGCTCAAGGTTCAAAAATTCAAAGAGCTTCTCTGCAAATTAACAAACAAGCATTTCACTTCAATCTACACAAATCGAACTATCTTTCTCTCTAAACAAAGAGGTAAGAAAACAAGCAAGCAAAATACATTAAATGAAATTAGAGTTGCATTCAGTAACCTTCTTCAGCATCAGCAAACTCAGGCAGAACTCTACCATCCTCCTGCGCTTTCTTCTGCAATTCAAATATGAATACCCACATCTCAAAACCAAAGCCAAAAATCTACCCAAAACTAACAAATTATGCAACTCATCCGGTTTTTTTTCCTAAAAAAAACTGAGAACAATAACATTTCAAAACATCAAACAAACTAAAACACAAGAACAGCCAAACCCACAAAAACCAATCATGACTTTAAAAAAAAGACGCAACAAATTAAAGAGAAAATAAGCAAATAAAGAAATAAAGAAATGGGAGGGGTATGAAAATGACCTCTTTAAGCAAAATAGCTTCAGGGAAAGGCCCAATGGCTTCATCTGGTTTGGCTACAAAGCTATGAGTGTCTTGTTTATTCTTCTTGTTATTATTGTTTTTGTTGCTCTTTTTGGCATCAACTATCACCGATTTTCTCAGTCCCAGTGAAGGAAATAATGGCCTTGCAGAAAAAGAGTGACTACCACTTGCAATAAACAAGCTTTTATTTTGGATACGGTGGGAAAACACTCTATGTTTTGGAGTTGGAAAAGTTGCCGTTCTGTATAATAGCGTCTCCATGGCTGAGGCGAAGGGGAAAGGGAGATAATCCTTTCCAGGAAATTATTACATGTACTTCGTAAGGTGTTTCGGTGATTTTCGAAGATTTCGAAGGTCATACTTGTAATTTGGAGGATACAAACATATAATCCAGGACAAGAACTTGAGAAATCACAAAAAAAAAAATTGCAAGCTGAGGTTTGGAAATATAGCAGTTGTTATTTCTAAACAAATTTAAAATAATTTATTAAAATAATTTATTTTTAATATTAATACATATAATTTAAAAATATTAAAAATTTTAATTGAAATAAAAAATAATTTTTTTCTGTATTTTTTAAATATTTTTTAAAAAAATCTATCTTCTTTACAGTTAAAGTATCATATGAATTTTCATTTTAAGATCACAATAATTCAATGCATTCTAGTAAGGAAAAGAAAAGAATAGAAAAAAAAAATCAAATCAAAGACCGTTAGCGTAGCTTAACACAAAAGAATCAACATAATCCCAGCACATTCAAAGCATTTCCCTTTCTTTTTTCTCCTTCTGAGGTTAATAATTTCGGTAATTAATAATATATTAACATAGCAATTTCAATTTAAACATTTTCGTTTTTTCTGGTTTTCTTTATTTATCCCTTGATTCATCTTCTAATCTTGAGTACGTACATGGGATGGGCCTGAGTGATTCTCTTTTTAAGAATGAAAAGTGAGGGATGAAGACATGAAGTCTTTGAGTTCTGATCCCTTCTTTCTATAAACTCACATGTTTTCCCGATGATACAGATCCTAAACCTTTTTCACAATTGCAGAAGCTCATCAAGCCTTTTAACATCAGTAAGATAAGCAGCCAGCTGCACGGTGATCTGAAAGAGGCTACACAGAGGCGTTGAGTGTCACTGCCATTCTTGCTGGCATTCTATTTGGTTGATGTGGATTCCCCGCATCTGATTGCCAAAACATCGCAGCAATATACGAATTGTGATGCAGGCTTAAAACCATTTTTACCCATGCTAGCACACAACTCAACGAACTTCAACCCTTTTCCCTCTGGCCTTTATTCAAATTAGGAAAGATCACAACCTCTCTTCAAGTTGAAGCCTATAAGCCCTATAGGATTACAAAATGCTTACAAGACTTGAGGGGGATGAGGATGAAAGAATATATAACTTTCATCATTGCTTCTTCCCCTTTTCTTCCTTTTGTTGCCACTGCTACTGCCACCTCCGCCACTCTTTGGACCATTTCCGGCCTTGGCTGATGGGTTGTCATTAGAGATGCCAGAACTGTAGTTGTCAAACTCGCCTGCTTGCACTGCCTTCTGTAACCATTCAAATAATTCTTGTTCTGTCATGGTTTCCTCCATTTTAGGTGATGGCATCCACCCGCTTCTTTGTCCTGAGCTGGATCCCTTGCTGGTATTGTGTTTGGAGGTTATACTGGTGTTTACATGAAAACTGGGCTTGTGACTGTTGGCTGGACATCTCATTCCCTGCACCAAATTCAACATCGTACACGTTCAATCCCAGTCCCTTTGAAGTGAGGACATACAATACTAGCAAGCATTTCGGGTTAAAAGTAAAATCGCTTGCCAGCCAAATGGAAAGCTACCCATCCTAGATTATCTTTCCCCAAACCTTCTCCAATATTGCATCTTTTCCAATTGCATATTTTGCCATAAAGAACACAGATACGGGGCATGGTAAGCGTTTGGACAAACTTTTAGTGGAATTCAAATGATCTCATGAAAAAAAATAGCATTTGAAGAAACAATATCAAACAGTTTAACACACGCACAGCACTGCAAGTTGATAGTAAAACTCAGCCACAACACCAAGGGATTAATGAATAAGGGCAAGAAGATGTAGATGCCTGCTAAATTATACACACCAATTCTACTACCATGCCACTCCACTTTACTTGATTTCGCCTGCTAAATTATACACACCAATTCTACTATGCCACTCCACTTTACTTGATTTCATTCCATTGGATTTGTTAAATGGCAACCAACTAGAATCAACAGACACCTGAAACACTTGAGTCATCTACGAAATTAATTTACCTGACAAATATACCAGTCAGTGGCATCATACATCTTGCTATCTGCGCAAACATATGCAGTGGGAGCATCAACCTGCAGAATATAACGTTAAGTGAGAAAGACAGATCCTTTCTATATATATCGCATGATACAAGTGAATTTTCTATTGTGCTTGTTCACAAACAACATTCTTACTATTGCACATACCTTCTGCAATAATCCAAAAGCGAAGGGTTGTGAAGATTGCTCAACCCATTCATCTCCATCTTTTGCTTGATGAAAATCTTTGCAGTCCTTCAAAGCAAAATGCCCAAAATTTTAAAATAAGCATCATCTTCCCATTTGGAAGGACCAATACTGGAACTACAGCAATCAGTTGAATACTAACTTTGGTAAACAAATGATGATTAATAAAGGAAATGTCGGGAGGAAATATAAAAAACCTGGCACCATCTTGCTTGGGATTTTGATTTCTTGGTAGGTTCCCAGAGATGAAAGTTGCCACACCTTTTGCGAGCTATTCGCCTTGATTCTCCAGAAGGGCCTTTTGCAAGCTATTCGCCTTGATTCTCCAGAAGGGTCATCACCTTCAGCCTCTAAATGTGCAAACCAAGAGGCAAAGAAACCACGCTCTGCATTCTGGTCAATCAATCACATTATAAGCCTGGGTAATTTGAAATAATTGGCATAATTCAGGGGACATTATCGCCCAAGACCAAGTGATGGGCCGAGTAGAGATTATCTAGACATTTCTTCCTCGGCAATATATAGTACCAGACAGATGAAGGGCATATTGATCTAAAACATTTCAGAAAGTTCAATGTGCTCATGTGGACAAATAGGGAACAAGTGCAAAATGAATGACAGTTTCGTCAATGGTGTCATATGTCGCTCTTTTCAACATAGGTTTCACAATCAATAAGAACTCCAAAACTATGTACTGAATTTACACTACCAATCACATAAAAGAAATAACCAATGGCCAAACTTACATATGTCCAATAAAATTTTTAATGGCCAAACTTACATATGTCCAATAAAAAAAAATTGATTTGGACTTCTGAAAAACATGGCAACGCTTTAAAGCAGAACAAGCTAACAAACAAAGGAGTTGCCAGAAAAATATGCCATTGAAACGGTAACAATACAAAGTGGATGATTAGGAGAATTTGAAGTCAACTATCAAGAGTAGTACATAAAAAAGAACAGAAATTATGTATGCAAACCTTTTGTGAAGTACTTCGAAACCTAGGAAAATATTTCAACAATTCTTCCCTTCTTAATTCATCATCATATGCTTTTCGGTTCAATGAATCAAGTAACACCTAAAAAGACATTATAACAACAACATGGACATTAAGAATCAAATTCTCACAGATTTTCTTTCAAGCAATTAACCAGATCAAGCGAACAGATCAACCTCGTACGCATTTTGAAGTTTCTTAAAAGCTTCTGCAGCCTTCTCATTGCCCATATTCTTGTCAGGATGAAGCAGCATTGCCTGAGAGAACCAATTCAAAAGGGCTGGGGTCATAAATACAAACAATTTTCAGATTTCTCTTTTCATTTGATAACAAGAAGTTATTATGTATATTTACAAGTAAAACAATGCCTTCATGGCCACAATATCTGTCTTTAAATTTCATAAAAGAAAATCTAATTTGCTTCTATTCAATAAATATTTATTTGAAGCTTCTAATAACAGAGGAACTTGACAATTATATTTATTAACAATTGAATGAAATAGGTAATTAATATCTATTTTGCTTAAATCACAACAAGAAGCTTTGCTTCACTTCACATGATCACGTACTTATCACAACAAAATCACACGTGTGTGTGTGTGTTATCGACTAATGTTGCTCATAAACAGTAAAATCGATATTTAGCAAGGGATTAGAAATTTAGCGAGATTATAAAGATATTTAGCGAGACTGACCGTTTAGATTGAAAGGCGCCAGAATCTCAGCTGACTCGTCGATAGGCGACTTGAACCGCTCGAGATTCTTCTTTCCGTTAAACCTCGAAAGAGAAGGCGTTGGGGGCGACGGTGACCGTCGCTAGAACTCCGGCGATTTTTGGCGCGGAAATTAGCATTTTTCAGAACAGAAATGACACGGGGAGAGAGAGGGAGAGGGCGTTTGATTGTTAATTGGACCGTACCCCACCAGAAGAGGTCACGACAGATGTACACGTGTGAAATATTAAGGAGCAGATGAGGCGTCCCGTCCCGGACCCATGTGGTGCGTTATGCGTGATTTTGAAAACAAACCAGGTGTCCGTCGTCTGTAATCTACATGGTCCTGGGATATTAGAAAACGGGGGCCTGTTATGGCCTCGTATTTTCGGAAGATAGGGATTTAACTGGTCCTGGAAACCACATGGTCCAGCCCAATCAATTGACCCATTTTTATTTTTTTTACGTAGTGTTCGGTGCCGTGCATGCATCAGAGTTTACACTACAGGGCTTGTTTTCTGCCAGGTAGCTGTTGATCATTTTTTATCATAAATATTGGATTCAATTGAATTAACAGAGGCTCCCCCCTCGTGGATTTTCGGCAGCATGAAAATGGGTTGATAGCCTGTGACTGCAAGTTCCAAACTACAGGATTATTTTGGATTTTCTGTTCGTGTTTTGGATGAAAAACACTCCGATTATGGGGCCTCTAGCAACTTACAGATGGCAAGCGTCCAGCTGTAAATCCTGAAAATCTTTGTCGCCATAGCAAGGTGAGATTTCACATGGAAAACAATTAATAATTTGAATACAAGAAAAGAGGTGTCACCATTTTACCAGGAAAATGTAGGTGGACCACCAGACCAAAACCCAAATTATTCACCATGCACTCTTTTTCTCTGCGAGAATCTTTTCAGGTTTTGTTCCTTCCTTCTCCTCGATGGGTCTTCTCTCCAAAACACCTCAGTATTGGATGCCCATGCAAAATTAATCAATGGGTCATATATGTACGGTGGCAATTCCTCTTTATTCATCACTCCCTTATCATCATCGTTGTTGATTTCCTGATATGGGTATGCAATTTCATCACCAGGAGATAGCAAAGGAAGCTATTTCGGGCTTTAGTTGTTAATTTATTTAATTAAATATTTGTATAGGCTTTTCAATCTACATTCTAATTTTTTATGTAAAAAAAAATCATCAAAATAATGTATATATTATATATCTAGTATTTTCTTTAAAAAAAATTACAACCCTTAGCGAGTTAAATAGCTAGTCTAACTACACAAATCAACGTATTTTGTTGAAATGCTGCTTTGCTTTAACTACTTTTCCATTTCCTGTAATGGCTCCATTTCACTCAACTGATAAAAAATAATAATTAGATCATAATGATGTAGAAATTAATTAATGCTATCCTGAACTTGTATGTTAAGTTTGGATATTTCCAAAGATTAGGATTTTGAAAGGTTTAGGATATATTCAAGTTTGGCATGCTCATGCCTTGGTACCAGGAAACAATAGCAACTTGCAGGCATGTAATTCTCTGGTCAAATCCTTTTAAATTATACTATCTACCATGCCGTCTTGTGTTGGTGGGAGGATTGTCCCTTCAACTTTACTTTGATATCCAAACAGAAAGGACACAGAGAAAACGCAGCGTGTATTTCTTTTTCAATTTAAGTCAAATTTATAAATTAATAGCGTGGGTGCATAAAATACACAACAAGTGAAACAATATATACAGAGACGCTAGAAGGTGGAATATGAAAGGCACGTAGTATGAGCACAGAATGGGAATTAATGTTTGGAGAAGCTGGTTCGAGACCCTTTTTTATCATGCTGCCACTTAGTTGCAGCTATCGTTAGATTGATCATATATAACGGGAAGCTTTTAAAAGGCAGTCATCGATCCTAAATGGTGGAAGAGGACAATCGGCCTGCCAGTGCCTTTGGCCGGCCGCCGTATGGAACAATGCTCATAATTAATTTACACGTAGCACGCACCCACCATTGCATGATAAAATACGTTTTATATTTAGGGTTCCCTGTCACATGTTGACGTTTTTTCCTATGTATGTTTTGGCAGATTGGATTCTGCGAAGCGCAAAGAGAACATATATATGTATTAACTTGTCGATATGCATTAGTTAATCTTGATTGAGCAGCATAATCTTTATTTATCCATGTCTTGGGAGCTATCCGGTAAGAAAGATCGGCTCGGTGGAAATAATTAGGTTGAGGACAAACACATTGGCTTTGGCAATAATAATCAACATAGACATCGTGTAATATATTACATGTAATTGATATTATTAAGTTTCGTTTTCTTAAGCTTGCCAGTCTTTTATGTCTAAGTCAGGAAGGGTAATTTCATCTCCCTTAAGTTCATTAGACATCAAACAATATATATGTCCTACCTGGATTGAGTTTATACTCGATTCGATGGCATCAATTGTAAGTGAGAAAAAACAATTCTAATATTAAACCGAAGTGGATGCATGTGGCTGGGTTGACATATGACATGCATTGTCACTAATTGGATATATTTACTTTTTATTTTTTATTCATATACATATATATATATATATGCAAACCATATGAAACAACAACGTAAGAATCTAAATTTGTTTAATATTTAAAGTTTATTTTATAAATAGAAAGAATTTTATTTTTTCCTTGGGATAAGATAGAACAACTTACGAAGCCACAGCACATGTAATGGAATTTTTATAACATTAAACATTGCCATCCTACTGTTGAGATTGATTATCATTTCTAATAATTTCTATATTTTTTTTCCGTTAATTTTAGGATATGATTATGTGTAGTATAAGAAATCTAAAGGGGGTTCTTCTGCGTTGATGAATCTAAAGGTACATATCAATTTAGCTAATAATTAATTAATGTACTAAGCTACCATACAATGGTAAATTCTAACAATTTTGCGCCGGTTGCGAATTGAATATTTTCTGTGCTCTTACAGCTGGGATCTTGCTATAATACCTGAAAGGAGAATTTGTCAGCTTACAATATCATGTTTACGATAATGGTACTCTATCTCCACTTCAGATCTAAGCAAAGTTTTTTCAGCTCAATCATCACGTTTGCGAAATTAATAATATTCTACTGACATAACATGATCTTTTAGCTGGCATGTGATTATGTACATGTATAATTGTGTTGGAAAAAACCTCTGGAAACCTAGTCTGGTAGTAATGTTATCGTATCTTTCAGGATTTAATTAATACAAAATGTCCCCGATAAGAAAAAAATAATGCCCGTGAATACACTAATTTGGGTGTTCATTTATTCACATATGCTTGCTGAGACTTAGATAGTGTTGGGTATGAGGTTAAGATTTGAATGAGGGGTAAGATTTAAAGATAAAGTATTAATGGTGTAAAAACTGTCAAAGGTAGAAGAAAATGTTGATAAGAGTTGAAAAAACAGGGATATATAAAAATAGATCTCAATATAAATTAAATCGACTTTTAAATTATAAAAAATTTAAATAATATTGCACCTGAGGTCTAAAATGAAAAGGTGTAATAGGAAAAAAAATAAGTTAATAAAGAAATTTTTTTCTCCGTTGCAAATTGTGCTGAACATGGATAAAGTGTATGACAAGTTATCCTCGTAATTTCCCCATCTTTATCCCCATACCAAATTTATCCCTACATTGCGTTTGATATGGGATTAAAAAATGTAGGAGAATGATTATTAAGAAAGTAAAATTAGGGTTGTGTTTAATTTCAAGTTAAAAGGAAATTTAATTTAATGGCTTAACATTTCCCACTTTAATCATGTTTGATATTTTATAGGAAGGGGGATTAAAGGGTTAATATTTAACGGCACTTAGCAGGGAGAAGGGTGTTTTTGAAATTGTGTTTGAATTATTTCTTTCAAAATTTCCACTATTTTTCCCTTCTTCTTTTTTTCTTCAACCACCGTTAGTTCCCACCATTGTACAATTATTTATTATTTTTTAACTTTTTTAAATTTTATTTTTAATTTAAATTTTTTTGGACTTCGCTATTATTATTATTTTTTTTTTACAAACCAATGGAACATCTTAACATCTTAGCTTATAATCACTTTTTTACACCATTAATTAACACTTCATCCCTTAACTCTTGATCCATTAACATGTAACCTCCAACCAAACACAGTCTTGAATGTGAAATGTTGAAGTTATTTGATATGTGTTGAAAATTCTAGAGATAAAAATGTATCTTGATATAAATGATTTAGGTTAAATATGATTACAAGAAATTAAATAATGTTATCCTTGAGGTTCAAAGTGAAAAGTGCAAGAGAGGAAAGAATAAATGGACATTGAATTTAAAAAATAGAAGATAAAACACAAAAACCACAATTTTTCTCCCTTTAAAAATTCTTTACTCCTCTCCTTGTAAATTTGACATTTATTTTTGAAGTTTAGTGCTCTCTACCAATTCCTTCAGATCGTGACAAGCACAGACAAAGGAGATGAAAATTATTCTTACGATTTTTCTTTCCTTTTACCCCATCCAAATCACAATATCCTTAGGAAAGATGGTAGGAAAATTAACCCAAAAAAAAAAATGGAGAAATGAATGTATAAAAAAAAAAAATCAAACGTGATAATTATATATATATATATATAAAAAAAAAAAAAAACCAAAAGGAAACGCAGGCTAGTGAATGGGAGAAGGGGAGATGCTTTTGTATTTCTTTGACCGTATCTTGGGAGACCGTGAGGGTTAAACCTCCCTTTGCCCGCACGGCCTGGAGGTTTCTGTTCCCCACAAACACCCACCAAATTGTTTAAGTTTTGCTACTTAATTGCCCTGTTTTTGGATAACTTATATGTCCTTTAATATACGGTTTTTATACCGTATTACAAGTACCTAGATTCTCATTGCCCGATTCTTTGTCCAAACTCCGACTAAAGTAAATATCTAATCCTTCCATTGCCATCGAGGCACATCTATGGCCTATCGTATTTTTTAGTATAATACAGGTAGACAGGCCCCCCAAGGTAGGGATTCAGCTTCAATTTGGATGAGAAAGAGAGCTTGTGATGGAAGCTCATGGATTTGTCTTTCACAAGTCGATCCTGGTATGTTTGGGTAGCAAGAAAAAATAACTTCCTGGGAAAAAAATTCGATTATCACATCCATACTTTTCAATGCGTGCTATGGGAATTTTTTCTATTATAAATATAAAAAAACATTATACTCTGACTTAATTTTGAAATCAAAGGCATGTATAAGTATGTAAAAATTGCAAGGGAGCAAACTAGGAACTTTTAATTTTAAGTTGGATTTTAATTAAGCAACATTCGACATTCGAATTTACACAGATTTAATTCATATAATAAATTAATTGTTGGTTACTAATTGAACATGGTTGCTAATCTATTTGATAAGATTTTATAAAAAATAATGAATGGAATTTGACACGGTGACTTTATTTTAACAATAATACATATGTGACATTATAACATGATATGAAATAATTTTTATTATTATTTTAAATAATAATATAAAATTATAAATTGAGTTTTTCCAAAAACTTAATTAGGATCTTAGCTAATTATCTATACTATTTAATTAATATAATTTATGATATCATAACAGAGATTCTATCAGTTAAAACGTTATTATTTTGAATTTAATTATTTTAATTTTCTAATTAAATTTAAAAAATATTAAGAAGTAATAATAAATTACATAACTTATAAATTATAAATAAATCTTTTAAAAATAATATCCCACCTCATATTTTAAAATTTTAAATTAATATAGATATTTAAAGTGCGTTTCTTGTTATGTTATTTTTAGTATTTTAGTCTGATCATTTTATTTATATATATTTAAAAATATAGTTGTGGTTATTTTTATTTTTTATTTTAAAATATATTAAAAATATATTATTTTTATTTTTAAAAAATTATTTATAATATTAGCATATTAAAATAATAATAAAATATTAATTTAAAATAAAAAAATATTTTAGAAACACAAGATTATTGATGTATTATTTTGCATCTTTTTAGTATTACACCGAACGAGACAGTCGGCCGGGCAGAACGGTCAGTCCCAGCGGTCAGCTTTTCCAAAAGCTGACGTAACCTGGAGTCTTCTTATTCTTTCTGGGCTTTGGACCTGTCACTGTCAGATCCAGCGGGCAGCCCAACTAGCCTCATCCCCTTCATATATACCTACTGCCACTCCTCATTTTTCGTTGTGATGTTGCAACTGCTACTACCCTCTCCGGTGCCCTCTCTCTCTCTCTCTCTCTCTCTCTCTCTCTCAACATGGGGGAAAGAGAAAAGGGGCTTTCAAAGGTGAAAGAAAGGCGCAAGTTTCTGCAAGGTATGGAAACCTTTATGGAGTAGTAGGAAATATATATGGAATGTCAAAAGCTCATAGTTTTTGGTGTTATTCGAAGTCAACACTATCTATATATATAGTATTTGTATAAAATCTTGTCCTGTTCAACTTGTCTCAGTATTCCTAATAATTGATAGAAAGATCAGATACTTTATGCTCTTAAATTTGTAATTTTATGCATGTAGTTAGAGGAGGAGCATGTGACCTTATCATTTGTTCACTGTCTTGATTTTATGTGCAAAAAACTGATATATTCCTTAAGTTTCTTATATTTGATATGATTCTCGATACAGGGAACCTGTTCAAGAGAATGAACAAAGCTAGCACGTGCTACGCGACAAGCCAGGAAAAGAACTTTGCAGATGGATTCTTTGCTGGCTTTCAACTGGGAGCTGAAAAGATGGGCTTTTCATGTTAATTGGGTGCTATCCTACCTGAGCTTTTTCTTTGCTATATCTTCTTCATTTTTTTATTTTTTTTTCTTCTTGACCTTGTAAGACCTTTTCTTGACCTTGTAAGACCCTGTTTTTCGTTCTTTATTTTTGTTTTTTTAATTGTCATTTACTCTATATCAAAACTCTATGATATAGATTTTTGACAAAATCTTTTCCCATTTTCATCCAACTTATCTTCTCTTTTCTTATCTATCCCTCCTGAGCTATTTGAATTAGACTCCATAACATTTTCCTTCAAAATCACCCAATTAAAGACAAATCAACAACCTCTGAAAGGTCATGCAAGCGATCGAAGGAGCCTTATTTACCATGCGAGGTTCACATTTTCTTACATGTAAACTCTTGGAGGAAGAATCATGTTTGAGCTAAGAGATCTTAATTTGAGGAGGTAAGAGCTGTCAAGAGTGAAGAGTGCTTGAATCGCATGTAAACATGCCTTGTCTTTCTTTCTCGGTAAAAATAAAAATACCCTATCTTTCTTATACTCTGGACGCTAAGGCCATCGATTTTGATTGTTGTTGGCGTATGTGTGTGCAGAAACATGCTGTTGCAGACATCAGTTTCGTTGTTTTATATGTTTTTATTTCATAAGTAGATATTCTCTCAGATCTGAGTGTACAAGAGTTCTCCTCGTGGCTGCCTGCTCTGATGTACAATACAAAATATTCATGTATCCACTGTATATTTGGACTTGTCTCTTTCTGTGCCCTAAAGTCTTTGTGCACCACGAAAGTCAGTCAATCAAAAAGCTGGTCACCCCTTTGAGGGGTGTTTTCCCCCCCTCCCCACACCTAATTAATTAATTAATAAGTGACCGATGAGCTTGTTAGAGATGGAAAAAGAACCCAAAAGTGGAAGACAAGACAGAAACACCGGTTTATTTGACAAAGTAGGATAAAAAAGATTTGCACTCGATTTGGTAGTAATCGACATGCTCTCATCAGTAGAGGACTGATTGGTGCACAGACGCAGTCGGCGTCCCCTTTATCTTGGTTTACAAATTACTTTCGGTTGAAAAAATTATTAAATTAATAATTTTATTGAATTCATGTTAAAAATTAAATAATATTATTTTAATTTAAAATATAAACTTATATTCCAGAAAATTAAAAGGGTATTTAAAAGCATGGTGTGTGGTTGGGTAAGATAACTTTTTTATTGATGTCCAGCTCATTTAATGCAAGAAAATCACTACCACAAGTAAGTCTCACATGCATTTTTTTGTTTTTATCTTGAAAAAAACTTTTTGTTTTTATCTTGAAAAAAACTCAAGGGTTTGTTTCCTTTTATTGTATATGGATTCGAGTTCTAGCGTTTATAGGGTATTCAGTGGATCAAACTGGCCCAGACATCCCATGTAAATAAAAAAAACACTGAATTTACAGGGTATTCAGTGGATCAAACTGGCCTAGACACCCCACATAAATAAAAAAAATACTGGATTTACAGGGTATTCAGTGGATCAAACTGGCCTAGACACCCCACATAAATAAAAAAAATACTGGATTTACAGGGTATTCAGTGGATCAAACTGCCCAGACACTCCACATAAATAAAAAAAAACACATGTAAATAAAAAAAAAAACAATCTCTCACAAATACGCTCTAAGTGAGGGTGTTAATTTGGTCCACGTCGCCTGCAAAGTTTTTATGATGGTGATCATGTTCCAACTGTAGCGTAGGAATTTATTTTGAATTTAAATTATATTTATTAAATTATACACACACATATACATAACCTTAAAATAACACGTTGAAGCATTTTAAAATGGAAACATTTCATTTCAGAAAACAAATTACTTCCCGAAATAGAATTTACAACCTTGCTTTATTGTAAAAATAACTTGAATTTGAGTTGCAATTGACATCACATAAGTCAACATCCTTAAAATAATTATATTCAGACAACTTTTTGAAATACAACTCTCTTTTTTACAGTCACTTGTTCTGGTTCCAAGTAACTTGATTAGAAATTCTTAAGAAAACCTTATGTTTCTTTTATAATAATTCAGATGCATTATACAGTTCTTCACCGATCAGCGAGTCATACGCACCTGAACTGATATGTTTATAGGAAATTTATATCTTATAACATACTGGTGGTATCTGAATTTATATGTTTTTGTATTCTAAATATGAATGGAAATACGGGAATCGAACTCATTTATCATCTAAATTAATAATAAGTTAATAGCTTAAGATTACTTTAGATCAGGTTCATCATCAACCGGCAGAAAGGGGAATTATCTTTTAAATAAACAGTCAATTGCTGCTTTCCTGCAAACTTAAATAATTCCAACTTTAACTCTCCACGGACAAGGGCGGTGTTAAACTGCTTGGCTGGCCAATGTCATCAATATCGGTGTCTAAAAAATTAGTTCTGCGGCATCTTGAGTACCGCGATTTCTCTACCAAATGACTGCAATTATGAGAATTGAGAATGCTTTGTCCTATTTCGAGAGGCACCACATGGGCACAAACAAACGGTTCTTTTACAATAAAGCGAGGCTGTAAATTCTATTTTGGCAAGTAATTTATATTTATTTTGAAATGAAATATTTAGATTTTGAAATGTTTGACGTGTCATTCATTTTACATGTTATTTTGAGGTTGTGTGTATAATTGTTTTTAATAAATATAATTTAAATTTAAAATAAATTAATTATAAATTATACAATATAAACACAATATTAAATAAATATATTTTTAAATTTAAAAATATTTTTAAATAACTAAAATTAAATAGAATTTTAACTTAAAATAATTCAATTTAAATAAAATATTAATTTAATTTATTGGCATTTCAAGTCTGCAACAGAATACGTGAAATGAAACCAAAACATGTAGGTTGTATTTATTTGAAAAATTTATAACAAACTAAAATTTAAAGTAAAATAAAAATTATTCTATTTCTTTAATTAGTATAAAATATTTAGACGATACCAAAATAAAATGAAATTACCAACCTTGCAATAAACTGAGCCCACTCCTCCTGCCATGTATTTTACCACCAAGCTAAGCTTTCAATGGGATGAGGTGACCTGGCCTGCCTTGCGGTTTAAAATGATGGATCATCTAACGAAGGTACTGTCCCACTGCCATGACCAATTTAACTTCACATCCACTCAGTGATTAATCAAGATTCCTACGCTACAGAACTTTTAAAGGTGTTATTTAATCAGTTAACTTGTGAATTTACTCATTAAAAATTAATTATTAGAGATTTAAAAATTTATATAAATTTTAAATTTTTAAATTTAATTAAAATATATAAGTATTAATTTTAAAATTTATAAAATTAATTAAGATATACAATGAATAAATATAAACATCTATATTAATAAAAAAAAATTCCTATGCTACAGCTGGAACATATGACCAACATCATAAAAACTTTGCAGGCGAAGTGGACCAAATTGACAACCTCGTTTAAGCTTGTTAATTCTACCCGACCAATTATTCTTCAATAAGAACTTGTAACCCTATCAGCGATAATTCTATGTAGGAAATGTGTCTTGACAGCGATGTTAATCTAATTTCATATTTATTTCTCTTTACCATCGTTGGATGAAGCTTTGAGAATTTAGAGCATGTTAGGGTAACCTCTAGGTTTTTGGTTTTCAAAAAGCTCATGGGACTTTTTTCCAGCAAGTAGTGGAAAATATGTTCAATAAACTTACAAAAGTTGTTCAAATTTTTTCTTAACAAAAAAAACTTAAAATTCCTTGTATTTCTATTTATTGGAATAAGAGGTGAGTAAAAAAAATAAAAAATTAATTTAATCGAGAAAACTAAAAAAAAAAAC
>NW_011499845.1:4055536-4058623 GCF_000495115.2 Populus euphratica | reverse complement strand
TAAAATTTTAAAAAAATCATTCTAAGCTAATTCGTCAGTGCATGCTTTCCCGAGAGACCCACAAACGATTGAAAAGGTATCTTACGCGAATTTGATACGAATAATGAGGTGCACTGATCGAGTCAAAAAAACATTTCTAATATCAAGGCAAGAATTTGCTCCTAATTATTATCTCTTTAGACTGGGTTCGGAATTTTGAGTACCAAAAAGACGTTAGAGATGGTCGCCTTCTAACGCAAAATGATGATGTTCCGCATGAGCGCTTTGAAAAGCTAAATGACCTTTTCCCCCGAGGCCATCACTAATTAGCTGTTTATATTATTCGGGTAGAAAATATATAATATTGTTTTTTAAAGTATTTTTTTATTTAAAATATATTAAAATAATATTTTCAGAAAATTATTTTTGATATTAACATATTAAACAAAATTAATATAAAAAAATTAATTAAATAAAAAAATCTGAATTTATTTTTAAAATATAAAAATAACAAAGTTTAATGAAATGAACGGTAATAGGATAAAAGTTAAGCTTGAATAAAAACCCTAACTTTTTTTTTTCTTGGAAAACTGAATGTAAGACATTCGGATGCTAAGTGACTTAACAGTAATTTTTATTTTTATTTTTGAAATTTGAAATCTGAATTAAAGGAAAAAAAATATATATCAAAATTGTGATAAAAATATTGTTGAAGTAAATTTTGAAAAAACATTTGCTCAATTTTTTTAATATTTATAAATTATTTTGATTTATTAATGTGAAAAATAAATTTTAAAAAATATATTTATTAAAAAACAAAAAGAAGATGTGAAACATTTCTTATCTTTTCGTCAGAAAAGGGAGGGAAAAAGCCCTCCCTCGTGACTTCACTTGTATTGTTTCTATTTAATCCGATACCTTTTTGTGCTAGGTATGACCAGCATTGGGCCCACTTTTTACCATCCGAGGGTAACATGCTAACATGGGTCACTTATGAGGTTTTTTCAACTTTTGCTCCAATCATTCCTTTTACGACCATCGAAAAGGGATGTATGGCCAGGATACAAGAACGTCGAAACGGATGGGGATATGACGTCTGTCAATTACCTCTCAATAATGCTTTGATGGAAAATTTACAGCCTGATTTTGACAAAGAGGCAAAAACAGGGGGGGTGGGGGGGAATAGGCTAACATGACCTTAGATTCTCGCCGGAGAGAAAGTACCTCGAAATGTATTGGTAAATTGTCTTTGGTTTTCGAAAAAGTAACGAGAATAACAAAATGTGCCTTGATTCTCACAGCGAGCGATCGACATATCTAGTGAGTGACCAGGATGGTGGGACGTCGTCGGACTCAACATTTTTTAATTTAAAAGGGAAGAAGAAGATAATCGTGTTTTTAAATATGTGATATAAATTGGACGATCAAGTTAAATTTTGATTGATTTTGATAATACAATTAAAAATAAAGCTACAGTAATAAAAAAATATTGCTTCAGGGTTAAAATGTGAAATTCATAACCTAAACATAAAATACATCAAGATTATATATCATTCAAATATCATAAATTATAAAGTTGAGATAATTATATAAAAAAATAAATAAATTATAAAATTTTAGAGACAGATATATAAAAAAATATAAATAAATCATATTAACTTCTTGTAAAATTAAAAACATTTATTATAATAAAAAATAATCACTATTAAAAAAATGCTAAATAAGAAAAAAAATGATAGAAAAGGGGATTAATTAAAAATAAAATTTTAAATCTATTTTAAAAGACAAAAAAATTCACTAATTAAAAAGAAAAATTACCAAAATAGAAAAAGTACAAGTGCAAGCTCTAAACACTAGATACATGTGCTTACATCGGCTATTTTATTTTTTAAAAGAGATATACAACATATTTTTTTAAAAAAATATAGAAAAAAGACACATCACATGCTATGATAGATGACGTTTATCTGCCAACCTAGATTACATCTACTAATATAGTAGTTGAAAAATCAAACTTACATGTTTTTTACTTAAAAAAAATATTTTTCAACTTATTCCAACTATGAATACCTTACAAACACTTTTATAACACTAGGAAACCAACATCCCAACCCATTAAACTCAAAAAACTATCCAAACCACTAAATTATATTAAAAAAAAGTATTTCAACCTTGACCTAGATTTTTTTTTTTTGCTACATTGAAACTTAAAACAATCATTATAAAATTTTTCTGATGTAATGGAATTGCTACCACAATTTTTAACCTATTTAGTCGTTAGAATCGTCATCAACAAAAAACTTTTTCTCTCTTCATAGGAATTCAACAACTCTTCCTTCTTTTCCCATGAAAAAAAATAAAAAAATAAAGTTTTATATCAAAATGTATTTTTTTTAAAAAAAATAAAGGGACTCATCACCTCGCAACAAAAAAATTGGGGGATTAAAATATATTTCACAAATAAATTTTAAAGCGTCACCTATATTACCCATGCTTTTCATTTAAGTTCCATATCTTTCAATTCAACCCTTTCAAAAAAAAAAAAAAACATAAAATTAGGTGCTAATTTCAGCTCAAAAGGATTTAATTGTGCAAAAATTTAAAAATCAAATTAAATATTTTTAACAAAATCATTACTCCAATTCACAATGATTTGTGAGAGAATGAACAATATTTGTATGCATAATAAAAACGCTACAAGCTTTAGTTTTTGTTAATTAATAATTATTTGATAAAATAATAAATATTATTTTTTAATTTTTTTGTTTAAAAATACATTAAAATATCATAAATTCTTTAAAAATTATTGTTAATATCATAACAATTTAAAAACATTAAAAAAATTATTTTAAATCTAAAAATAATCAAAGTTTTTTAAAAATATAGCTGAACATAGTACCTAATACCTTCTGAAGGGGTTCGATGCACCGAATGCTTCTGTGTGCCTTGACTATGTAAAGAGATTTACAAGATAGTAAAGCCATAGATCATTCAAATGCACATGGATGTTTTTGAGTAAATGACAGAGCATGCACCAGGAGATGCTGGGTAATTAAAAACGTAAACAACAACAACGATGACGAGCAATCGTGTTCTGAGATTGTCCAA
>NW_011499845.1:4024583-4054929 GCF_000495115.2 Populus euphratica | reverse complement strand
CGTTGCGGGGAGTGGTGCTTGATTCCCATCAATCGCTCCTTATCTCCTCTAATTGAAATCCTTTTTAGTTTAAATTCTGAGAAGAGTGATTGAATTTTATTGATGAAATAATTATGAATTTAAATTTTATGATCTTATTAAAATTAATAAAAATAAAATATAAAATAATATGAATATATATAATATCAAGGTCAAAAACTTTTTATTTAAGGGGAGTATTAAAAATAATATGAAACTATTAATAGACATCAGCAAGTAATTTAAACTACTAAATTTAAATGATTTTTGACAATTTCAATATAATCAAGAAGGAAAAGATCATCAGTTCGATTGCATTATTACATGTAATCATAGCTGCCCAGTTTTTTTATTTATTTCAAGCATTTCAATTAATTGTCATTGGGCCAACAATAGACAACTTAATTACTCGAAATATGTCACAAAATATCCTGCCACTTGACGGTGTCGATGATATTTGATGCGCTAAGATTAGTTCGACTACTTGATTGGGTGGCCCATTAATTTACTTATTGATTAGCAACACGAGCATATGATAGAAATTTTGAAATTATTCTTGACATCAACTCCCTCGAGATTGCGACATCAATTGAGACATGTTTATGTTCCGTCCATTCATATCAATTTCCAGGGATATCGAAAACTTATGTTTGCTGACATCCGATTGTATTGTAGTTTAGGTAACTGAGATTTCACATAAGATTCTCTACTTCCATCCAAGGATGTTTACAATAATATCATCAGATGTTTCTATGGTTTAAAATAACATTTGCTGTTTTCTAGAAGTATTTCACATGGAATCAATATCCAGAGATTTCTCAAGCCAGTAGATATTTCTGAGATTTATAAGTAGATTCACTGTGTATATTCTTGGTTTTTTATTTTATTTGATAAGAAAATGTTGGAGGGAAATTTTACAATTAATACTGAAATACTTGGGAATTAAGAATTATTACGCAGCTTCACTGTTTATATAATTATTCAAGTTACTCTGTTTTTTCAATTGTCCTTCATGTTCTATCTATTTTCTATTTTTTTATTAATTTCATCTTTATATTTTTTAAATTATTATTTTAATTATTTTTAAATTAATTAAATTATATCGAGCTATTTTTTATAAAATTTAATTTTCTAAAAAAACTAGGCCATTCGATTTCAAGATTAATTTAATAAATATACCAGCTAATTATATATATAAAAAAAATCTCTCCTTATTTAACCATGGTATGTAAACTAGTGATATGCTATCCTAAATTAAAATAAAAAATAAAGGTAGCATTACTAGACGGATAAATTTTTATGGTACTCCAATTATAACTAATAATGTTTTGTTAATTATTTAATGAAATTCACTTTAAAAAAAATCAGATACGCGTAAGAACGATGAGTACTAATTAACTAGTAAAATGGTCCCAAGTTACCATCAGCTTAGAAATTCACGGTGCTTGACGTGCACGTAAATAGACACTTAGAAATATAGAAATACAGAATGCATTAATAGCTTTTCTCTCTTGCAATTATGGTATAAAACGCCATCATTTTTGACTTGTAGATTCTTTAATCAATCGAAGGACGCAGGCGTTTGGCGATTGCGTGGATATAGACGACCTAGGTGGCTATCTAAGAGCGTGTCTGGTTTTTCTTACGTATAAATAAACAAATTGGTTGGTTTCATTAATATTGCCTAAAAAAGCCCATTAAAGTTACCGCTTTCACTTCTTTTTTATAGAAGTGGGTCTCGAACTAAATCTTCTAACTAGCGAGTACACGCACGCACTCAAATGGACCATAAATTGAAAAGGCACAGCCACACCTAGCAAAACACTTCTATAAAAAAGCTTGTCACTGCCAACCGTAAACGAGGTCGGTTGTAGCAGGTGCCTGCGCTTAAACGAGGTCGGTTGTAGCAGGTGCCTGCGATGCTCTATCAAGCTTTCTGCTCTGGCCCCATCAACATGGCTACTGTGTTTTTTTTTTTCCGGCAAGAATTAACATCTGCACGCTGCCATCTCAGCAAATGATTCAATACATGTCTTTAAGACAACAGGCTCTGATTCTTAATTTCTCAGTAGAGAATAATAGATTTGGAAATCAAAAAATGTTTTGTTTTATAGAGTATGTGTGAATTCTATTAGAGCAGTGCTGGATGGCGCTAGAATTTTATCAAATCAATTATATATAATCGAAATAATAAATATCACAGCACTAAGTTGTGTGAACGGCTGGGAGATCTGGTAATTTTTCTTCAAGCGTGTAATCATTTTAAAGTACAAATTATACTTTATAAAAATAAATAAAAAACATATATTTTTCATATGTTTTTTTTACGTGAGTCTTGTAAGAAAAATCAACCATATCTCGGACTGAAACAGCGCATTGAATAAGCAAAAGAACTCATTCGACTGTTGCTGGCCATAGCATTATCATTCACTTTATTGAAAATAACTAGCATGTTGCTAAAAATAGATTTTTAAAATAAATAAATTGGACGAGCTAGCCATAAGGCGAGCATGTGATTTATATAGCTAGGAACTTTATAACATCAACCTAATCCATGCGAGTCAAACCAGTAACATTATAAAGATCTAAAATATGCAGTATTCATATTGAATTTGATCCGCATGGATCCAATTTATGTAGTAATTTTTCTCGAACAACTTCCACTGGTCGTACTTTGTTCATGAATATAACCAGCCTGGTGAGTCGATTCGGGATCAGGGGACCTTTTTTTTCCAAAGCTAGGTTTTTTAGTGGGCTAGAGACTTCATTCATGTATGTTATCAGTGATGGAACTTTTCTTTTCATGGTGGGTTGTTACATATCGTGTCAGAACGATAAGTTTGACTTCCTCCTATTAATTACTAATTTTTATTATTATAATTATAGCAACCTTTACTTTAAAATATATTAAAATAATATTTTTTTATCTTTTTAAATTTATTTTTATTTCAACATATTAAAATAAAAAAAAAATATAAAAAAATATTTTTTTTTCAAAATACTTTTAAAATATAAAAATAAAAAAATTCTAGTGTTCCTCCTGAAAAAAATGAAATATAACTTGGTATTATTTTAACTACATAAATATAATGCGTTTTACTTTAAAAAAATAATTATTTATTTAATTATAAAAAATCAAATATATGTTTGGAAAAGTGGTGCATGATTTTTTTAAAATATATTTAATTAAATATATATTTTTTATCAATATGTCAAAATCTTCTAAAAAACACTTGCGAAATCAATTAAATATTTTTTAAATAAAATAATCTAAAAAGCATAAACTACAAGTTTCGCTTTTTCTCTTCCAATAAACCATGAATAATTTATTTTTTTAGTTTGGTAGTAGAAGATATCAGTGTATTTTTTAATATTAAAATTTATATTCGAGCAATTTTAAAAGCACGCCATCACATCAATAAAATACATTTAAAAAAATATGTAATAAACTGTTTTAGATTCTAATACTAAATCTTGGGTTTGTAAAAGGAAACAAAGAAACCAAGCTCTCTAGTCAACACGTCAAGCCTTTGATATTAATAATTTATTAATTTAAACTAACAAAATAAATTTGACGAATACTCCATGAACTAAATTCTCATCGTTTGTGCATGCTGCATAATCGATCTATAACTGCAGTTTGCGTCGTCCACCTACTGCCTCTGCCACGTTGAATTTGCCCGTGCCTTTGTCTAACTCACGTGTTTATGGACCGGACTTTGGATTCGAAGACCGATGGAATATGTTATGTAGATTCAGCTAAGAGTTTTGAATTTTTTGCTTTGGAGGAAAAATGAAAAAGAAAAATTCATAAGAGATTTTCTAACGTGTTCACGAAACCTGGTTTTTCATCCCTAAAAACGAGGAACAATAAGAACCACGAAAAGGAGATGGAAGGGGATACACTGACAGCAGGGGCGGAACTGGGGGCGTGGCAAGCAGGGGCCGGGCCCCTGCAAAACATGCTAAAATTAATTTTTTTTATCTGTTTGTGTGTTGATGTGTAAACAGATAAAGCACCTTGCTCCGCCACTGACTGTTATGACGACAGCTTAGGACCCTCCTATGATTTCACACAAGCATGTATATATATAACGGAAAAAATAATGAATTGTTGAAACAGTTCGAACGTTATGCCGACAGTGTGTTTGTTTCCTATCTATCCCTGCAAGAAAAATACGAATACAAACAAAATTATTAAAAAAAAATACTTTTTGTTTTTTATACTAAAAAATTTACAAATACAAATAAAATTATCAATGAAAAATATATATCAACCAAAAAATTTATAAATACAGATAAAATTATCAATGAAAAATATATATCACTATTTTAGAGCAATATTTATCAATTAAATTGATTCCATCACCAAGTCCATTGATAAACACCAGGTAAATCTCAATCAAAATAAAAACAATTTAAAAAACTCAAAAAGTATAATGGTTTATGGAAGCTTTTATCGACATAATTACATATAAATTCAAATAGAAAAAACCCTATAACTTTTATTGTGTTTGTTGAATTTTAATTGTTGTTGTTAAATTTATGATATAAATGTTAATTGAACATGTAAGACTAATTTTTATTTTATTTTTTTATTTTATTCTCTACATGGCAATAATTTTTTATTGTTTTGTTGAATTTTAATTGTTATTGTCAAAATTTTTAGTATAAATGTTAATTGAATATACATGATTATTTTTTAAAAAAATTATTGTCTACATTACAATAATATTTTGTTGAATTTTAATTGTTATTGTTAAATTTGTGGTATAAATGTTAATTTAATATATAAGATTAAATTTAATTATAAAAAAAATATTTTCAATCTAGGATTAAAAGTATTATCATGTTGAAAATGAGATGCAATTGAATAATTCAAAATTGTTCATGGAAATAAGTTAAAATCAACTTATTTGTGGCATGTATTTTGTATACAAATTTTGTAACGAGTAACAACAAAAACAATACAATAATTATTTTTATTTTAAATATTAAAATTCCATTTGTTATTAACTTAGGTATAATATGTTTGTATTATGTGAGTTGCGTGATTTTGTATTTGAGACGTAAAAAAAGCTAAGAAATATACCAAAGAAAAAGCTCTGTCATGTTAGAATAACATGGTAGTGTGGTTGTCATACATCCCAGAGGATACATTGGCAGAATATTTTTAGCGCGTAACATTTGAGCGTTCCACATGATATTCATAGCCTGGTGCAGGGAATTGGAGCCGGTAAATTCACAACTCTATCATCGTATATACCAACAACTTCATTCATTTCGTTTTGCATGTGAAGCGGATAATAAAATTAATTATAATCACATCTATCTTTAATTAATTTGTTATTATTTAAAATCTATTTAACTTGCAATATTTTTTTTATTGGAGTTCAATGGAGTTCAATGTAGCTTTTTGTGAAAACACACGTACAGAGTGACGACCGCTAAAAGAGGGTGCATCAGCTCATTGACAACTGCTCTCGACACTTTAAGTTATGTTCGTTCAACCATTTTCTTTTATAAATTATTATTTTCTTGAATTGAATTTGATAATTTTAATTTTTATTTCCAGGAGATATATAATAGGTAGCTGAGAGAGAGTTACGAAGACAATCCTTCAACCTTCCCAGATTTTGATATGAATTTATGGATAGAGGTAGAATAATCTGGTAGATCCAATAAAAATCAAGTGTGTGGACTCTTCAATACTATAATCGAGAACTTGTGTACGATTCGTAATATCTCAACTGTTGGGAGCTTGCAGGTAGTATCGAGCATCTAGTTTCATGTGTTCGCGGCCTTGAACGAGATACAACTCATCTCGCCATAAATTTTGAGCGACTCTTAATGGATTATAGACATTTACTCTAAATGATTATAGACATAAGATCACCGATGGGCAGTAGTGTGTGCTCATTTTTAGTCGTATGGTTTCAGGAACGACCAACCTCTTTTTCCTTCTTTTGCTTATTTATTGTTCTAGTTTAATTTTATTTAAATATATAAAATTTTAATGAATATTTGGATTTTATATCATTCAAATTTATTTTTTTAATTATTTTTCTTGTTCAAAATATTTTTTTAATTATTACAGACAAATACATCAACATACATAATCCGTTGCTATATTCCAAATAATTTGAAGCAATTTACTTGATATATCACTACAACAACGACGGAATAAGTGCGTTGGTATTTTAATGAGAGTTGGAATAAAATTACAATACATGTCATTACAAATCAACAAGGAAATTACTTTGTTAGTGTATTGAAGCAGGTAATTTTTTTTGTATATATTTTCTATTTATAAAACTATTATTTTTATTTTTTATAAATAACTTCCATTCATGAATCTATTAGCAAAATCTTTGTAGACAGAATAATAGTGTAAATATTAATAGAAAAATCTACAGGTAGAACTGTTAAATATAATAGTGTATTTTTAATATTTTTGTGAATTCTACATGAGCTTCATGTGGAATTCTGGCCGGCAAAGCCAGGAATATGATGCCCAGGGAGTGTTTCAATTTAAGGCAAATGATATATTTGTCCTCCAGTTATCAAGAACAAAAACAATTTCCATTTGGATCGTTTGTATCCCTAATGTTTATGGAGTGTTTCAATGTAAACCCAAAACTTCATTTTTTGTCTCAAGTTTTCTTATCCGTGAACTGAGGGAATTTGACGATGTGGTATTCTTATTATCTCAGTCGACGTGCTCGAGTATAAACAATAGTCTCGTTCAATCCCACATCCCTCCATCGCATTGTATTTTAATTATCAAGGTGTAATTAAACTAGTGAAGTTTTAGATTTGTTTATTAGAAATTATTAATTTAAATTTTATAAATTTTATATTTTTTAATTTTAGAATTGAGATCTAACTAAACTAACTCAAACATTCACGTTAATTAAAAAAAATTTCTATAATCTAAAAAAAAGTTTAAAAATATTTTTTTGATACGGTGTAAAATTTAGAAGTTAATTTCCACTAATTTTAGGGATGATTATTTTTAATTCAATTTAGTTTTTATAAAAAAATAACCAAACATTTTTTTTTAAAAACCAAAATCAAACAAGTTCAAACTGACTAGTTTCAGTTCATTTATTTTAAAATAAAAACTAGTTTAAACCAATTTGACTTGATTTTCTTAATTTGAATTGGTTTTCTAGGGTTTGGCTTGCATTTTTTTTTTGTTTGGCTTAGTTTTTCAATTTGAGCTCAGTACAATTTGGTTTTTTTAGTTTAAAACTTATAAAATCAAACTCGAACTGGTCAATTTTTAAAAAATTTTAATCAGTTTTTTTTATTATTTAATTTTTTTTATTATTTTTTTTTTATTTTCTTGATTTAATTAATTTTTTAATTTTTCTACTCATCCCTATCTATCACTATGCCAAATACCAGGGATTTTTAATTTGACAGGAGGGAAGGAATCAAAATGAAATCCAACTTTTAAAAATATTTGGATGCTGAAGGGACTATCTTACATTGAAAAGAAAATAGTCAACAAAATCCTATAAATTTTAGCAAACTTTTTTTTGTATAAAAGCCTCAGGGGTCACACTCAATCAATTTAAATAAAACGATTTGATTTAGTAAAAAACACCGAAAGATTGAGTTGTTATTAAATATTAAGATACATGTACAAGTGCCTCGTGAAATGTATAAACTATATATTAAAGAATCCTTTAAGAATAGTTTTATATTATTTTAATAAAAAATTCAGAAATACTGTGTTGAGATGAGAATTTTCCTTTGATTTGATGGGTTTCTAGAGAGCCGATCGTGATACCTAAACAAAATGCATTCACCGTCGATTGGGTAACAATATGACTAAACCAAGTGCTCTTTTTGGTAGTGTAATAGTTTATATTTTTGAAAGTTGTTTTTTTTTCAATATTTGTAATGTGTCAATATAAAATAAAAAAATTATTTTAATATACTTTTAATGAAAAATACTTTTAAAAAAATATCATCTAAACATTTTAAACAAACAAAGACGAAGTGTAACCCCGCGAAGCACAGGCCAAGTCAAAGAAATAGAAGAGGTCCTTGAGTCAAAATAAGGTGGTAATAAATTGAAAATGATTAAAGATAAATCTAGTCAATAAAAGGATTTTAAAAAGGGAAATCCATGAAAACATATAAAAATAAATTCCAGACAAGCAATCCATGAACAAGTCAACTTTTCTTGCATTGAACAAGATTTTTCTAGTTGGACGTCAACCTCCCAAAAAAGTATTAGATTATTGAGTGCCCCAGAGATAAAAGGAAACAAATTAATATTTCAAAAAATGAAGTAGAAATGATTTTATCAACAATCTGCATCCTCTTTCACTGAGGCTCACTCTCCTATATATGTATAGCAAAGCATAAGCAAAGACTCTTCACCCCTCTCGCCCATTCTCACCTTCTACTTCCTAGTCTCTCCATCTCTCAAATATACCGACATCACTTCTTCTCTTCTATATCTTCGAAGTGCTACACTCTTCCTCTTGATTTCCTTTCTCCAGTATCCCCAGAGATATATAATTATAGAGATATGGTAGTGGCATCTCCAACTAAAATTCACAGTGAAGAAGTCCTGGCCATTGAGCTTCCAACAGTAGACCTCTCAGGTGATAGATCAATGGTTTCCAATCTCATTGTCAAAGCCTGTGAGGAATATGGTTTCTTCAAGGTGAAAAACCATGGTGTTCCTCATGACATCATTGCCAAAATGGAGAAAGAAAGTTTGAACTTCTTTGCCAAACCATTCGATGAAAAGCAAAAGGTTGAGCTGGCCAAACCCTTTGGTTATGGCTGCAAAAATATTGGCTTCAATGGTGACATAGGAGAGGTGGAATATCTACTTCTTAGTACCAACCCTCTCTCCATAGCTGAAAGATCCAAAACCATATCCAATGACCCTGCAAAATTCAGGCAAGTGCTTACACCCTTTATATTGCTCTGAACTTTTCATTATTGTACATGGGAATTTAACACTACTACATTTAGTTATCCATAATTCATTTTGCAAATGCTTTTTATTATTTTTTAAAAAAGATATCTAGCAATGTTAATTACTCTTATGCATATATTTGTTCGAGAGCCACCGACTTCTTGAAAGTGCAAGAGATGATGTGTTTTTGGTTATGAGTGCTGCCTTGAGAAACTGACATAAAACATGATTAGCACAGCTACTTGCAAGAAATTGGTGAACAAAGTTAACAAACACAAAATGCTGCAAAATCTACAAACCGAGAAGACTAAAACTACTTCTAGTTTTTTAAAATTAAAATTAGGGTGTTTCCGAAATTTGAAAATGATGCCACCATGCAAATTGCTAGTTCAATCTCCCAAATACTTCCACACACACACACACACACACACAGAGTGCTAGATGGGAAATTTCTTGAAATTGAGCAGTGTTTTCTAAACCCGAGTATTCAAATGCCCTGTCCTTTCCTAAAAAAGAAAAACAAATCTAATTTACTGCCGGAATCTTTCTTAATGAATTTCAGGGTGAAACAAGCTTGCCTTCTTTAATATTTAATGGGACCAGAAGACTCGGTGCATGCTATAATAGGAATTTCATTTATTATTGTCGTAATGTTTGGTATGAAAGGAACATGAAAATAAATAACCGGGATTTCCTTATATCGAACACTAGCTATGAAATTATATTATATTATATATACTGAAGGTAAACACACTTTTACGGTAGAACTAGAACAATTAAAATTTTCTTTAATTTTTTCGTTGTAACGGGTAATGAATGGTGAAACAGTGATGATAAATCTATAATTTTTTTTTTTTAGAACAATTAAAATTTTCTTTAATTTTTTCGTTGTAACGGGTAATGAATGGTGAAACAGTGATGATAAATCTATAATTTTTTATTTTTTACTTCTATATTATAAAAAACAAGTTTTTTTATTTTTTTTTATTTTTTATACTTGATATTTATATATCAAGCTTATTCATCACTATTTTTTTCTTATATATATATTTTAGTTTTTTTTTCTATACATTTGGTTTAGAACAAAATTATTTCTACAGTTCTTTTTATTTTTGTCTTTATATTTTATAATTTATTTTTTAGTTTTTTTTCTTCACACCTTTTGTTTTTTTAAAAAAAAAAAACTATACAGACTAAGTAAATAGCTTTCAATGTAGTAATTGCATATTTTTTTTACTACATTAAAAAGTAAAAACACTTGCTAATAATATTTAAATATTAATTTATTTGGATTAGAAAAAACAATTACTCAGCAGTTAGGCGACTTGAATAAACATGGTAGCGTTTGTTATTATTAGATCCATTTTAAAACTCCGAATCACAAGGGAATATGGAATTATATATGTCCTCTTGGAAGGTGAGATAGCATGCCACAACTTGTTTCACTTGAAAGTTGAAAAATAGCCTCCTTTGTCTTTGTCAACATCCCCCATTAATGCTTGAAAAACTATTTTTAAAACCAGAGAAGTTTCATGTATTGTAACATTGTCGTTGATTCACTGTTTATTGTCTTCTTAAAGTTGCATGGTCGGTAATCTCAAAAGAGGAGGAGAGGGAATAGTGCTGGTTGGTTTAACAATCCATGGTTTCTTTTTATAAATAGAAAAAAAGATAAAGAAAACAATTGTCAGCAGTCTCCTAGGGTTTGAATTTGAGTTAGTTAAAAAAAATATATATACCGTGTCAGATTTGTCATTTCTTTATCCCAAACATGGCTTAGGAGGGAGAGGGAGGGGGGGTGGGGGTTATGTACGAATCAATCCAATCACATTACAATCTCATTGACATGATTATCTCTTGTGAAAATTATCTATGATTCTTGATACATGAATGTCGTCCAGTGATTTATGATGGAATAAGTGAAATCCAAACAATGCTTACGCTTTTATTAATCAAATAAAAAAGAAAAGAAAGTTTATGTTGACAAAGCTGTCCAGTCTCAATCCTCTGAATAAAATATTCATCATCCATCTAATCTTAAACGTCTGGGCTTACATGTAAAATTTACTTGGTGGCATCAAACATGATAAAGTTTTTTCTCGACGACAATCACTATTAATCCAGAAAATTCGAAAAGAAAACGAAGATAAGGTACTTTTAGCATGAAAAGATTGGAGAATCAAATGGACAAGTCAGACAGATACATGTAAGATGGTCTTATCAAATCAGAAGAAAGAATAATAAAAATAATAAAGAAAGGAACTCGAATGCCAAAATAATGCCACGAAGGAATTTAATAAAGAGAAACTGGAATAGGCAAAGGAGAAGCAGAGCAGCAGGTTCATCGTCCTTGTCTAATGTGCGACTGTATGGTTTCTTTTCTTTCCAAGCCTTGTTAAACTGTTATATTCACTGACGATAAGGTGTGACTTTTCTCTCTTGGACACAGCTCTGCTGTGGGTGCTTACATGGAAGCAGTTAGGGAGCTGGCATGTGAGTTATTAGATCTGATGGCGGAGGGGCTGCGGGTCCCGGATAGATCAGTGTTTAGTAGGCTAATCAGAGATGTTGACAGCGACTCACTCATCAGGTTAAACCACTACCCCCCTCTACCTCTGCTCAGTAAGGACAAGGACTCGTCACCTTGTAACCAAAACAAGGTAGGGTTCGGAGAGCATTCTGACCCTCAGATCTTGACCATCTTGAGATCCAACGATGTGGGTGGCCTTCAGATTTTCTTAAATGATGGTGGGTGGGTCCCAGTAAAACCTGATCCCGCAACCTTCTGGGTTAATGTGGGTGACTTGTTACAGGTTGGTCCACTATTTTTCTCTTATCTTGTAATCATAATCAAGTGTGAAAAAAGTTGATTGCGATTTGATGGAATCCACTGTTCCAATAGCTGAGCTAGCTAGCTAGCTAGCTGTAGCTATCTAGGCAGGCTTTGGATTGGGTTCTTGATGCTAATGGGACCCAAATCTACAACATTAGTTTCCATCCAGTGAACATTATGTGAATGAGTAATTGAATGACCAACTAGATTCAGAACAATGGGAACTGAAAAGCACCTGACCCGGGGTTGGTTGCCTACGGTGTTCCTAGAAGCTGACTTTAAGTTATCGAGGAAATATCTCGGTGATCTGACTAAATCATTTCCAAGATATTTTTGTGGAATATCGGTTTTCTTGGGTCTCTTTATTGGTGAAAAGATGAAAGAGATATGTCCTAAAGTAAGGTCTCTACAAAACCAGGTTTTTCCCGAAAGTTCTGTTTCTGAAATTTATATTTTCTAGAACTGAATGATTGTTATCGTCAAAATCAAAGCTTTGAAAACAACGTTGTACCTACTGGACCTTGTACTTGTTCGCGTTGATTCAAAGTACGCTTCCTGGTTATCATTTATTTTTTACATGACCCTCTGCTCAGTTCAATGTGCCATTTTGTTCATCCATGGAAGTCTCGTATTATTGCCTTGTTAAATTTTGCAGGCAATGACAAATGGGAGATTTGTAAGTGTGAGGCACAAAGCCCTAACCAACTCTTACAAGTCCAGAATGTCAATGGCCTATTTTGCTGGCCCCCCACCCAATGCGAGGATCCCTGTTCCGCCAGAAATGATTACCCCCACCAAGCCGGCATTATACAAGCCTTTTACCTGGGCTGAATTCAAGAAAGCTGCTTATGCTCTGCGACTTGGAGATAGCCGCCTTGGTCTCTTCAGGATGGAAGGAGATGAGCAAGTTGCTTGATGAATTTTTGTTTTTTGATAGTCGAGTATTATGTAGTAAATATGCAAGTTTAGTCTCTTTCTGTACGCCTGCCCTAGAAAGAATTTTGCTGTTGGATATATCCTTTTCATTGCTACTGCATATAACAGGATATCTAGAGACGGCGTTGTAGTACGGCGGATATGAGTAAATGGTGCGGTAGTATCACCTTAGTCTAGTCATCAGTGTAAAAAACTTTCTTCTGAATCCTGTTTAGTGGCCAGTAGGTGGTGGTTAGCTCTATCATGGATTCTTTCCACATGACGAGCAGAACGATAGTGAAAGCCCTCCCAGGATAAGATGTTATATGAAGGTGAAATAAATTTGAATATGGAAAATCAATCTTTTGTAGGGCACAAGCTAGAATCAAGGAGGAAGTAATGGAATTACCAGCTCACTCTTTTACTCGATTTGGAAATGCGATTGCAATGAAAAACATCAGAATTGGTATCTTGAAGATACTAAAATTATTAGAAAATATCTAAATAGCATAAATTCAATGACTTTTCCATTGGAAAACATTTTTAAGCATAAAGAAAAACATACTTCGTGTATTATATTTGTCCACCACACGAGTCACCGAAAATGCTAGGCTGATTTGTGACACCCAGAAAGGGATTGATCATATCTATGGAAGAGAAGTTTACACGTGTCATGCCAAGGTCGAAAGGAAATTCAAGCACGAAACCATGCATTATTACAAGTAGGTTACAGGCTCTCAAAAACACAGCATCTAATTCAAACGAGTCATGTGCTTCAACAAGAGGTACAACAATCAGCACCTCAGAGTAGTTTGTCTGTCATCACATTCAAGTCGCCCTTTAAAATATTGAGTTAGGGCTACAAATGATCTTTTCTGTTATCGTTTTTACCACGCTATATAGCTATCAGGTCAGGAAATACCTCATCAGACAAGAATTTGAGATCTTGCAGCAATGCGTGAGCACTTCTTCCGGCCAGTTTTGCTTAGTGCACAAACACATATCTCCAGGAGCTCATAATCCTCTTCCAAGAACAACAAGGATGCTTTATCTGGATTCTCTAAAAGCATCTTTGATGTTAGGAAACCAGAGATTGTCCATGTCTGAAAAAGCCTGGACTGTTTGCCTATAAACCTTCCACTGCGAGTGTCATAGTATTCAGGCCATTGATCCATTGATAATCTCGTCTCTGCCAAAGCAACTGCCTTCTGTGCTAATTCTGGTTTCCCCATCTTGATACAAGCTAATGTGAACTGGAATAATAAGCAACGTCGTATTATGGAACACATTTTCACGACTTGATATAAGCAATGTAAGCCAACACCCAAACATAACATTCAAGTATCACAATTTTGAGTCTTTGACAAATATTACCTGCCACAGCAGTGTTGGCCAAGATCCACCATTGTGATATGACCATGGGCTGCAACAAATTGGAGAGATAATTACATTAAACAGAACCGCTATGCAACTAAGCCAATCTACATAAAGCACCCAGGAAATAATAGGAGCCTCACGTGTTCTTTGGATCACTGCCAGTAATTATACGCCATTCTTCATATTCCAAAGCAGGGTAACAAATCTTAAGAGGCATATGGCCCATGAGATCATCCCACCTGGCCTCGATCAAATTTAGGATACCCTCATTTTGTTTTGAGGTTCCCAGAGAAGAGACGATGGCCCAAAGGTTCCCAAGAGTAAAAAACCTAAAATCCATGTGAGCCGGCTGTAGATTGCCAATGAGGTAACCACCTTCCTCAGGAATCCAATCCACTAGCCACGAAGGAATTTGATCGGGGTATATGTTGAACTTGTTGACTGCATCTGTAGAGTATTCTTCAGTGTTGTAACGGTAGATCTCATTGATCTTCCTCATGTCCACCCAATAATACTCTCTGATATGGAATGAGAGTGCACTGAGTCGATTATTTATTGCAGCCACCAGATTCTTGGTTTCATCATTGACTATGAGCATCTCACGAGCACATCGTAAAGCAGAATAGAACAAGGCCTGAAAAGGTATGCTAGTTAAGCAAATGGCAAACCAAGGACAAACATAAGCACGCTTGTGACAAGTCTATAGCTTGAGAAACTTGAGCACTCCTTTTTTCCAAAATCTTAAATGCTTAGGAGAATTTTCTCAAAGTATAATGACAAAACTGCAAGAAAAAATTCACTTCTGGAACAAACAACAGCTCCATCTAATGTACTTCTGCAGCTTAAGCACGTCAAATGACCGGTTTATATTTTCTAAATTTATAATAGTTGCATGCGTTCTAGCATAACAGGTCCTTGGTCAGTGTGGTCAGATATCAACCTTGCACAACATCATAACATCTCCATAATCAACAAAAATAATTTTCCACATGCAACATAAGCAAAACAAAATTGAAGGCCGGACTGAAAATATTTAACGTACTTGGATTTCAAGAGGGTGTCCATGGATACCCATTCGTCTATCAATCATGCAGGAACCATCAGTGACTAACAGCGTAGGAAACATATCAAACCCATCTGATAAACACAAATTTAGTCCGAGTCTGATTCCTGTCTGGACATCAACCCTCTCTTGCAATGCATAGTCGCCTGTTATCTTCCCATAAGCTCTCAACAAAATTATCCACCACAGCCCTGTGAGTGTCTTGAAAATATGTTTCAGATTACAATAATTACGCAAATGTAACTGGACGAAGGAAATAACTGGATATATAGACAAGACATGAAGCAACTGAGACCAATACTCAATTCATTGAATACAGAAAGACTTCTTATTATATACAGTACAGAGAACAAAACTAAGTATTATCTTACCGGAATCAACAGGCGCAACACGCCCAATGGCTGATTCACCAAAATCAGGATCCAAAACCTCATCAAAACCTCCATCACTGCCATCAAGAGGCACTGTTTTGACTTTAAAACTTGCTGGCATTAACCCTTGCCCAGGACTGTAACAGTCCACTGTTTTCTCCCAGCTCTGACATGCATGAGAGAAAAGTTTTAGTTTAAATTGATTTTTGAAGAATTGCTACTTATCATTCTCTCTTTTTATCCCCCATAAAAAGCAATCTCTCTCTCTCTCTCTCTCTCAGCGTGTTTTTTCTTTTGATAAACATAAAAAAGTAATATGTAATGGGCTAATTTTGGTGAAAATTGCAATTATAGACGCATCATTTCAAAAGTTCAACTTCCCCAACTTAAAGCTCTAAGCTATTATCACTTTTTTTTTTTTGGAGATGAATGCATCCATGGAGTTGGCAATATTATCATCACAGCCTGTTGCCCATAAATTTGGTTTCTGCAGAAGGTGGCTATTCTTTAAGGCAGTGGTCACAAACATGGAAAGCAATATGAAAAGTGAGTATAAAATTTTAAGCAGCATGAAAAGTGTGAATCAATGCGACCACAGCAAAAGTGTTATGCTGTAAAAGAACATCAAATATATGCCAAAGCAACATATCTTTGTTTCAAATGCAAACATAATTGCCACTTCATTAAGCAGCAGAACATCAGAACGTAACTCAAATGTGAGCACGAACATAAATACGCTACATATGCAAAAAAAATAAGTAATGGAATGTTTGTCTTAATATACCTGCAACTGCAAAGTGTGAAGAAGAAAATTCTTCACAATCTCCATTTCTCCATTAAGCAAAAAAGCAAGTGCGGATGGAACAAAATCACGAATGAAGACTTGGTCATAATTCAACGGTTGCCTGTCAGCAGGATCATTAGCAGCGACAGTCCCTACTGGATTCCCACAGTAATTCACAATGGTGCCTCGAAGCAACTGCCACGCTTCCTTCTCGATCTTAGACACCTCTCTCTCAACAACCTTAGGAGTTGTGCTCTCATTCAAACCCTTGAAGAACTTTGTATTTACTTTGGATCCATTAATCTCCACCCTATTACTAGATGTTTCCTCTTTTCCTTCTTTAGCTGCATCACTTTCTGTTTCAATCTTTTCTATCACTAAAGGCTTCACATTCAACCCTCCTTGAATGTAAATATTCTCAAATCCTTTCTTATTAACATGACCCTCTACCGAAGTTGAATGATTCCTAATGTCCGACGCTACTTTGGGAATTACTAAAACACCCCTTGAACTACTACCCTTATCGGCAAGAAAACCTGAACTAAAACCCCTAGCATGACCCCAATTCCAATCGCAGACATTAAAACCTCTGCGATCCAGATTAACTATACATTTATGACCAGTATCTTGTGACCAACTACGCTTATTACAGCAGTGGAATTCATGATTATATACCGATTTCGGATGTGATTTCGACAAATTGGTATGAATGACTGAATTATTATTAGATCTTGAGAGAGAAACCCCAAAATGTGAAAAACTTCTGTAACTAATTATGATTCTACAACAGGGTTTCATTGTCGAGATACCAATACAGCTACTACTGTTCATTTTTTCTTTTTTTCTTTTTATTATTATTATTATTATTATTATTATTATTATTATTATTATTATTATTATTATTATTATTATTATTATTATTATTATTATTATTATTATCTATGTATCAATATAGAGTGTAATTAAACTTCTGCTAGCTTGAAAAAAAATGAAAAACAGAGTATTTATTGAATATAGGTAATGACTCTAAAAAAACACAAAAACTGAAAATTAAGAAAAAAGAACTGAAATTTGAAAAGTTTGATACTTACAGTTAGAAGAGACGTTGAAGAGAAGATGTGTTTGTGAGAGAGAGAGAGAGAGACCGCGTTTAGAATGATAGATTTTTGAGGGGGAACCCAAGCTGGGTTTATATAGAGGAATTGAAGGAAATTCCCCCTTCCTGCTAACAGAGAGTGCGGGGCCTACGTGGTCTGTTATTACAATAGTATCCCTGCTCGAGCTTCTGGATCTTTTACACGAATAGCCTTCGCATTTTTCCAAAATGTCATGAGTTGGAGTCATCTCGTGGTGACATGTAGCCCCACCAATGGATGGATTTAATTTTTATATGTAAAAGCTATCTTGAAATATGTTTTGGCCAGGAGAAAAGGGTAATTTACATGATAATGAATGGATTTTTCATAAATCATGTTGTTGTTCATTGAAAATGTTAAAATATTATATATTATCAATTCTTAAATGTGATTGGATTATCGTCAATGTGAAAACAAAATATTCATTGTTTTTTATTTTAAAAAATATTTATAATTATAATTATTTAGAATACAAGAGTTATAATAAATTATTTTTACAAGGTTTGAGTGTGAAAATAAACCGTAAAACTTTAAATAAGAAAAGAGCTAAGGTTATGTTTGGTGAAAAAATACGAGAGGGGGAGGAAAGTGGGTGGAAAGAAAATCGTCTTTCTTCTGTGCTTGGATGAGTTGAAAACGAGAGATGAGTAATTGGAGAGAATTTATTTTTAAAAACATTTAAATGATAAAAAAATTGAAGGGAGATAAAATCACTAATTTTACGTTCTTTCTTCTGTGCTTGGTTTATAACTAGCATGTTAATTCCAAAATAAAATTCCTAGCATTTACCTCATCTTCGCATGCAAGAGAGAACAGCTTTAGAAATTTGTATTTTCTCTCCTCGCCATTTTCCCTCTCCCAAACAGGGTGTAATATTAGAAGACACAAGGGCAACTTAGGTGGCGCAAGAAGTATACTATTCAAATATTTGGTTTTGGATAAAGGGTAATATGGTCCTGCGGGTAACGTGTTTTGCTTTTGACAAGGGACCACAAATGTCGGTTCTGGATGCAATAAAGAAAATGTGCGGAAATCAAGAAACGTCAGGCTCTGTCTTTTATATATGTGTGTGTGTGTGTGAAAATAATGCAAGAGGAAAAGAAAAGAACATCGCGATATTTTTAAAAGTCAGATATTTTTTTATCAAGAAGAAGTTTTGAACTATCTTATTTATATGCGTTTTATCACGTATTTGGCATAACAATATATATTTTTTTAACGTGTCAGATCTATTTCACAAAACTTGTGTTTAACATTAAATTTAGTTATGTTACATTATACTATATTAAATAATTAAAAGAAAACTAAAAGAAAAGAAAAGAATATTAAAATTTTATTAATACTGTATAATATGATCATAAATAATTTTAAAAAATAAATTTAATTTAAATATAAAGATATTATACATAAACTAAATTAAAAAATAAAAATATTATTTTATTTTTAACTGATAAAATAAAATAATCATATATTTCTTAACAGATAGGATATTCTTGGCTTGTTTTAATTTTTTATAATTTTAAATATTATTGATGTGTTAATATTAAAAATAAAAAAATATATTATATTTTAATATTTGAATATCTGATTTAACATTGTTTGGTATAAAAAACAACTACCTAAAGCACCTGGACTTGCTGTTAATACCTGATTTCAGTTTAGACATTGTTTGGTAAGTGGTTAGAAAATACAGTGAATTATTATTAGAAATAACTTTTGAGAATATAAAAAATTGATTTTTAATTTTGTTTTCTCCTTAAGTATCTATCTGCACATTAATTGATTTTTTTGTTATTTGATATGTGAATAGCTTCCGTTATTAAACGAAATCCAAACATAACATAGGGTGCAGATTATTCCGAGGAATGTTGCTAGCCCGTTTGAATCAAGGTAGAAGCAAGTTGACACTGGAATTGAGATTAGTTACTGCTCTCCTTCGTCGGGTCTCGTTCTTTAAGGGAAAGGTCCATGTCGGGCCGAGGTCCTTTACAGTGGACCTTAAGCTCGAGCTTGGATTAGATCCACCACGTCAGGGGGCGGCCATGGATCCAGATGCCTCTGGGGTCAGCTGTGGTCGCGAGTAGTCGACGGACCTCAGGGTCGGGGTGGGACTGGGAAAGGGACGTGACAATACTCCGACGTCCCGAGACCGGATAGCCCCAGAATAAATTGAAATCAATAAAAATCTAAACAGATTTGACTCTTTTTTTTTGTTAGTAAAAATGGCCATGTTACTTGATTTGATTCTAGCTGACATTCTCCAGCTTTCACATCGGAGAGTGAGTGAGTAACTAAAAGAATGCGTGCTCGTCCACCAAGTAGCGAATCACAGTGGCATGAGGGACTTGGACTCCATTCTCAAGACTTTGTTAGTTTAGTTGGTGGATGGCGTTATAGCTAGCTGGGCCGGCTTTTCATGATGGATCGCCCTAAATTGTGTAATTGCTGGCACACAAGCAGTTTGCTTGAAATATACAACGGAGCAGCTGGGAAATCAACACATGCTCAAGGGAACCCATAGCAAAGCTTCAGACTTGGTAAATTATAAAATACAGGTACAGTAGTGATCTCACCCTGGCAGTCGACGGGAGTTCCTCGAATTCATTTCTCGAGGCACTGAGAAATTTTATATTCCAAGGTATTTAGTAAAACCAGCAACAGATTGGATCAATTTCTTTTCTAAAAAAAGAGGTTTTCTGCTAGCAATTTCACTGTATCCAAAGGTGATTAACCCACTTCTTAAAAAAGAAAAGGAAAATGATTATTTTTTTCCAGTATGAGCTCATGTTCATCATTGTGGGGATGTGGCTCACTTCTCTGATACTTTTTATATTCTCCACCTGTCTTCTCCAGATTTGTGGAATGCCTAGGGCCCAATCCAGGTAAAAACTAATGGAGAAATTGTGGGGAAAAAGGGTGATTAATTACTGTCATTATCTGAAACAATTGGTCCATTTTTTTTTTAACTCTCTGGAGTTTTGAGTGCGTACTAGAATCGACTCGTATCAGATAAGCCTGCCAGCACTGCCCTGTATCATGAACCCGTATAGAAGGAAGATTAGGCCCTTAGAATTTACATGTAGAGAATATGGGCTCGTGCAATAGAAGTTGTTAACTTTGATTAGGCCCATATACACTGGCAGAGAATATTACAGGCCCAGATATAATCCACATGTTTCGTCAAAGCTAAAATCAACTCTGATCAAATATTCTAAGTAATCACTCCACCATTTCTTTTCAAAATTATCGAGTCAAACATTTTCATGTTGAATGGCGTCAGCAATGATCAACTTCTTCCCTGGATGCATGATTTTTAATCTATCAAATTGAGGAGGCTGGCCCGTGATTATTATTTTTTAAGTATAATGTAAAACTAATTATCATTTGTTTAGTTATAACAACCACGTTTGTTAATTCTAACTAATACAAAATCTTCAACTTTCAGATGGGAAAAGGACTAAATAATTGAAGAAAGTTTGCCCATTCCATCCGCCAGGCAGTAAGTTACAGTAGCACAGGTACTTAATATAAAAATCATCTGTTTTTTTTAGTATTTTTTTAAAAAGTTGATTTTTTTATTTCAAATAAATTTTTTTTAAGTTTTAAAATTGTTTTTTGCTTTAAAATAATTTTTTTAAATAAAAAATATACATAATTTTAATAGATTTTGAAAAAAGTATTTCAAAAAAAAAAACACTACCTTTTTTTTTTTTTTTTAGATTAACGTGGGTGTCCGGGCCAGCTTGCGTGCACCACGACTAATCCCACGGGCCCTGAAGTTAATGACCATGTAAGCCTCCAGTGGCCATCATATGAGCAACCAAGAACTCGAATCTGAGAACACAGAGGGAGCAAATCTCTTAATCCTAAGTCTTTACTACTTGATCATCACCTAGATGGTTATCACTACCCTATTCTTAAATTCTCTATTGGCTGACCTGACCTTTCTTGCAACTAGATCACTTGTTCAAGACAAGCTCAGTCCGCGCTATAGAGAAATCTTAATAGTATGCTAGTGTGTTAGTTTGTATCATCAGCCTAAAAAAAAATTATTTTATAAAAAATATAATTAATTAGAATTAATTTAATAGTTATATATTTTTAATTATAATTAAAATTAAAATTAAAATTAAATAAAAATAATTTAATATATTTGATTAACAATGCTTTTCAATTTGAAGTTGTAAAATAACTAAAAATGATATATATTAATATTAATAGTTTTTAATTTAAATATTATAGATTTAACTATTGTTATTATATTATAAAATAAATAATATTTTATGTAAATTTATCTGACAGGGACTATAATTTTTATGATTTTTTTAATGTGAAATAAAATCAAGTAAAATATTATAAAAAATAAAATTAAAATTACAATCAAACTTTGTAAATAATAAATCATTATGCAACTTCTTTTTAATTAATATAATATTATTGAATAATGTTAAATACTAGCTTTTTAAATAAAATATTATTAAAAATTAAAAAATTTAGTTTTTTTATTTCATCGAATCAGTAATATATTTAAATTCAGGCTACATCTGGTCTAACAATGGATAAGCTGAACTCCTCAAAGTGAGATTTTTAAATCACTTCGCACAGTTTTACATGGTAAATTATAATTTATTATGGATATAGAGAAGGAGCTTGGGTAGGAGCAACAATTTTTTACTTTTGTTAAATTTGAGACACAGCCGCAAGTATGGTGGATTCCACCTAAAAAATGAATCTGCATTTTTTAATTTAATTAAATATTAATATTTATGATATATAATCAACGTTACCACAATATCAACCAGGTAAAATCATAGGATTTGTTTACACATGTTATCCTTGTTCATCACAAGATCTTGGCCTCGGAAGGCGGCAGCCAAAATTTTGGCCAAGTTTCTTTATAGTTTGAAGTTTTTTAGCTGCCACGAGCTTTTAAATAATATGCAAGAAATGACAATTTTTATGCGAACCCGGCCTTTGGAATAAAGCAATTTTAATTGTTTTTTTCTATGGATTCCACCGTTTATAATTGAGTAATTGATGAGAAATTAAATCAACACAGCTTAATATACTAGTTTTAAGTGAATGCTACACTGTAGATTAGATTTTAAAAAATAAATGTAATAAAAAAATTAGATTATAAAAAATTATTTTATATTATCATTAAACTTGATCTACCATATTAATCTTTGAGTTTTTTTATCTGATTTATTATTTAATTCAAGTTTAAAATTAAACTATATAATAGTTAAATCAATGTCAACTTAGAGGCTGTTTGGAAGTGTGGTGCTGTTGCTTTTCATGCTAAAATGCATGCCAATGATGTTTTTTTATTTTTTTAAAATCATTTTTGACATCAGCACATCAAAATGATTTGAAAATATTAAAAACATATTAATTTGAAGTTAATAAAAAAATAAAAAAATTTCAAATTTTTTCAAAAGCACTTTTGAAACGCAGAAACAAACAGGCTCTTAGTTAACTTGACTAGTTTAAAAATAATCTTGTCAACAAAAAAAATATAATGATGAAATTAAAAAAAAAATATAATTAATAAAAAAAAACCTCTTAACCTATTTATTGTCTAACTCAAGTTTAAAATTATTTTATATAAGGGTTGTTTTAATGTAATTTTATTAACTTGATTGATTAAAAAATAACTTGGTTAACCAGTAAAAAATATTTAAAAATGAAATTAAGAGAAAAATGATGAAAATGACAGGGAAAAAATCTTTTGAATTGATTTTTTACCTAGTTTTAGTTTCAAAATTAAATAATATAAAAAATATTTCGATATAATTTAATTGACCTGATTAGTTTAAAACAACTTAAATAGTTATTAAAAAAATTTGAAGATAAAATTAAAAAAAAGAAGGTTGAATTGAGAAAAAAGGATGCTTCATTATTCAAATGATCATTGAAACTCCATCATGCTTTTAAAGTTTTTTGGTTTTATAAGGTAATTAGTATTTGTGATAATATCTTAAAACAGGCGGAGCACGCAATTAATTCTCACTTATCTATCAAATCTGAGTCAAATATATTAAAAATATTTTTTAAAAAATAAAAAATATTATTTTTAAAAAACAATTACTATTATATTTTTAAATACTATCTTCTAGACTCACACACATCTATCCAAAAGGATTTTAATAACACTAACCCTTTTCTGACGTTACCTACTGTATTGATTTAAATCCATAAAAATTATCAATGAAGAAATTCTTGTTCTAATTCCATCTTGGCGTTGTTCATGGATGCTATTAAGTAGTGCTGATTTATATTAATCTCGCTTTCACAAGCATGCTGGTGGGGGTGACCATATTGGAAACAGTAAAAAATACAAATGACTCTGGGTTTTTTGGCCCCTCTGTTTTTATTTTATCTCCGTGCCTTTTTTGTACTTTGGCCTTTTGCCTCTTCTATTTTTATTAATAAATTTGCTCGTTCGCATTCAAAATAAAAATAAAAATAAAAATTGACGACAACAAGAATTTTATACTGTGAAGAACCAAAACGGACCGCAAAATTCATTCAACAAAGATACATGGTTTTGCTCACTCCCTTGATCAGAGCATGGCTCGTTTAAAAATTTAAAAATTAGGAAAGATGAAAATATTCAGACAATTCCAAAATACAATTCGAGGACTACTGAGATGAAAATAAATATTGTCAAGTGGTACTCTTATTGACCTCTTTTTTCATTTTGTAAAGATCACATGCAACAATATGGTGCTTAGTTGCTTCTTGTTTTTTTTTTCTTTTTTTTTTATGGGACGCTCATGATGATTAAAATTATATCATTGACTTAATCCATTAATTAAATTATTTTTTTTTATGAAGAATTAAACTTTTTAATTATTGGGGATTCGAACTAGTAGTGATATACTGATAATTGCTTATAAAAAGTTAAGTATATTGATATAATTTTTAACGTGATTTGACAAATCCACTACATTTATGAGAAAAGTTCATATTATTAAAGATAAATAAAAAAAGAGTTACAATATATATGAAGGAAAAGAAAGATCACTTTATTCAAATTCTACCTTCGTTGCTCTCAAATACACTATTGTACATTGCAGAATGGCTGAAACTCATGGCAGCCTCCTTTTCTCTTTTCTTTCACTCTTTTTTTATTTTGTTCTTAAATAATACCTTTATTTATAGGTAATTTAATAGTGCTCTCAAATACACTATTGTACATTGCAGCATGGCTGAAACTCATGGCAGTCTCATTTTCTCTTCTCTTTCACTTTTTTTCTCATTTTGCTCTTAAATAATACTTTTATTTATAGGTAATTTAATAACAAATAAAAAATCATAAATCATGATACAAATAATAATAGTATATGAATGACATCATTTTTGTCAATAATTAGTGCAATTATCATTATAGTCTTTAAATAATGATAACCCTATTTTCTAGAGTAAGTTATCTAAGTTGATGCTCGTTAATAATAACATTTTAACACTAACCTTTTCATTTACTATTCGCAAAAATATTACAAAGTAAAACTCTGGAGTAAATATTTACCATCAGTCTCATATAAACAACTACGGTTATTCCAAGACTTCCCAGCATCCTTCCATAACTAGCTATCACAAAATAAAAATTTTGTTTTTACTTTGTATGGAACGTAAGAGGTCCATATATACGTGATAAGGCCTATGATTGAGCAAAACACAACACAGAAATTGCACGATGTAAGAAGCTGTTTCTTAGCGTGAAAAAGAAATAAAAACGAAAGGAAGACACCAAAATAACGTACATGAAAAGACGTCTTTTGTATTTAGTCTAAAATAACCCCACCAAAGATATATACAAATCCATACTATTATCTATATAGAAAAAGTTTCTCATCAAATTGGCCACCGATGAATAACCATGATTAATCAAAACATACGTTCCTACTTAAAATGGAAGGCCAGAAGAATCATTTACTTAATTTGTTACGGGCTGGGAAGCTCTTCTGTTCATTTCTGTTCCTGATCTTGAAATTGAAAGAGATTACCAGTAACTTTTGTTAGCCACTCGTTAACTTGTGGTTGTGGAGCTAAGCTCTTGGTAGCCTCAAATAAGCTGCATAGTGACTTAGCTTTCACATAAAAGCCTTCACGGAAGTGCTGAGGGAGGATGAAAAGGAAGTGATGTTTTGGAGACGATGGTTTTACTTGAAATAGTAATAAAGAGAAGTGTTGAAGTGCAGAAGATATATCGTCTTTCTATAACATGTGCCATTCGGGAGATCATTTTGATGTGTGTATATAGGATTCCATGGCCTTGCAATCTCGTGAGAGATCGAGCATGTGGGCTCGTCTCTTCCATTTGCTATTAGAGGAAAAAAAGAAGTTAATTAAGCACCCATGGAAGAGGAAAACGAGAACGAGGAGAAGTTCCATTACAATTTGAGGTGTGTTACTGGGAATTATCAAGGAAAAATAGCTTTCAAGGTCACATCTCATGTTTGTTCCACTTTAATTGTTAAGTTAATGATTATACAGGTAACGTTGATTTCATTTTCTGGTGGCATGTGATTTTATTTGACCATTGCCAAATTCGAAAGTTTGTTAAATAATCAATGATGCCAAATTAATTACACATTTTCAAAATTAAAGCCTAATATATATATATATATAAACAATAAAAATTATAATGCTAGGTTCAGTACTATCGATTATATACACTTGTAAAAATTTTAATCATTTAAATTAAGTAGAAAGAATGTATCTCTTTAATCAAGAATCTTTTTCTCTGTTCATGCACTTCTTTTTTGTTTTAACAAAAAATATTTTTTTTTATCACAAACATTGTTTTTTAGATAAAAACTTATAAAATAAGTGTCAATTAAAAACATAAAAAACCATGACTCTGTGCTACGTGATGTAAGAAAAATAATTAGTCTAAGACATTATGTCAGAAAATTATAATAAAAGATGATAAAAATAGATATTTTATTCTTATTTGATATTCATGATCATGTTTTTTTTTAAAATATTTACATGTTAAGTTAATATATAATAATTCACATGGTAATTGTTAATATTCTCATAAAAAGCTCTAATCATATTTGAAAAGAAAAAAAATAGGTTTTTTAAATATGATTTTACTTATTTTATTATAGTGAGGTTTGCTAATTTAAAGTCAAAATAATTCTTTAAAAAATAAAAGGCAATATAAAAAGATGATGAACGTTTATGTCTAGGTACAATGACTTGCCTATTAAATAGAAAACATGTCATCAATCCTATTTTTTTAACAATACAAACAAGGCATCGTTTGTTGATTAAAATTTTAACAATTTTTAGTGGTTAAAAAGTCAGTGTTTGAATTTTTTGACCCTAAAAAATCCATTATTTACTTGTTTTTACCTATAAAACCTAAGAAAGTTAAGATATTCTGAGCAATTTCATATTTAACCCGAAAACTCTCTCTCATTGGTACAAAAACCTGAAATTAAATTATTTTTTTAGCATCAATTTATTTTTTCTGGTAAGATGAAAGTCTTAAATCTCCTCCATGAAAATTCTTTTTGCAAGACAAATCTATTGTGACCCGAAGTGTTTTTTTATTTATTTTTATCATTGATTTTAATTTTTTTAGCAACTGTCATCTTAAATTTATTTCATAAATTATTCTTGAATTTATTTTAGAATTTTCTCTGACACTTTGTCTTGTATGTGTGTGTTTATGTTAAAAAAATAAATTCTAATACATAAAACGATGTTAAAAATAAAAACAATTGATGACAAGAATAAAATAACACTCTCTCTCGAACAATGTCATCTACATTGATTTATCTGTAGCGGCACAATGAAAGGGCATGCTTTAGGTTTTTATAAGCTGGAATGCCCCTCCAACCCAACGCCCAAGGGAACTGCTTGACAAAGTCAGATCCTGGGACCCATCATCCAAGATCAGTTGCCCACGTGGGGCAGCTCAAGGCCCCACATTTTGACGGAGAAGTCTTTGTACTCAGAGGGCCCCAGTGCAACAAAGATTAAACTTCGAACCCTTGAAAGGAAAATCAACGCGGAGGAAAGATAAGTCTTTCGTATAGCTATTGGTGGAGTCCAGTTGTACAATCTTCTTCTCTCCCTGGTTCATGCTGCCATACGTGTACACGTTAATCAAGTCTCACCCTATGGTCGTATATCATACATGTACATATACGGCGGAGAATTATGTTATATGATAATGTTTGTATTTATTTATTATTACTAGAAACCTTGAATACCAGCAACTTGAAATACCTTAAATCATCCATATTTATCAGGTAAAATCCGGATTTAGATTGCTAGTTAAACGCCAAATTGCTTACATCACAGTAATCAATAAATGTCATTCAACCACGATAAGGTACTTGGAAGTTAGCTTGATTCATATGGATCTGTTCAATGCCTAATTTTGCTAAGTAAGAAAAAAAACTTGTAATGAATCTTAATTCGGTGATGCTCATTAAAAAATTTAAACTTTGTTTCCACTCCAGCCCATTATTCGTAAAAAAAAAAAAAATGTTAATTTGAAATTATGATGCGAAGAAAAAAATCGCTAACCCTTAAAATCAACATGCATGCTCCTGGGCAAATCCTGAACCATCAAACTTTAGAAAGTACAGGTTCGTCATGCATGGAATTCTCTCCAAGAAAGAGAATTCAATGGTTGCGGCCCTCAGTGCTTCAGTCCAGGAAGCTTAGCCTCAGGCCCAACCAGCTCTGCGGTGGTTGTCTGATTTTAACACGTGGCAGGTCCGTAACCCCTCAGTCCCCTGGGGACCATTTCGATGGCTTCTCCTACAGGCACGCGCCTTCAAAGATTCCCCGCCGCCAGGCACCTCTCTCTACCCTGTTCTAAAGAATCACGTGGAGGGGCACATCTTTCACCCCCCCGCGCGTGCCACCTCTCCTTTAAAGTTTTAAACTTATCAAAAGTTTGAACTGTTGTTCCTCAAAACAAGGGCGAGTTTGTCATGTCAGCAAATGAACATCTTTACAAATTTGCCTTTTCCAATTAAAAATAAAATAGACTTCTTGCTCGATATACATTGAACAACCAATGCCATCGGGGATCAGTGTAATGGGTCTTTCCCGAACTCACTGATTGAATGGTTGATATTTTTTTATAAATTAATTTTGATAAATCTTTATTGTCTATAATGTTCAAAACTCAAACAAGGTTGCAGCAGTTTTTTTCTTTTTAATTTTGATATAAATAGCTTATCTTTATTGGATATAAAAGTTCGACCGAGTTGTATGCAAAAGCAAGTGAAAAGAAAAGAATGGAAGACGGAAAAATGAGGATATCTCGAGTCCTTAACTTCCAACGCTGCTCTTTCTACCCATTAAAAGAAATACCAAGAGGAGCAGAGAGCGGGAGAGGATGGTGGGCTCATGTTTTGCTGGTTGGATTATGTTAATGTTTGTTTTTGTGTTAATGGTTAGTTTTTAAAATGTTTTTTTATTTTTAAAAATTATGAAAATAATATTTTTATCTATTTTTGACAGTAATATATTAAAATTGCTAAAAAAAATAAATTTCAAAGTAAAACAAATTAAAATTTTATAAGACATTTTTTTTCCGGAAAAACAAACAATTACGTGGGAATTAAATCACTATGAGATCATGTCCGGTTAAATGGGCTCTAAGCACTTTGTCCGTACGATGACAAGCAAGCAAGAAACGGGGGTCTGGAATAGTACTATCTACTGGCTGGGGTGGGGGCTTTGATCATTAAAATGATAAGGTCGTTTTTATTTATTTTAAAAATAATTAATTTTGAAACTTCTTCCTTGCGGCCATCTTATTTATTTCAACCCACAAGAAAACGAACCCAACAACGCCACGTCTCGAAAGATTATTGTAATTTCACTTCTTGTAACCTAGAAACTAGGGAATTTAATCTTGATTCAGGCCCCATGGCCAAGGTTTCAAGAGTATGCTATAGATGATAACTGATAAAATAAAGACATCTAAAAGTAAAGAGGGTGGAGCCAATCACGCACCTCTTTATACTATAAAATTGTCTAAAATCATGCTTCTATAATGCAATCGATGAAAATAAAAATTATATTCTATAGTTGTTTGGCAAATGACAATTCACTCCAAGACAAGAAGAAAGAACATATCTCAATTCTGAACTCTTTTTTCTTGCCGCGCTTTTAAAAACCAAGTAAAGGGGGAAAAATAAGGAGAGTTAAAAGTTAAAGTTAAAGAATAAGATTAAGAAAGCCTCGAATTACAAATTTCCCACCAAAAAAAAGAAGAGAGAAATACAAACCAAATAATCCACAATTAGACCCTCTTTCTATCACAAATTCTATAAGTATCATTAATTATTCTATAGATGATGTTTTTTTTCTCTAGCTAGCTATACTAGCCCCCATGATCTTGTATTTCTCTGCATTTTAACCTTCGCTCTCACCCATATTATTTTCCCTTTTCACAAGTTGTTTAGCTGCTGCTGTCAGAACCAAATATCCTCAAGATTCCACATATTGTCCGATGTGTCCCCACCGTCCATTGGCCATTGATTGTTGCTGTGCTCCATGGCTTGGAAATCTAACCCGTGGTTAAAAATACCAGGTGGGCTAATCATGGACTCCAAGTAGCCAACTTGGCCCGCTTGGAAATAATCCGGATTGGTGTTACGATTAATCGGGATATTGTAATAATCAGTAGTCAAGTCCGAGACAGGCGAAACTTGAGTAGCAAACGAGTCCGATGAGGCAGCAGTGCTAGAATTCTCCGGGGTGTAACTTTGTGTAACATGTGAGACACCAAAGTCATTGCCGTTGATCCCATGTGGTGCCATGACCAGGTTCCCGGTGCCCACGTCACTATTGCTGATTGAGTGCTGATTGTTGGCAGGAGCAGAGACGGTGGCAGCCGGGGAAACCGACGCGGC
>NW_011499845.1:4008649-4024545 GCF_000495115.2 Populus euphratica | reverse complement strand
TGGTGGCAGGGGAGGCTGCCGCAGCTTGAATTCTTTCAATTAACCTAGGCATCCATAGGTATCTCATGGTGTCCTTGAATTGCTTGCTATTTACGTCGCATTTAAGCTGTTTCGCGTGCTTTTGTACTCGGGTTCTCCAGTAGTTCTTGATTTCATTGTCGGTTCTCCCTGGCAAGTGTTGTGCAATTTTAGACCATCTGCAAATTGTTCAAAATTAAATAGCTATGTTATTATTACTTGTTACGGCTAAGATTAAGAGTAATTAATAAAAGCAGAAACATTCTTGTAATGAAATGACATTTGCTAATTAGTATAATTAGAGCGTGTGTGGTAGTATTGCATACCGATTGCCCCATCGAGAATGAAGTTCAAGGATCATGAGTTGTTCTTCAAGAGTAATGTTTCCACGTCGAACATCAGGCCTTAGATAGTTGAGCCATCTTAATCTGCAACTCTTTCCAGTTCGTTTGAGGCCTGTTTCATCGAGTTGGGTTTGGTAAAGTTATTAAGAGAACAAATAATTGGAAAAGAAAACGGAGCATTTTCGCTCTATACTAGTACTACTTTTTATAGTTGATGTGCTTTTTCACAAACTTTTCGATAGAGTTGTCTTGATATAAAGCTGTACGGCTGTAAAGAACAATCATCTATCGCAATATTATCTCATTCTTGTAAGAATAATTCACATCATCAAATTCCCACATAGGAACCTAGCTACGAAGTTTCTCATCAACGAAATATATATATTGAAAGGAGAGTTCTAAGATTTTGGCATTTATTTGAAGTATACAAGGAAGACCCATTGAAGATTATGAAGGTATATAGAACCACGACAAAAACAAATTGAGACATGTTGGTCAAGTTGTTCTTCGGCTCTTTGCCATCTATATTGGAGCTATTGATATTTTGATTGGAAAGGGGTGTTAGAGAGAGAGAGAGACGGGACGGAGAGAAACCTATAGTTTACCTGCACAACGAGCCAGAGAATTCCAGCGTCCCTCGCCATGAGTAGCAATGTAATCGATAAGCTTGAAGTCTTCTTCAACAGTCCATGGACCTCTTCTTAAGTCAGCCATCATCTCTTCATCACTTTGTTCGGCTCTTTGCCATCTATATTGGAGCTATTGATATTTTGATTGGAAAGGGGTGTTAGAGAGAGAGAGAGACGGGACGGAGAGAAACCTATAGTTTACCTGCACAACGAGCCAGAGAATTCCAGCGTCCCTCGCCATGAGTAGCAATGTAATTGATAAGCTTGAAGTCTTCTTCAACAGTCCATGGACCTCTTCTTAAGTCGCCCATCATCTCCTCATCACTTTGTGTGGTGGAGGAGGAGCTGTTGCTGTTGCCTTTAACATCCATCATCGACATGTATTTCCCGTAATTGGAGAAACTAATTGATTGAAAGAAAGAAAGGTTTACTTTAGAGAGGATTTTTAGAGAGAAAGAGAGAGAGAGAGATGGATTATTCAGCAAGACAGAGAAGGTGGGGGGTTTTATAGATGCATTGATGGGTTTGAAATTATTAGAGAAATAGTTAGAGAAGAGAGCAAGCCGCAATTGGAACTCGTGGGGTGTTTTAATTAACTAATGCTATATTTAATTACCACTTAAGCTTGCTAGTTTAATTATGGCAGTGAGTGCCCATGCGGCTTTGAAGTTTGACCCTTTGACTTTGCTGTCCTCTTTCTTTTTCTATGCCTGAGTTTTTTTTCCAACAGTCATCAAAACCAAGATGTAAAATATAAATTATATTTATTTTGATATGATAACAAAATTAGTATTTGTGATTTTAATTTTAATTTAAGCTGATGAGATATGTGATAGTGGGTGGGTACTTCTGAGATATCAAAAAAAAAAATTACGAACTATTCACCTTCAATGAATTTTCAAAACATATTACTGTATTATTGATGTCTTGTGAAATCAACACGGTTGATATGGTTTAAAAATTGTGTTCCTAATGTGTATATATTTAAAAATTAAATTCTTGCTACATTTTTCTCTTTCTTTCTCATTTTTCGGAAATATTGGTGTTTTATCCTCTTCAAACAAGAGCAATCTCCATTTCCCATTTTCTTGTAAATGATTATCTTTTAAAATAATTTTATTTAAAAATATATTAAAATAATACTTTGTTCAATTCTTAGAATTTATTTTTTTATACCAATACATCCTAAAATCATCAAAAAAATTAATTTTTTTTACTACATCATAATCATGAGTACTTTTAAAATAAATTATGACAGTAAAAGTAGAAATTAAGTATAATTCTTTATATTTTTAAAATCAAAAGAGATGATTATTAGTATAGCGAGGTGCTCAGACCTTTTCTAAGAACTATACACATAACAATACAACAACTATTCAACAAGAAATCTTTAGTTTTCTTAAAAAAAAATCTAAAAAACTTTTTTGGGAAAATATCCAATAAAATAAAAGGCTATATAATGAAACTTGCTGTAAAGCATGGTAAATAACAAATTTTCAATAGAAGAAAAATTATAAAACGAAACTTGCTGGTCTAATAAAAATATCATAAATTTATTATTATTTATCTTCCAAAAATAAAGTCATGCATTCATTTCTTTAAATATGATTCATAATTATATTGAATTAGTGTTAATTTGATATTATGATGCCCCTTTTGTGGAGTCAAAGGATTTAAAATCTCTTAAAATCGAAGCGAGTTTAATTTATGATCGGACGGAGCAGCGTAAAAGAATCCTGGACTAGTTTAAAACTGAGACTTGGTTATTGTTGTTGCTGTTTAGTCATCCTGTATATTTCATTGCTAGAAGCCATTCGATTACATTTTAACTGAAAATGAAAGAGAAATGGGACTCTGCTGTTCAAATCAATGTCTTCACTGCCTTAGAAGTGTCTTTATCGCCATTACAGAACATTTAATGTTTATTTTGTTTCTACTCATTTATCTCGCTTTGAATTAGGATAGCCCCAACCTAGCTATTACCTTTCTGACAACACACACTCTGCTTTGAGATTTAATATATATATTGAACAGAATTTTATCTTTTCGTTTTACTTCGAGAAATTATGCCTTATGCTCTAAATTAAATAAAAATTTCAAAAAAAAAATTTCCCTCGTGTAAAATACATAAAAGCACACTCCCCCTGAACACTTTCTCTCTTGGGTGGTGTGGCTATATCTGTGTTAGGATTTACAATTCAACTCTAAAAACTAGAAATACTAAAACTATTGCATCTTATGTTTTTTCTGATAAGGTACCCCTCGCACGTGCATATTAAAGAACTTGGACACAATAATTGATTTTCCATGATGGAAGCATAATGTGGATTTATACACGTTTGGGGTGTTTTTGGGATATAAATTTAGTGAGATGTGTTTTGTTTTTTTTTTACGGAACCCACAAAATTAAAAAAAAAAAAAAGCAAGGGAAAAGATGCAACACGTGCTCTTGATGGTGACTTTTTGTGCAATAAATGAATTGTATTTAAAAAAACGAAGGGAAAAAGAAGAAGAAAAAAAAAAAACAACCACCACACCGCCCTTCTAGACACCCTTTTAAACTCTACAATTTTTAGGCTACCCGCAGTGTCTCTAGGATTGTGGTTTTACAAAAAAAATTACCAAATTGGAGTGTTCTGGGTTCTAGATCTGAGATTGTTTCAAATTACCCGCAGAGTTTTTTTTTCAAATCGTGCTTATTTGAATTTTTTTTTATAGTGTCGCAAATCTTTGGATAGTCGCCTTTTAGTTTTATTATGAATTCCTCTTCCTCTTCTTCTACTCTTTCCTGGGGTAGATTACGACGTGGTTGAGTTTTGTTTTGCTACCTATGCTAATGGCTGTAGACTCTTGTATGCTGTACTTTCTTGGAATGGAATGGTTTGATTTATTGAGGTTTTATGGGTGCGCATACAATGATCTACGGGTTTTGAGATTGTTATCTCTCCTTTGTATTGTCATACACCGCTAGATAATGAACTTAGTTGTACATTTTGAATCGGATTCTTTAATGTGTATTTAATATGATGGTTAACTGGATGCTCATGAATTGTTTGATGAAATGCCTGTAAATAATTTGTGCTCATGAGACTTTTCAATTTCTGGGTATGCTAGGATGAATTTAGTTATTAAAATGAATATAATGATAATTTTGTTATTTTGATGATTCAAGAACTCTATAATTAACAAGTAAAATAAATATAATTGTAAATGTGTAAATATTCAGATTTTTACTTTTACCTTTTTGGCATGTTAAGAATGTAAAATATTATATAATATGTGAATTGTATGATATAAAATGTAATTTTTTAAAGTATAACAGAAAAATAAAAACACGATAAAACTATTAATGGTTTTCTCCAATTATCCCTTTAATTCTTTGCATCTTTATTAATTTGACAGGACTTGAAGTTTTAAATTAGAGATTGAATTGCCTTGGTGAATTATGGCTATCAAAGTGCTTCACTTGTCACTGATCAACCATCTTGATAATCACTGTTAAATAGATGTTAGAATTCAGCAGGAAGCCCTCTGAGACAGGCAGGGCCTGAAGGATTTTTTTTTGTTTACAGCTTCACCTTTGATAATATTTATAATTTTAAATTAAATAATAAAACAATTAAAATTTGAATCCCTTTTTAATTTTATTTTCTAGTTCCGTTATTGTTGTTGCTAACATATTATTTCTGAACTCTTATAAATTGGTTAGATAATAGTAATTGCGTTTGCTTTTGCCATTATCATCTCGGTTTATATATATATATATATATATATATGAAGTTTGGATTAAAAAACTCTTTCTATAGATATTTCTGAAAATATCCATAATCAATCTTTCATAAAAAGTCACGTACATTTTACAGAAGTTTTCAAGAGGTTCTCTTCGGAGGCAGTATATAATGCTTCCTGCTTAAAATTCAAAAAACAAAAGAATTTACTAAAAATAAATTATATATATATATATATATATATTAGAGATATTAAAATTAATTTTTTTTTTAAATAAAAAATATTATGTTAATACATTTCAATATAAAAATCACTTCAAAAAATAATTACAACTACACTTCCAAACATATATTTAATGTCATTTTAATTAGCCAGTTTAATTGAATGATTCGATTGCCTTGAGAGCGGGGTGAAGCTTAAATGAATTGCTGCATTAATTAAATCCCCACAAAAATTAAATCCCTCAAGAAGTAGAAACATGCCAACTGATCAGGACCGAGCACAAACAGATAGGATATGTAGATGCTAGACAACTTGTTAATTGCTTTTTTTTTTTTTTTCCAGCTTTACCACACCCGCCAACTTTTTTAATTCATTACAATATAGTTAAAGTCTTGAGATTAAAAAATTACCTTTAAGATTTTAATATTATTTTCGTCGGAGATTTCTAGGGAACTCGTTTTTTGGCACGTTGCTGCCGTGTCATTTAACTAATTTATAATTTTTTATTTCTAATTTCAAAGAGATTGTTTAGAGTTATTTAAAGCAAAGTTTTAAATTTCTATTATTTAACAAAGATTGTGTTTGGTTCAGATTTACAATTTGAAAATTTATTGTTAAGCCATTAAATATTAAATATAAAAAAGTAAAGTTTTGATGGGGTGAAAATGGTTAAATGATGACGTTAAATTTTTTAATAAAATATTATATTAAGTATAATTGAAAATTAGTAAATAAAGTGCATTGGTGGCAGCTGACGATGATGTGAAGTGAGAGAGCAAATAAAATATAATTAAAATATTTTTGGTTTAAAAATATAATTTTTATTTTTTAAAAATTATTTTTAATATTAACCTGTTAACATGATAAAAGTATTAAAAAATTAATTTCAAACAATTTAAAAAAAAATTATACAAATAACCACACTACCACATATACTTTAATATTTAAATATTAAGAAAATATTTGTTGATATTTGTTTCTTTAATCTTCAAATAAAAAAAAAAGAATTGCAAGAGAAGAAGGGCAGGTGATGTTCTTATTTTAACGTTCAATTCATAAAACACGGTACAACCACTCATGTAACACAATAATCTATTAAAAAAATACATTGCAATTATGTATTTATATACAAGGATTTTTTATGAATATATTACAAAAAACAGCCATTGAAACATTATCAGCATGTATTAATATTTACCACTTATTTTTTTTAATAACATACAGCTTTATCCCTTAATTAAATTTTATCTACTTAATAATAATAGATCGAGTCGTTCATTTATTAGATTTGGCAATTATTTAATCATTATCGTCGTAATTTTGTAGCCAAGTTCTTGTGATAAATATATATATCAGCCACAAAATGTTTCCTATTTATACACGTCTAGACACATGCATTTAACATTACCATCCATATTAATTTATTATTTAAAATGTAAATACAGTAAGTGAAATATATTTATCTCAAGGTTCGTGGTAATTGACGCATGTATCTAAAGAAAGACAGAAAATTGATTCTCTCAGATCAAACCCACCGAAACAACCCGTGCACACCCCCAGCCTTTTCATTTTTGTAAATTTACAAATTTTGAATTATGTCGGCACTGCCGTGGCCACGAACAAATTTGAAACACCACATCGCCATACCATAAAACCATCACACAAGATGAGAAACACAAAAGCAAAATCTCCATGAAACTCGCAGCACCGAGGTAGCTTGTTTAATAAAATGAATGTTAATTGCACGCAAATGACGTTTTAATTATAACTTTTCTAGCCTTAATCGTTGCATGCTTCTCTGGCAAAAACTTCTAGTTTTTTTCCTTCTTATTTGTAGAACTTAGAGAAATTACTCGTTCTTGCATGTAAAAGGCACCTGCACCATTTAAAATGCTGCTTTCTGGCAACCATTTTACTGTGTGTATAAAGTTATCCCTTTTCTTTTATATTTAATTGGTTAAATTTCATTTTCCAGTAAATAAAAAATAGTTATCCGAATCATTCTTTTACTTTTTTTTCCCATCCTCTTATATAATTTATTATCTAAGTATATTTTTTAATATTTAATTAATTAAAAATTAAATTTCATGATTTTTCATCAATAAAGCGATTCATAAAGTTATTTAAAGCACAGTTTTAAATTTCTATTATTTAACAAAAATTGTGTTTGGTTCAGATTTAAAATTTGAAAATTAATTGTTAAGCTAATAAATATTAAATATAAAAAAGTAAAGTTTTGATGAGGTGAAAATGGTTAAATGATGCCTTAATTTTTTTAATAAAACATTTATTAAGTATAATTAAAAATTAGCAAATAAAGTGCATTACTGGGACCTGACGATGATGTGAAGTGAGGGAGCAAATAAAGTATAATTAAAATATTTTTTAAAAAATATAATTTTTATTTTTTAAAATTTATTTTTATATTAACCTATTAAAATGGTAAAAGTATTAAAAAATTAATTTTAAACAATTCTTTTTTAAAATTTTATACAAATAATATTTTGACCACACTACCACATATACTTTAAATATAAAGAAAATATTTGTTGATACTTGTTTCTTTAATCTTCAAATGAAAAAAAAAAAAAAGGAGTTGCAAGAGAAGAAGGGGAAGTGAGGTTCATATTTTAACGTTCAATTCGTAAAACCTCCCCCGCCGCTCATGTCACACAATAATCTATTAAAAAAATACGTTAAAATTATGTATTCATATACAAGGATTTATGATGAATATATTACAAAAAACAGCCATTGAAACATTATCTGCCTAAATTAATATTTACCACTTAATTTTTTTTAATAACATACATCTTTATCCCTTAATTAAAATTTATCTACTTAATAATAATAGATTGAGTCGGTTATTTATTTAATTCGGCAATTATTTAATCATTATCGTCGTAATCTTTTAGCCAGGTTCTTGTGATAAATATTTATATATCAGCCACAAAATGTTTCCTACTTTATACACGTCTAGACACATGCATTTAACATTACCATCCATATTAATTTATTATTTAAAATGTAAATACTTATTATTTAAAATATAAATACAGTAAATAAAATATATTTATCTCAGGATTCATGGTAATTGACACGTATATTTAAAGTATATTTAAAAATACCTATTTAGACAGTAGTCAAGTAATAAGAATTTAGAATCAAGAAATTTATTCTTTTTATAGTTTTATATTCGAGTTCTTGGTTGCTAATACGATGATTACTGGAGGTTTATATAATTATTAACTTCAAAACCTGTAAAATTAGTTATGGTATGCAGAAGCTGACCCGGGTATCCAAATTGATTCTCTCATATCAAACCCGCCGAAACAACCCGTGCACACCCCCAGCCTTTTCATTTTTGTAAATTTACAAATTTTGAATTATGTCGGCACTGACGTGGCCGCGAACAAATTTGCAACACCACATCGCCATACCATAAAACCATCACACAAGATGAGAAACACAAAAGCAAAATCTCCATGAAACTCGCAGCACCGAGGTAGCTTGTTTAATAAAATGAATGTTAATTGCACGCAAATGACGTTTTAATTATAACTTTTCTAGCCTTAATCGTTGCATGCTTCTCTGGCAAAAACTTCTAGTTTTTTTCCTTCTTATTTGTAGAACTTAGAGAAATTACTCGTTCTTGCATGTAAAAGGCACCTGCACCATTTAAAATGCTGCTTTCTGGCAACCATTTTACTGTATGTATAAAGTTATCCTTTTTCTTTTATATTTATTTGGTTAATTTCATTTTCCGGTAAATAAAAAATAGTTACCCGAATCATTCTTTTACTTTTTTCCCCTGTCCTCTTGTATAATTTATTATCTAATTATATTCTTTAATATTTAATTAATTAAAAATTAAATTTCATGATTTTTCATCAATAAAGCGATTCATATTTAATGATTTGTGTTAGAGATTTGAAAAATTACACATTTAATGATTTGTGTTAGAGATTTGAAAAATTACACATTTAATGATTTGTGTTAGAGATTTGAAAAATTACACATTTAATGATTTGTGTTAGAGATTTGAAAAATTACACATTTAATGATTTGTGTTAGAGATTTGAAAAATTACATAGGTTGTTATTAGTTTTTTTTGTTTTATTTATTTATTTTTTTATTAATTTTATCGTTGAATATTATTTTTTTAAAATAAATAGACTTTATAATTTTTTTATTTTTTTATTTTGATATTGAATAACCGGTTTAGTGAGTTGAATTAAATAGGATCATCTTTTTTAATCGTGAGTTTTATTTTTTTAACAATATTTTTATGAAAAAAATAACCCAACCTTATGTCACGGTAGACGTCTACTCCATGACATGTACCAACAAAATAAAAAGTTTTTTTTTTAAGGGAGTTCTGTTTTTTTGGGTGGGTGGCCTCATGATTATTCATCAAGTTTAAGTGAAAGGTTTCCAAATGTGTTGTGAACACTTTATATTCCCCAATTAAACTACTGATCGTGGGTAGTTTTGATCTACAAAAAAAAGGTTAAAAAAACGAAAGCAACAAATTAACCAAAAGCATATCAATGAATGAATGAGTTATTTAATTATCATGTCGCATGCACCTGGTTGGATTATTATTAAAAAATAAATTAATATATATTATGTACAAGATATGATGCTCAGATAAAATTAAAAAAAAAAACGAGGAAATGTTTTCATAGCATGAAATGATGATCACGTGTAATCATGGGCTAAAAGAAAATAGTACTTTTGCTAGCTTGTGCCATGCATATATGCCATTTGCTACTTTTTAAAGTTATTGCTCCGCATCCAACAGACCTTTTCTGTCTCTTATAGCAGGGGCGGAGATTTTGTGTTCTGTAATTTTTTTTTGGTCGGAGAGTAATATCAATGTTGTCTTTGCTTGTTTTGGTTTTATTAAGATGGCAGTCAAGTTGCAGCCCAATGAGATTCGAATGCCACTAGAATATTTTAGCACCCTACAAAGCAAAGCAAAGCAAAGATTCTCATACAATATTGCAACAATGAGAGAAAAGGGAAACGAACCGCGCACAAAACATGCCAAATTCCAGATGTTAGTGAAGGGACCCGTATTATCAAAATCACACCCTTCAACCCATTTGTGGCATTTAGGAGCGGCACTAATCAGCAAGGACATGTGTACTTAATTTAAGAAGCCGATAAAAAGTGGAAACTACAACAACACATAGAGAAATATATAAATAGGTTATAATTTAAGAAAAAAAGTTGGTGAGGCCTATAGAATGTACATGTGAATGAAGCTTAATCATGATCAAGTATGCTAATCGATTGTCTATCGAAAAGAAGTAACCTAGGTTCATGTTCCTCTTTAGTTGATGTTATTCAAGTCGCTTTCGAGGATACACGGGCATCCTTTACTCATTATTTAAACCAGAAAAAGAAGAATGAAAAGGGGGAAGCGAATTTCATTGGAATCTTTACTAATTATTCGATGAATAGATGAGCACAATTTCTTATGTAATTTTTTTCAACATCCCTTGTCTTATTTGCAGTAATTAAGCCAAGTATCTGTAGGAAAAGTTATAATCACGCATAAAACATCCATTGTTAATTTGCGAGAAATGGTGTGGAAATGGCGGTGTTGGAGCCTACAATGCATAATTAACGGGGGGCATAATGAAATTTCCTAAGTTATAATCACCCGGAAATTCAATTTTCATGTTCGCCATCATTAATATAATACAAAACAAAACTTTATTGTAGTGGCGGAGCCAAGGAAACTAACGGGGGCTACACACCATGCAAAGATCAAAGCATCCCTTGAAATTTCTTGAATATTAAAAAAGAAAACGTAACATATTCTACATCCAATTTCTGAATCACCTTTCATGTATAAACTTAACGTAGGAATATTTGTATCTAAGTATATTTATTGTCACTTGCACAATTTTTTCCTCCACAACTAGTTTGGTGTTAAGGAAGGAACATGATCATGCTTAGCTAGGACCAAGATTCCTTTCCCATTACCTTTGCATAACTACTCGATCTGACATCCCCTGTTATTACATTTAGACTTAGATTGGCTTAATGGTCGATAAAATGACTAACATGTTCGAGGGTGGCCACCCTAAGCAGTGGTGGATCAGTTGTGGGCTTGTGACATCCTAAAATGAAGTGCGAGTATCCCGTACTGCTTGTAAATACAAAAAAGAAAAAGAGAAAAAGAGAGAACGTGTTTTTCAAAGGAACAACAACTTAATTAATAGGAGATGGTTATCATTTTCAACGATGTCTATTTGCCGTGAAGTCTAACACCATTCATTTTTTTCAGCGAGGAAATCACTATATATATATATATATATTGGCCCCTTCTTGCGGAAAGAAAAACCATTAAACACGAATTAAAACATCATATATACATATGACCTTTGCTGCAGTGATTGCATCTTGCTGGGAATATATGCTACAGTCGGCTGTAAAGGTAGTGGTGAGGAGTGAAAAAGGCTTGAAGAGCTGAAGGTTTGAGACAGATTCTTGCTAGAGGACATTTTCTATACTCCTCCCAATGGGGGGCTGATGCAGAAAAAGGCAAACCAAAAACAAATAAGAAGAAAACTCTGATTTCTTGACATGTGTCCCACCACCCAGATTTCTTTTTGTTAATTTTTGAATTGGCCACCAAGAAACTCGAGTTAGATCTAACTGGGTGCTATGGGCGAATGGACTTCATTTTCATGGTTGTTTTGCGCACACTTAAAATATATATATAAAATCATGTATTTTTTTTATCCTGTACATATAAATAATACATTAAAATCCAGCATGTGTATGTATATATACTATCATCTCTTATTAACACAATTATTTAATAGCTTAAGCTGTACAAATACTAAAGCAACATCATAATAGGATACGCAAGTGTAAATTCTAACCCAGAATTCAGACATAGATGGTTCGTTTCTCAACAGATTAAAAAAAATAGACTTAACAAGCTGTTGGAAAATCGACTCTAGGATATCACCTACTCATGAACTGGAAAAAAAAATCTTCATACAGTCTCGTGTTTCTGGTGTATAACTCAATTTCAATGATTGAATGAGCTTCACTGAGCTTTTATCTTAATATACTATATGATGCGAGAGCTTAATTGGCCCTTACTTCAATAATTTTTTGTGTATATATTGTTGACATTGTACCAAATAAAAAGAAGCTATTTGTGGAAATCAACTATATAAGGAATTGTAACGGAGGCTTAGCTCCAGTAATAGAAGCACCAGTGGCTGCTCCATTACCGTAATCTATATATGGTAGCAAATAAAAGCTCAAAAAATACCAGCTTAAACAATTTTTGTTTCGAGATAAAGTCAGCTGTTTTATGGAATTCCAGTAGCCCAGGGAAGAATTACAAGAGCATTAAGAGGGAATAAATTAGATTCAAGAGAGCGACACCATCCATTGTTTCGTGGTCTTTAGTCAAAAGCTAAGCGGGTTTTAGGGATTGATGGGGTTGGCATTTCCACTGGACGGTGTTCATATCTATCCGTCTTGTAAATAGCAAATCAATTAGCAGCTAGCCTTCTCTTCTTTTTTTTAATTGTGATGATATTTTCGGGTTAGTTTTCATTGATTAAAGCTAAATTCTTTCCAGTCATCTTTATCAGATATACCATTCATGTCTCAAGTAAAACTTTTTTTCTCGCGATATTGTTATTGAGATTCAAAATTTTAGATAATAACATGAAGGATGGAATCCATTTATCTGTAGGACGAATTATCTTAATTTAATGTATAGTTTAATTTATTAAGTAAAGTTTTAATAAATAATTTATATTATTTTTTAATATATATTTTCAAATAAAAGATTTTTAAATTTGAAACATGATTAAACTTATATTACTTTATATTTAATTTTTATTAAATAAATAAAGATAATAAAATTTAAATTTATAACTATCTAATCATAAAAATTTTAATATCATGTTATAGAATCATTTTAATTTAATAATTTAAATTTTTAAATATAATTTATATTATTTTTTAAGATTATCATCTTCAGAGTAAATAGATATAGCTAGTGCCCATCTCTTTGTTGTTATCATTACAGTTATATTATACTACAATTAATGAACTTCTTTTCTTCTTCCGAAGCTGAAGCGTCTTTGACCCAAATATATGTTGCAACACACCTTTTTCTAGCCTCGCCATTTTTTTGACCTGTTTGAAGAAGCATGCGTATAATTTTCTCCTCCAAGACGTATTTGTTAGGTATAAAAGTTTCACCAAAGTTTGACAAGCGTATGTCTTGTTAGAAAAACATTGCGTACACTTCTATTTAAGGATGAAAAGCCGTCATGAGAATCATACAATTCATTGTACTTGAACGATCACTTGTTAATTAAACAAATTAAGCTTAAACAAAATTTTCAAACTCTAAATGTTATTTAAACAAATATAATAAAAAAATGCTATTAAAAAATGAAGGAAACATTCTTAATTAGACAAACAGATTATGTCAGTAATATTGTTCAATTAATAGCCGCTTTCCGCGTTCTCATATAGTCAAGCGCCTTGTCGCTTATCTTAGGTTACAAAACTTACGGTGTTAATCTAGTCTAAACTAATATATATAAATGTACTGAAATCAATTTGGTTAGTGCTGGAAGAAATTGTATGCATACAAGGGCCATGTTCACATCTACTAACTAATCCTTAAGGACTTGGCTTTAATCATAATTATAATTATTCTCCATGTTTTACTGTCAATGCACCAATATATACGTGTGGATGGTTTGTCAATGGATGCTCAAAGTTTTGGATAATACTATGATCATAATCACATCCAAGGAAAAAATCAATAACATAACCTTTCTATTAATTATCTATCACATAAGGATTATATATGGATAACTATATTCATAGGGTTATGATTTTAGATATTCTTGTTTGCGAAAGACTTAATTAATGAATAAATAATATTTAAATTTGTTAGAACATATATTCTTAATAAATGTTAATTATATACAAGTAAAAACGTTAATAAGACATAATTATATCATTAAAAACAACTAAATAAGTTAAAAACAGAGAGTACAGAGATATATAGAGATTGTTTTAGATTTGGATTCGTGTTTGAGTTTTGGATACCACAAAAAACATAATCACAAAAAGTTTTTCAGATTTTATCAACTCAAACAAGAAAATCCACCCAATTGATGACATATACCTCTCAAATTCAGATATTTTTATATATCATCCTTATAATGATATATTAAAATCCAACTAAAAAATGCTGACAGTTAGAACACCAAATTAGAAATGCTAGTGTCCATTTGTTATAATCAGTACTGTTTTATATCCAATTAATTATTTAATTTAATGCCTTAACTACGATTATGCAAGTTCTAAACTAAGATTATCCATTGGCTTCTCTGTCCCTTGTCCAGAATAGGACTAATCAAGTAATCCGATTCGTGTGAACAGTACAGCACCTCTTCTCTGCAAGAAACATGCATTCTTCATGACGAAATAGGTTTAATAAACTTATAATTAATAGGATCCAACATCATGATTAAATTAATTCATCCTCGAATTTTATAGTCAGACATCTTTAGCGAAGTAAATGATCAAGATGCCGCCAGAGGACGACCCACATCATCTCCACTCCCAGGCGCATGCCTTCATCAAAGATAATTTTTTTATGGCTAAAGCATGAGTGTTTGTTCCCTCGGCCTTTGTCATGTCTATTAAGTATACGTGACTATGTTGGTTTCTAACTCTACACGCTTGACAAATTTATATTTATCTAATTCGAGGGGCTGCTATTTGGTTGGTTAACAACATTTTCTTTTGGCCGAGCGTGTTGTTCCACCACTAGGGTTTAAGTTAATTATAAGTTTGCTTAGTTTAATCATTTTGGATTCCATTGCTCACCGTCTTCCTCAGTCGAGTTCATACCACCTTTGCTGGAGAGAGGAGGAGATCTGATCATGCGATTGGATGACTTGGCAAAAACACGTGTCCGAGGGGTTGCTTATCGACACATGTTAATCGGCCAAAAAATAAAAAAATTCTTTTAGAGGGTCATGTTAATGAAAGATCACTTTACGTCGGTGACCTTCAAAGGGTTTGATGTGTCTTATTTCTTTGTCTTCAACAAGCAAAATACTATAGGTGCTCAGATTTACATAATTATTACAGGTACTTGTTGATGAATTTTACTCACAAGTCGGTGTCGATTTTTAATTGGTTCACGTCTGCCTTTTGCGTATGGTGGGAATTATACTTGTGTTCGCCGAAATTACATTGACATCTAAGTAATTAGAGCTTTGAGTTTTGTCGTGTCTTATGACAAAATGTGCTTTTTTTCTTGGTTAATCGCTTAAGTCTAGACTTAGAGGAAAATCACAAGTGATGATAAGTATTATCAAATAACAACAACATCCATCACCAAAGCAAATGCTATGCAGCTAAATAAGACATTTATACATTCTTGGTGTGGGCCCTGGAACCAACAATCCTGTGCTGATCCCCTCTCCAGATATTGATCATCGACGTGTATTTGTCCAAGAAATAGTTCACTGACACAGTGACACATCAAACAGTTGGTGATCAATTTACAGGTAAAAGTATGATCTGGTAGCAATGATGACAAGGACGATGGTCGATGAAAATAACCATTTAAGTGGTGGTTAAGTACTAAAATTTTGGGATTAAAAAGTTTATTTTTTTTATGATTTTAAGTTTGAGTTCTTGGTTCGAGTCCTTGGTTGCTCATATGATGGCCACTAGAGACTTACATGGTCATTAACTTCAGGACTTATAGGATTAGTTGTGGTGCGCGCAAGCTGACCCGAACACCCATATTAATATAAAAAAAAAATAACAACAAAAAAAATAAAATCGTCATCGATTTTAATGGACGTGCAACTACAGTTGCAGCTTAAAAAAAAAAAAGCAATAAATAAATATTCAATATGGCCTCCGG
>NW_011499845.1:3997058-4008477 GCF_000495115.2 Populus euphratica | reverse complement strand
GTCCAAAGAATAGTTCACTGACACAGTGACACATCAAACAGTTGGTGATCAATTTACAGGTAAAAGTATGATCTGGTAGCAATGATGACAAGGACGATGGTTGATGAAAATAACAACGAAAAAGATGAAGTCGTCATCGATTTTAATGGATGTGAATCCAAAACCCCCCCCCATGTGGACCAACCAAAAAAAAAAAAAAGACGTATCGCATGATGTGTATCTGGTAACACCAACCATTTGTTTTGGTAATCCTTGGATTACTAACAAAACCCACCAAGTGCTTTTGAAGAAAGATTAGAAATTTAGTATGGTCAAGCAAGTGAAAGTCCATGATATTTTGATTATGCAGACTAATACACGGGTTCCAGTCTGATTGTTTAAGTTATAATCAAGCTGGCTGGAAAACATCGGCAGCCATGGCTACAAAAAGTCAGCAGAAGAAACAAAATGCAGCAACAGCGATCAGTCGTTAATGGTCTGAAAAGGATTGATTTTTTTTTCCCTGAGCGTTGAATATATTAAAAACAGTTTAAATTGGTCAGTTGTAGAATTTCAGTTTGTAACTTCACTTTGCATCGAGTTGGTGGAGTAACACTTCCCTTAAATTGCAATATCTTGCGTTGTTTTAAGTCTTCATTTAGAGGAATTCTAATTTTTACGATATCAAATCATCCTATATATATCAGTATTCTATTCTCGAATTCGTGCTACATTTTTTTATAATTAATTGAATGGGTTTTCCTTTTTCCGTTTTGTTTTGCTTTGCTTTATTTAAATATTTTATTTTATTTAACTGGTCAGTGAATTTAAATCAACTTAAAACTAGTGTTCCAAACGCAATTCTACACAAGGGCCGGGTGATTGCTATCTTGTTTTTTTTCTCTTTTTTGGTCTTGGATCGATTAAAATGTTTGCTGGCTGTTATCATTGCACGGTAATTGGCACCTGATTTTACTGTAAAAAATGACGATCCATTTCACTTTTTGCTTTTTGCTTTTTGCTTTCCACGGGTGAGGGCACAAATCTGTGATTTAATGCAAGCAAGCTTATGTGCATGCATCATAAATCATGCGGTATAATTATATGCAGAGGAAAGTAACAAAAGCTTGAGACAGAATGAAGAGTTTGAACTCAGCAATGCCCCGTAAAGTGGAAAGCAAAGTAGATGAAGCATCCCTTTTCTTTTTATATATACCCCAAGTTCGGAGACATGAGGTTGGTTAAAGCACAACAAAAATAATGGATTTTGTTGAAACGAGCTCGCTTAGAACCCTGTGCTGCAATTACCGTAATATATTATATGCACACACAGCATTGATGCATAGATCAAAACCTAGTAAATAACAAAAGCTGGCGTTGTTTAACCAGACAATAGATCAACATGTGAACGTCGTAACAAGCCATTGTGCTTTGCTGTACTGCTAGATGCCGCTTCGAACATTATATAACATTTTAAATTATTTAATAAGACCACCTTTTTCTTATCTAACTAGCAAGCTAAAAATGTATTCTAGAAACTTGTTTTCATAAACATTTTGGCCTGAAATTTCAACTCCTGCGGCAGTCTATAAAGCCATCGTCAACACACCATTCGTGTGCTTGCGTGGTTGCTTGTCAACAAAGGATGCTCATCAAATTAAAACATCCATAACAAGTATCAAGTTTGTAGTATAATTTATGCTATTTATGTCTTGTAGAGGGGCGCAGCTTAACCAGCAAAGGCTTCTACTTTCTAGTCAACAAATAGAGGTAGTGTAGTATGTAAGATTTCTTTGAGAAAATCAGCTCATTTCAAATCTATGTGCCGAAGCATCGACTAATTGTCTAGCTTCCCCGTTTTATTAGCCTGTAATATCCTGGTTTTCAATTGGCATCGAAAATTTCCATGGATCTACCACTTATCCACATCAACTTTGACGAGGATTTTCCATCAACAGGGCAAAAAAAAAGCTACACCTCCCGTCAAAACCAAGGTTTTACCCTCTTTAAAAATGGGTTGAAAACAGAGTCAAAGCTGTGAAAAAGGGTCAACTAGCAGTTGTAGCACAAAACTGAACCAACCCCAAGTGGGTAGGGCATGAGTCAGCTCATCAAGAATTTTCACAGTTGAATAACGTCTTTTCATGATATGGTAGAATGAAGCACTCTCGATAATAAAATCGGCAACTGTTAATCTGCACCAACACCTAATTTCCCTTGACATTAATTGAATGGTTGGACTTATATCCGCCTTATAGTAGAACTTTCCAAATGGCTAAGAGATGGTTTCATAAACGTGTTTATTTTTTGTTTCAAAATTCAGATATTCTTGTATCGATTTTTAAACTGTAATTTACTAGCACTACCAGGCGCCTCCTTGGTCGACAAGTCTTGAGCAAATCTTTCAGCATTCAATTTCGAACATTCATAATAAATCTCATCTCCCATTTCTTCCCTTGAATTAAAACCATGAGTAAACGACTTGTCATCGGTTCAAAACCGACGGTTATTACTAGGAGTTCCATTGTTGTGGGCCTCCAGGACGGCAAGTCCCTTAGTATCCAAGTTATAGAGCCCCACTATTTGGTGGCCAAGCTTTGTGGCCTTTCTTTTTTATTTTGTTATTTGACCAGGAAATGGCTAGGACGTGGCCGTCCTTTGACTCCTTTTCTTTTGCTACTATTATATCCTTACAAAGCCCGTTCCTAGTAGCAAAGCCCACAATAGCCTGGAGAACCCTACGGGAGCGAGAAAACAGACAAGAAAGACGTGGTGGTGGTTGAATGTGCTTAGCCTTGCAGTGCTGCGTGCAAGATTAATATTGCCAGGCGCATAATACTTTGGGTTATGGAAGAAGCCGTCCTCCAGCCATAATACTTTGGATATGGGCCAACCGTACGAGATATGGTCAAATATGGGCCTTGCGTTTTTTCATGCTTTTTATACCAGGCCCATTATGGCCTTTAACGATAGGCGGGGCCTCGCATGGAGCCCAGTGGAGGCAAGGGGATGGAGCATAATAAGAAATTGCCATTTGCCGGTGCATTTCGTGGGGGCCTTTGCGACTATAGTCGGTATTTGTACCTCGGTAAGGACAGATCGATAGAGCGGAATACATTGCAATCTTCTATTAAAATTTAATTTTTATATGTTTTTAATTTTTTTAATATATTGATATTTAAAATATTTTTAAAAAAATAATAAAAACTTGTCTCTCAAGCCTTTGTTGCTAATAATATATATATATATATATAGACATAGTCTTTGTTATTATTTTAGAATATTATCCAAAATACTAATTTCTCAGTTTTATCTTGTCTTAGGACAATGAGCAATATTTATTATAACAGTATCGTTATTTTTTTATTCCCTTGTTATTATAATAGTGTCCAGTATTTATTCTCTTCATTTCATTTTTTTGGTCTTGGTTTCGGGGATATGTTTGCGCTTTTGCTGTAACATGAATGTTTTTTAAAAATTATACGAGGTTATCTTGATAAATTGATTTTTAAATACATAGTAAAAATATTAATATAGCATTTTAATAAAATAATTTAATGCTGTCTGCACATAAGCATTTTTTGTATTTTCAAAATTTATATAGCAATTAAATTACCATATTATCCTTGCAATTTAATTTTTTTTCTTGGCTTTAAAGGCTTAGTTGTAATTTCATCATGATTTATTTGTTGATGTTATTTAATTCTTATGGCATTTTTTGTTTTTTTCAAAAAAAATAAAAAAATTGTTGGTACATGTCTCTCTCATCTCAACCATTTCATCACTTTTTAATGACATATGTGGCTGACTCTAACAGTTGTAATGATAATTTTACCATATTATTTGACCTATCTTGCTGTCTTTTTTCTCCACAAGTAGTATGTGTATCATGGTCAATATGGTTTAGTTTAAAATTACTTTTTTTTTTCTCTATTTTTTTTCATTTTTTTTTTCTTCGCATTGTATGCTGCTCGTGTAAAAATTCATATTAACCCTTTAATTTGTTTATATTAATCATTTCTAATTAGATTTCATTCTCAAATTCATCCATTTGATTTTTTAAACTTGTTTTTAAATTTAGCATTAATTCATTTTCTATTTGTTTTATCTATAGTCATTTTCTTAATTAATTTGTATTTATTTAATTCTACTATAAGTATTTGTTTTCATTTTATTTTTACGGCGAGTATAGTTATAATTCTTTTAATTATTACTTTTAAAATTATTTTTATTAATGGAATTTTTTTGTGTAATTTCATTACCGTACTTTTTAATTTAATTTGATTTCTCCTTTTAGATTTAATTTTTATATATATTAAATTTAATTTTCATTTTTTTTATTGCTTTTTGTTTTTGTTCTGTGTTGTTTTTTTATCTATTTTTTTTTCAATTACATTCCTTGATGTTTGTTTGATAAAAAATATTACTTTTTTTGTTTTTGCAGGTATGTTTTATTAATATTTATGGAAACAACCTGCATGGGAAAAAAAAAGAATAATAAAGAATAAAATAAATATTTTTCATGGTTTTTTCCTGCAAAAAATCTTCCTTAATCTTTGTGTTGTTTTTACAAGTATTTTTTATTAATATTTATTTATCAATCTTATCATTCAAAATTAAATTTATTAAAAATTATATTTTTTTAATTGAACATGGGTAAAAAATTTCACATGGTGCACCTGTCAGGGATTAGACTAGATTTAAAAGATCTACCATGTTTGTTTTTTGTAAATTGATGTTGTTTTATTTTTCTAACTTTTTTTTGTTATTTTTCCCTGATTTATTTTTTTTCTAACCTTTTTTCTGTTTTATTGTATTAGGTTAATCCTCATCAATTTCTCTTTATTTCATCCTTGTATTTTTTAATTTATAAAAAAATTACCATGTTATAATTTTTTTATTTTACCTCCTTATAATTTTTTAATCTTTGAAGTTTGATCATAATTATTTTAATTATATTTTTTTTACTTGCAAATTGTTTTTTGGGATTTCATTCTTGTTGGATTTTTTTATGTCAGGTTTTAGCCTTGTTTTGTTTTGTAGTTTTTTTTATTAATAGTTTGTTTAATGATTTTTTCATTCAAAATTATATTAAATGACATTTAATTTTATTGATTGAACTCGGGATAATGATTTAATAAATTGTAATTTTTTAGATTATATCAGGTTTAAGAAATTCACCTATATTTGTTGATGTTTTTTATTTTTTTAAGTTTGACTCTTTTTTTTCTTGGTTTTTTTATGTGAGGTTAATATTGAGTTTTTTGATAAATTAAATAAGTTAGGTGTAATTATTTTTTTAATTTTTTTTAATTTATTGATTTTTTTATAAATATTTAAATTATTAATTTAACTAATGACGTAGCTTAATTTTTTTTAACCTATCACTTCTTTTATATTAAAAAAAAATTGTTCGGCTAAAACATATCTTAGCAAATCACTTTTAAAACATCACCCCGAACATTTCTTTTTTAATAATCAAACGACATGAAAAAAACACTTATACCAATTGAATCTGCGGAATCCACTTGTCCAATGGACGTGATTTTCATGAAGGGATGGATGCGGGGAAGAATTTTTTAGCATTGAATGGTGAGAAATTTTGTTAAATTATGAAGGTAGAATGACATCGATGAATTCACAGCGGTTAAAAAAAAAAAAAAAAAACTCTGAACGAAAGTGCAAACTATCTCCAGGGAGGACCTTTTTAAACTATCTTTACCAAGCGAAGTTTCTTAGGCAGTCTCTTCCAGTTTTTAGTTCGCAAGAAGAAAGAATTCCGCGAACTCTTTTCTTCTTCAACTTTTTGTCAAATTGATCACGAACTTCTGCTATATCTCTAATAAACTGGGACTGATTCTTTTAAACCCGGTGATATAATAGCGTGATTGGCGAGGCCGGGTTTCGGTTCAGAGGAGAAGCGATGTTTTTCAACGGCGATTCATCCACGAGGAAGCGAGTCGATTTAGGAGGCCGGAGTTCGAAGGAGAGAGATAGGAAGAAGCTTCTTGAACAAACTAGATTGGAACGTAATAGTCGGTTGTGGGTAAAGCAACAGAATGCTGCTGCTGTCAAAATTCAAGTTAGGTTTCCCTCCAATCTTTCTTTTGATCAATTGATTATAATTTACGCATGTTAATTTGTATTCTTATTCATTATTTAATTAAATTCAATGCCTTTTTTCTTGTGTCCATGAATGCCATGTTCTACACGTAAAGGTGCTGTCTTAGGCATGGATTTTTGTGGATTTAAGAATCAGGGTTGAAAGGATCGCGAAAATTATGGTTTCTGTAACTCCATCGCTTGCCTTGAAGAAAAATTAGTTACAATTTCTGTTTGATTGAAAATGGATTTATTCGAGTGAGATTTGGCGTATCTCTTAATTCTCGGGCCCTCTTTGTTCTGTGAGATTTTGTAGTGGGAGCATATTCTAGGTTACCTTTAATCTAAATAAAGAGCACTTGTGGCTTTTTTTTGGGATGATTGAAGCTGTTGTTAGAACTTAGAACTTGTAATGCTTTTGTTGCAAAGTGTTGACTAATGTGTAACCACAGAAATGGTTCAGAGGGACAAAGGCAGTGGAAGCTGAACATTCTAGGGTTCGAGAGAAGTTCCATGGAACCTATGGCAAGTGTTGCCAAAATGTAGACAGGTAGATGTGCGATGTCCTTGTCCTAATGCTATTAATAGAAATCATGACTAACTGTTGTGAAAATCTGTTTGATGACCTTTTGGTTGAGATTCTAAATGTCTATTCCCCCTTCAAACTGTCTCATGCATCCAGGCATTGTTTTGGTCCGGATTCAGAGTTCTTCCGGCAGCTATTATTTTTCTTCAATGCAAAAGATAGTGATGATTTCACAATCCTCGTGGAGACTTGCCGATTGCTTCTGCAAAATGTTCAAGATAGTGGTATTTCCATAATAATAAAATTTCTCCAATGGACATCTTACAAACTTTTTTAAGCAGTACTTTTTTATATATATAGAAAACATGATTAGGAAAGTATGTCTAATCACAGAGAGTAAGATATCCCTGTGTAAAAATTCACTTGTTTGAGTTGTAGTTTCTGTGTTAGGATGCCTCTAGATTTGGCATTCACTGCGTTTCGAATCTTGATGCCCCGGTTATATTTTGCTATTTTATTTGTTCCCTCAACAGCTTTTTTACTTTTGAATTTGAGTTTTAAATGACAATCTAAAATGACTATGCTGTAAAACTTATTAATTCCATACGAAACAATTTCCCTGTTTAGCAAATTCTGGTCATTAGTTATGAAACTTTTTGTTCGAGTCTGGTGTGAAGACTGCCATTGATGATGTTCTATGGAGGGTCTACTTGATTAATCCGCAGAATGTTTTGTGGTGGTCCTGTAACAAATTATGTCCTGCTGTGGTAATAGTTAAGAAGCATGAACAATGGGCTATCAGCTATGGTGCTGGATAATGATGGCATTGTGGTAATAGTTAAGAAGCATGAACAATGGGCTATCAGCTATGGTGCTGGATAATGATGGCATTGAGGATCAGTAAAAACCACAAAGTGCAGTATTGCACATTGCAGGGTTCTTTCAGTTATTCCAAAACTCAGACGTGTTCCTTCGTATTATTTTACCAGTTTCACATGTGCAAGTCATGTGTATTTGAAATTCCTCTGCATTCCCTGGTATCCCTCTCAATATACTCCATTTGCAGCACAGCATATTATTTGTTTGTATTAACATTCTGTTATTACTCAACAGGGGATATCGTGAGCCTATTTGCTGGTGGGGATTATTCAACCAAGCATGCTTTGGTGGAGTATAGGGTCAAAAAACTCTCATTTGCCTGTATTTGGGCTATCTATCAAAATAGGTTGGCTCCGTTGATCCTGTTTGAATATATCCTAAATCTGCTGAACATACAGCTTTACTGAATTTGGGTGCTAGTCAGATGTAATATTTTACTTGATATGGTGTTTGTGCTAAACTCTTGGGACATGAGAGGTATCATCACTTGATTCTATTTCAATGTGAAGTGATATCCTGGTCATGATGTTGACTTTTATAGCTGTATGCGCTCTATTATGCTGACCATGATAGCAGTTCTTTCCTGCCTTGAACTTTTGTTGATTAGAGATTGAATAATGTATGTAGTGGCACTGTTCGAGTTTTTTTTTCATGAAGAAGGGAACAAAAGTATCCTCCCTTGTTGTTCCCCAAATTTAAGGATGATGATTGGATCACTCATTGTTCTGTGGAGTGAAGACTGATGCTAACTTTATGTACATGGACTGGGGAAAGAAGAGCATTTTTCTCTTGCTGTACTGATGTTTGTCTATTGGTTTTTAATCTGACAATGTCTGAATTCTGAACATCACTACTAAATCTCCTTGATCTGGATATAAAACTTTTAACTTGGATCAATCTATAATGGAAGAGGGTGTGCCAGGTTTTGATGGTTACACATTTGAATTGTAATTGGCACAAGCATTAGCTTAACACATTGGATTTTGGTCTCTGGTTTTGCATTGCTTATTTTCTCCGCAGGCCTTGCATGCCGATTTTGCTAGTGATGTTCATGTTTGCTGTTTTTAGGACTTATCTACATTTTGCTTATCTTTAGTGGTTTTGTTGAACTTGTGTTTATGATATCTGATAGAGGAATGCATGAATGAGTTTTCTCAGAGTTGCTTTATGAGACTATTTTCAACGCTATCATTCCTTTTAACATTAAAATTTGACCACCCTGATACGAGGTCCCTATTTGGCATTTGATTGTCGAGCAGAAAACAATTGAAGGATCAATTAGTGATGATGCCCAGGGATTCAAGCATAACAGCAACTCTCTTGCTGGAAGCTGTAGTTTTGCTGATTGATCCCAAACTTCCATGGGCTTGTAAGGTCGTTGGTTATCTCCTGGAAAGGAATGTGTTTGCTCTATTTCGAGAGATTGTTATAACAGGAAAGGTATGCATCTAATTGTTAGACTTGTTTTATGATTTTGTTCTAGAAAGTATATTCGGCATAATGTGCCTGTTTCCAAGTATTTTCCATCCTAAACTCCCATATATGCTCTCTTATTCAAAATTGTCCTAATGCAAACATGCTCAATCAATTCCATATCCAAAAATTTGAAACCTTGAGTTGTAGTGTTGTAACTACTATAGTTTAAAAACCTTCCCAAATTAACATGATTTGAATAGCACATATAAAGAATACATATCTTTCAAAAACACTCTACAATTAGGCAAAAGAATTAAGACCATCAGTTTCTTAAGGTAAAATGTATATCTGTATACCCTGAATAAACTCAGCAAGAGCAACAAACCACACATTGTACATTACTGTAAACAATAAATAAAAGAAGGTAAGAGATCATATACTTTCAATGCAACCTATGCTCGCCATCTCAAGACTTCACTCAAACAACTCATCTCCAAGTCCAAAACTTGATACTTCTCCAGATACAAGTCAGCCCCGGTTTTTCCATATTAACAAAGAATAACCAACATTTCTAGTTAAGTCATTCCTTGTTAATTCAAGCATTTTACATAATCTCACTTAAACCCTTAATGAGTGTCTTGCATCTTAGTAGTAGTGGCAATGTACCTCTTCCAGCAATCTTTTGCATAAGAACTCTAGCAATCCTCCTCTTCTTTGCTATGATTATAGTCTAGTCTATCTTCCTGTCCCTACCTCTCTCTTGGATGCTGGCCCAAGATCTCATCCTGTATTGGTAATATGGCTTCTTACTGCACCCTAGCAGTTCTTTATTTTCTACTGTATTTTTGCAGAGGATTCAAGGATAGTAACACCAAAAAAACCAGATGTTACCTTCCATAATTTTTTTTTAATATGACTGCCACAGAAGAATGAAAAAAAAGGTTTCCAGAATATGATTCCACTCTCATAGCTAGAGAGGGTCTGAATCTGAGATAAATCATCTGAAAAATGTGAATAGAGAATGCTGTGATGTTTCGCCCTTTCTAAATCCATTCCTTGTGAATGTTATACCACCTATGTTTTTGGGCTTTTTTCTCTACCTTTATAAGACTTAATCTTTGACAGGCTATCAACATGTTAGTTGTGGTTATTATTTCTGATTTTTGGCATGCTTGCTCAAAATCTGTCGTATAATTATGCTTTCTCTATTCTGAAGCAGTTACAGACTTCTGCATTTGGTTTTCCTTAATAATCTGCAGGAGAATATGAGGAATGACAGTTCTATCAGGAATGCATCTCCATTGGAGCGTATTCTTGCCCTTGTGATATCTCATGTTGGTCAGAAGCCATGTGTTTGCCCCACCATTGATCTGCAATGGAGTTTCTCATCTCAGATGCTGACAATTCCTTTACTATGGCGACTTTTTCCTAATTTAAAAGAGGTATTGTGTTCAAATGTTTCTTGTGGCGGAATTAATTGCTTTTAATTTTTGTAAAATTTCTATGCAATATACACAACTGTGCCATGCTACTTTCAGGAAAAAAATGCACTGGAATGTTTCTTTTGATTTTATTGATCTCATTGAACGGAATATGTAATTTTCTTGCTACTTGTTTTCTTTATGAGCTGAACATGTAAGTTTGGACTGCTTATTTTTTCTTAGGATTGTTGCATAAATGAGCTTTTCCTTCCAGGTTTTTGCAACTCAGGGGCTGAGCCAACATTACATTAATCAGATGGCACGTTGCATGCGGAATAATACTTATGTACTGCCCAGTGATCTTTCTGTGGAATATCCTGGCCATGCTTGTCTTCTAGAAAATATGTTAGAAACCGCAGGAGCTGCTTTGTCTCATGCCGAATGTTCATTTGAGATGGTGAGGGATTCATGAAAATCACAATAGATAGTTCTGTTATTATAAAAACACACACACAAATGTGCGCGCACACTCAACATTCATACTAAATCTGTTTGAATGAAAATTGTTGATAAATAATTGCTTTCCCTCTTCGCAAGATGCAGAACTACTTGACGGTGAACAAAAAAACAATAGCTTGTATGTTTTAGGATTGGGAAAGTTATGCAAACGATTTTGATACTTTTTGGGAAAAGAAGTTGACTTTTTCCCTACGAAGAATTATATGAATCTAATACTCTTGAAGAATGATGGATCGCTATTGTAAGGAGTCTTTCATACTTGATCTTGAGAGCCTATGGTTTATCATTTTAACATCACTGATATGACTGGAAATACAGAACAAGACCATATTGATGCTTCATTAACTTGATTTTGTGCTTGAACGCTTGGTTTTATCAAAGTGGACAACCACACTGCCTATGACTTCCCTCTTTGTGGATACATAAATTTTCTTTTAAGTAAGTTTAAAACTTTTCCTTGAAAATGTCACCTGAACATTTGATTAATCCTTTCTCTGCAGTTCCATGCATGTTTTAAAATATGGTTTGCAGACTCCTGTCTCTTCCTTTGCGACCAATGCTCAACCCCCCCCCAGAT